>NC_141143.1:83252754-83566326 GCF_053477565.2 Lygodium microphyllum
TATCTCATGCTTTGTTGATGATTATAGGAGGAAATCAAGTTCTTGACACCCATGGATTGAATCCTTATTGCCTCTTATGTGAAGGTTACATGCCCTTTGCACAATTAATGGTGCAATAGTGCAACCTGCCCTCTGTCGACATACATGCAATAAGAAAGGCCATGGAGCCTTATAGTATCATGTACAAATTGTGCTTTGTGCATTGACAGGCCCATATCATGCATGCAACACTCCATTCACACAGCTCACCTCTATGTTGAATATAAAGGACAAGGGCTAGTTACTCACTCCACCCTCTATCTCACACTCTGTTGATAAGTTTAGAGGAAAGCCCATACTCACATCCCAATCCACTTAGGATGAAAGCTTGCATCCCTCAAGGGTTGTTGATGAAGATCGACTTCGTCTGGTTAATGATGTCGACTTGTATTGGTTGATGAAGAGGTGTACTCACGGAGATAGCCAACAAGTCTTGTACTTGGATTGCATATTGGAAATGTGGTATGATGTAGGAGTTAGAGGCACTAATGAAGCTGCACGAGGATAAAATGCACCAAGGGAGGAAACTTTGGAACTCCATCCTGAAAGATTGAAAAACGATTCAACCATTCCAGAGACTACAGAATGTTACTACCTTTTCCATAGCCAGCTTTCTATCCAAGAGTATGTTCCGCCTTTTCTTTGAAGAACGAGGCTTGTTATGCCAGGGAATTTCTTCCTTGTCTCCCATAACAGCTTTGATTTTTCTCTCCCCCTTTTTAAAATTTTTATTTCTTTTTCCTTAGTCCTAAGGGTGTTTCCACCTTTTCTCAAAGAATAGGTTGGCATGACAGGTCCAAGCGGTCTGGGTATGCCCATGGGATTGATCTCTAATCTAGGAACGGCAGGTTTTGCATCATTAGGTGCTAGAAGGGCCAATGGGGCTCTTCTTCCGAAGAAGTTAGGTGGCCTATTCCTGTAGTATGGTGAGTTGTACTACTGTGCGTAAGGAAACCTTCTTAGCAATCAACAATGCATTGCATCGTGGCCAAACCTTCCGTAATTTGCACAAGGCCTGGATCTTGGATCCTAGCACTCGGTAGGGATGTGGTTGCCTCCACATTGCACACACTGGACATGTGGTCTAGTGGGTCTCTTTACCAACTCCTGCAACCGTGCTAGCTCCATCCTGACTTCGGCTAGCTCTTGGGTCTTGTGCCATGCTCTTGCCCTTATCTTGCATATCAAGGGTTGATCTCTCACTATAGGTTGTGGCTTTCTCTGTGGTTCTTTGGCTAGAGCCATCTCAATTCAAGCTTCTAGCGCTTCTCTCCCTAAGCTGGTCATCTACCGTTATTGCCTCATCGAAAACCCTAGCGAGCACATCTCTCTGCAAGCTCAAGTTGCTTGCTAGTGCCTTGCAAAGTTCCTCGCTGGGGATTCCGTTTATAAAAATGGTAGAGACCACTCTCTCATTTGGTGGTTCGTTGGTAAGGATTCTCCTAAATAGGCTACATACATGAGTGACGTAGTCTCTAATGTCCTCTTTGTCCTTTTGACTAACATTCATCAGTCAGACTATGAGGTTGTCCGAATACCCTATCTCTGAGAATCTCTTGATGAAGAGATCCTTCAGGAGATTGAAGTTTGTTCGCTCTGTTGCGTCTAGGCTGGTGTACCACATCCTTCCCTTATCAACCAAGCAAAGCCCGAAAGCCTGCGAGCGTTGGGTGAGGTCCGTGAGACCATTGGCTTTGCAAACCTGCTCGAATTGCTCCATGAAGCTATAGGGGTTGTTGTTGGGCTGGTACTTGTCCAGTTGCTTGGCCACGACAGGGATCTTATTGTGGCTCCTTGCCCCCTACGTGACTCCTAAGCCTGTGAGCAAAGAGGTGGCTAGCATAGTTGCACTCTGTTCTCCACAATTGTGTTATCTATGAGCCACTTGGTGTCAAGCTCCCTCAGCGTTAGGTCTACCTCTAGCTCCCCCTCCCTCTCTGTGTTTGGCCCTATCATGGCCTTACCAGGTAAGGCTAGAATGCATCGTGTCTCGTGCACCTCTAAGTCTTACCGCAATTTCCTCGTCCTTTCCTCGCGATTGTACGCAGCAATGCTCTGTAGCGCTTTCCTAGCTGCCTTCCTCTCCTCCTCAAGGCTTGTAACTACTTCCTCGATCGGTTTGCCGTGGATCACGGTCCTTATTAGCCGGTCATATTGGTCAACCATATTCTACAATTTGATTGGAAACTTGCCCAAGTCCAACTGGTCATCCTCTTGGTCCATGTCTGCTTCTGACATTTCTATAGCCTCTCGCTCCACCAGGTTGTCGATCAGTCCAATCAATTGGGTAGCGATTTGCCCTTAATCCTGTCATCTTTGAACTCTCCGAGGTCTTCAGGGTCCTATTCATGGGGCTTTGTGGCACCTAGCTATGTCTCAGGGTCTGCTCCTACTAGTGGGTTCTTTGAATTATTATGATTCTATGTGAGTTCTTCGTTATTGAAAGCAGCCAATTTTGTTCACACTTGTGCTTAGTGCTTTCCAGTGCACAATGCCAAATCAGGCTTTCTCCCTTTTAGTGCACTTTAAATGATGAAATCAGCGTGGGGTGCAAATGCAAAATGAACAATGCAGTTACCGCTTTTCCCCCTTTTGTTTAATATGGCTCTAAGTGCATTTCCTAGCTATCCTCTCATATTGTCTAGGGTCTATGCTGCACACTCTACACTTCATCCAGGTCAGATTGGAATATGAGGGTCAGTTTCAGCTCTAAGTCTCGTCTTTTCTATGGCCTGCTACTAGAGGTTGACTCTCGGCTACCATGTGTAGTTTCTCCAATTTCTGGCTTCTGAGATCCGGGTCAAGTACTCAGGGATGTTTGGGGATGTGTTCGGAGTGGCCTTGGCCTAACGAGATGGCTCCCTTACCAGTTTAAAACGTTCTGCCTTTGTGGTCTGATTCCCAGAATCAGACCGCCCGTCCGATTCTGGGTGGTCCGACTGTCCAAGTCGGACTGTCCGATAAAACCTGATGGCCTCTGACTAGAGTTGGTCCGACTGGGTGGTCCGATTGGTTGGGTGGGTCGGAGTCTAAAAATGGGTCCTACTCAAAATGGGTCTTACTGTCACGTGGTAGGGTCCGATTGGTAGAGTCGAACGGTCCGATCGCATAGCTGGTCCGATCATACTAGGTGGTCCGAGTTTAAGGTAGTGCGTCTAAGTTAGACGGTCCGACTAGTGGAGTGGTCCGACTGGTAGAGTCGGATAGTCCGAGTGTCCGATTCTGGGACTCAGACACTTGCAGCCTGGTTCAACTACATTTGTCGTAGTGCAGTTGCGAGGCCACGAGTGATGAATGCTACGTGTGGGGGTCCTAGCACAAGCTCCAACTTTTCAAATCAACCAAACACAACTTAGAGAAGGTCAAGGAATACCTAGAATGGCTGGGCGACCGCAAAATGACCGGATCAAACCCCTTCTGTACCTGTACTCACACACTCTCTCTCAAGCTCTCTCTCTCTCTCTCTCTCAATGTCTGACTGCAAAATGAGGCCTCCCCTGACCTTTTGAGCCTCTTATTGCCCTGCTCAAGTCTCCTTCAACCTTATGGTTGCCCCTCTTGCACCCATCTACTCCAAATTTATATTTTATGCCCCTTTCTGCCAGTTTTTAGCTTGTTTTCAGCAGTAGAAAACCCTTCTATTTTCCCTATTTTCTCGATCCTAATACTATCCAAACACAACAAAAATCAAAAACAGTGGTTGAGGTTGATTTACCTACTTGCCTACTCAACAACAAACCAAAATACTTACTTGTTCCGAAGATCAAATCACCTAAATCTCCTATCTATCTCAAGCACTAGTTTGAGCTGAAAACCCTACCTCTATGCTTGATTTGAAATGTGTGGTGCTCAAGGCTCGATTCCCTCTATCCCAGCAACGGAACCAAAATGAAGGGAGCTACAAGCTCAACCCCCGAGACCTACGGACCGCTTATTGGTCAAGCGTTTCAAGCTGAGCGGCCATGGCTACCTCTCACATAGCCGACGCGCCCTCCTTGCCTATGGGGTGTAGTGAGCTTACCTTGATGCCCGATCGAGTACCCTCCTCTCCCGTGCATGCCGCTAGCTCCACGATCCTTGAGGCAAGCTTAAGCAACCTCAATCCCTCTCCAACAAGCTCCATCCTCCATAGCCGTGCGAGACAAGAGAAGAGTAAAGAGAAGAAGATGAAGAGAGGAGATGGGAAGCTTCTTCTCCTTGATTCCTCACTCTCGCACACTCACTTCCTCACACTCACTCACTCCCTCTCTCAAGCACAAGCAAGAAGGCAAGAAGAAGAGAAGAAGAAGAAGAAGCTTTTTGCCACACATAAGAATGAGCTTCTCATTCACTTTTCAACTTTATATACAAAACCCTAAATCCCTTTTGGGCGGTCATCCCCTTATTCCTTTTTTTACATGGCCGATCGTTGCCTAGGCCCTTTGTCCCATTGTTCTTCTATCTTCCTAGCTTCCTTCCTACTACCCAACCACCTTTACAAATTGCACAGTAGGGAGCCTGGTACTCTTTTACAAGGATTTGAGAGCGCCTTTGCATTTAAAGGTGCGCTTTCTTGCTTTTAACTCCTCCAGACTTCGGCAGCTGCGCCTTGGACTTTTGGCGGTTGTTCCCATGCTTTTCGATTTTTTCCAGACTTATTATTCTTTTGGGCGCCTTCTCCATGCCTGCCCTATGCCTTTTCCTGCTTCTTAGATATTTTTATTTTTTCGCTATTTTCCTGTTGGCTGGTGTTGTAGTAAACAACCAGTGATTCCCAACCATTTATGTTACGAATGTCTTGCCTTGCATGAGACATTTCACTATTAGTAACCTTTCTCTTTTCAGCTACATGTAAAGCATGTGCCCATATTTCAGCCTTTTGACCTATCCAACTGTAGACCAAAAGTAGAAGCATGTACAGCCGCATAAGCGTTTCAGACAGCCAAGTCTTCCAACAACTTCTACATACCTCCCTTTCCAAAATTCAAAGCAAGAAGCAATCCCATTTCTTGTGCATAGATCTTGCCATCTTTCCAAAAGATGAGCTGTCGTGCCAAGGCCTTCTGATAGGCAGCACAATCCTTTCTCTTATGCCACAAACTATCACACCACATACATCTTTTTCCTGGCTTAGGGGCTACTGCCCATCCCCTATCCTCTTGTCCTTTTTCATCAAATTTTGCAACCTTCAATTGAAGATCCTGCATGCCTTTGACCAATTCATCTAAGACATCTTCCCTAACAGAGGGAACAATAGCAGGTACAGCCATAGGGTTAGCCACAGAAGCAGGTGGCTTACTGGATACTTCAACTGTTTTTCTCGTAACAGTGGGCAAGCTAGAGACATGCAATATTTCTCTTCTTCTATGCTTTTTCACAAGTGCAGTAATAGCTTCCTTGACATGTCTCCACTCTGTTTTCAGACCTGTCTCTGTAGTCTGATCCTCTAACAAATCATCAAGCTTCTCTTGAAGCTCAGGATCTACTACTTGTAGAAACAATTCAATTTTTTGACTTACAAGAGCTTGCTGTTCTGCAAGATCCAACTACTCAAATCGACTTTCAAATTCTCTTAATAATTTTGTAGCCACAAGACCCTTATTGGGTTGTAAAACCCACTCCTGAAAAGTCTTGTGCGTAATCAAATTGGTATCTTCAATGTAAAATTCTTCCCTGAGTATCTTCTTGAAAGCTACCCAATCAGCATCTTGCATGTGGGCAAGCTAGACACATGCAATCTTTCTCTTCTTCTATGCTTTTTCACAAGTGCAGTAATAGCTTCCTTGACATGTCTCCACTCTGTTTTCAGACCTGTCTCTGTAGTCTGATCCTCTAACAAATCATCAAGCTTCTCTTGAAGCTCAGGATCTGCTGCTTGTAGAAACAATTCAAATTTTTGACTTATAAGAGCTTGCTGTTTTGCAAGATCCAACTGCTCAAATCGACTTTCAAATTCTCTTAACAATTTTGTAGCCACAAGACCCTTATTGGATTGTAAAACCCACTCCTGAAAAGTCTTGCGCGTAATCAAATTGGTATCTTCAATGTAAAATTCTTCCCTGAGTATCTTCTTGAAAGCTACCCAATCAATATCTTGCATGTATAATTTAGTAATTCGTGCTTTTAGTTCATGTACAGTGATTCAAACAAAATACTGGTTCCGTGCAAGTTGAGCCACTCCAAAGAATTCCATCTTTTAAGCATGGGTATGTACATATGTAGATACATTCCTACCATTGAACAACTTCATCTCACACTCAACTACTTACAGAGCATTCATCACAACACTTTCTATTTGACCAAAAGCCTGCATCGCCTATTGTTGTTGTTGTACCTGCATAAGAATATTCATATTTTGCACCAACTATTGCAAAACATCACTGGAGATTGTGTTCGAAGGTTCTCCCATCTTGTCTTTCCTTCTTGTGATGACCTTTCACATCAGGTTCACCAATGTCGAAGGGGTTGTCGAAAGGTCATATCCACCGAGGATCAAAGGTAAAAGGAAGTAGAGATAGGAGATGGAAGAGAAGAAAAAGAATAGATAAGAGGTAAACACGACAAAGACGAAGCACAATGAATCAAATCAATATGTATTGATAGAACCATGAATCCTGTCTGGCGCTACTCATAAGCAATCTCCAGGCATTAGATCTCCTGGAGCTCCCTCGTAGACAAAAAATGTGGATCAAAACAATAACCTCCTCTTTGCTACACAGAACCCAAATCCGATGGCTCTGTTGGCTTCAAAAGGGGAGTAAAACCCCAAGACACCTCTAGGACACATGGTCAGGGATCTCCTAGATCGCTTCTTCTTCTTCTTCCAGTTCAAAGTGCTGATTTCTAGCTGTCAACTGCGATCGCAACGCGGACAATTTTGCCCATCAATCTTTTTTATGAAAAATCCTTTTACTAGCTAAAAAAGCATCTTACTTTTTGCATGCCATCCTAATCTAGAAGTTTTCCTAGCCTTTTCCAATATTTACAGTAAATAATATCCAACATATCTAAAATAGGCTAAAATTGTCCAAAAATCTAGTTTTTTTGGACTATCCATGCCACTCACACTAGCACTAATGACTCAGATCACATTGACTCTCTTTATCAATAATAAAGTCAGATGATGATGCACTCCAGAGTTTTTCACACTATGCCCACGTCGTGGCACGACAACGGGATCGAATCTTCACAGTCAATCTAACAACACATGGCCAACTCCACTTAAAGCGGCCAACTTTCCACCAGACAACACTCTTAGTAAAAACACATGCATACATGCTATCCCAACCAGCTCACACATAGGTAAGTCACCCCAAAAGCTTGCCAACCAGTCCGACATCAACCAAAAACATGAAGCTTCTACTTCCATATGTAGGCAGCGTCATGTGCTATGATAGGCCTCTTCTTTTGCATGTTGACCAATGATCATGATCATCTCGTTTTCCTCCACATCCTCCTCATGAGAAACCCCTAAATTCTACTAACAAAAGACTATCTCAACACAAATGAACCCCCCCACTAATGGCGTCACCTTCAAATAAAGAACACCTTATGTCATGACCAGTAGTGTGCTACAGATGACCAACCTCTACAAAACACCCTCACAAGAAATGAACGCCTCCTCTCTCTTGAAATGGCACTACCTCATTATATAGGCATCCTCTCAAAACAATGAAATTTTGTATTTTTAAAGCTTTTGTAAGCTTTTTTCTTTTTTAAAATTAAGACTTAATATCCTTAGCCAAAGAATCTGAGTGCTTTTCCAATTTGCTTAAAACCGCATATGCATTAGAGTGCATTCATGCCAATGTGGCCATCCCAAAGATTGAAATGCTCGGTCCTTAAAGACCCATGTCTTGACTATGTAGATAATGACCATCCTTCTTCCATAAGATATATCCAAATCACACTATGAATTTACATGCTCATATGATCATTGAATCCTACTAGTAAGATCCATAAATCTTGTGATAAATGGCTCCCCTTATTCTCAAAGGTGGGACTACCTTGAACAAAATAAATACTTTATAACGAAGAAACCCAAGCTCAAGGAAGTATATCAAAAATTGAATAAAATCCAGCATAATAGATCATGGAGCTCAGAGTAGGATAAATCTTTCTTTGAGAAAAAAAAACATGTCCCCTTTTGTCTTCAAAAGAGTATCATCTTTTTGATGTACCTACTCTTGATTCAATGCATTGTGTCCTAACCCAAATTTTGCTTAAAAGATATATGCAATGCTCAACCACATGTGATTTGAGAAGAAGCGCAAAATTGAAATTTATACCATGCAATCATACAAGCAATGCTACACATGAAAAGATGGATGCATTGATAGGATTAGTACCTAGCTTAATCTACTGAGCACCCACGCGTCATGTGAAATGCAACCACAATTTCTTAATTGAGTTAAAATCCTCAACTTCACCTCTCATTGCACAATGACAAAATAATTGTTGTGCTCCACTCCACCTACCAATTGTGGCACTCCACTCCATCACCCAAATCTCACAAACTCTTCAAAAATGAATGGTCCTCAAGATGTTGACCAAGGTAAAAAGACCATCTCACAACTCGAGGAGTTCTTCATGACCATCAAACTGACCCATCCACATTTCCCACTCGTCCTAAGGTTCCTAATTCAGTGATGAATATCCTAACTCTTGTGCATGCAAAGAACAATGCAAACACAATGAAAGGTACTCTCTCAAGTGCATGTGCATCTAAATTTTACTACATATAGTTGTAGCATGCATCATGCTATGCTAGTGCTCAACGATGGGCATGGAAGTAATTGAAGAAAATCAAGAGACGACCCTTGAGTGCAACGTATCCAATAAGTGCAAAGTGAAGTGCTCATGAACCCTTAATCCCAGTGATGTGCAAAGATATCAACAATATATTATATCCGATTTCAGATGTCCAATAGCGTCAATCAAAATGCAGCTTCAATCTATTTAAGAAAACACCAATCTTAACCAAGGCAATCAAGTTCTCAAGCACAAAAAATCAAATAAAACAATCCTAGTTTAATCAAACACAAAAAATCTAACTTGAAAGCAACAATATAAATAGTTACACAAACAACTAAGCACAAAGAAATCTACCTACCTCATGTTTGGTTTTTTAGTCTATGTGAAAAATGTGTGACAATGTCAAAAGGTAATAGGAATGACATTTGTAAGGCATTGGACATGTGGGACCTATTTGATTATGCTTTTAAAGTGCATATTAATGCATTTAAGTCCTCCATCCTTAGTTGTATTATATTTGATTGTAGGCTTTGGGTGGTAGGGAAAAGTGATTCAAAAATGGCATATTACTAGACATCTAGGTTATCCTTTTAGTGTGGAAGTGGCATTGAAGTATTTACTATAGTGGATCTTAGATAAGTTGAATACCAACCTTCTCTATTGGAAATGTCAAGTGTGGCCCTTGTCTCAAAGTGGCAATGCAATTATGCTTCCTATGCTTACTTACTTCTTGTCTCTTTTGCCTTGGTCCAAGAGTAATTTGAGAAAAATTGCGTGAGCTATTTGTTCTATGCTTTGGACAAAAGACTATATTTGAGCCAACATCACTTGGATCTCTTAGGGCCATGTTTGTACACCAAAAGTCATGGGAGGTGTTTGTGTTTTAAACGTTTAGACTCATATGGTTTCCCTACACTAGTCATTGTTTGAGGATTTGTGTGTTGGTTGTCACCCTTTGGTCTTGATTGCTTGTTTTTTCCTTGAAGCCTAGGTTTTGCTCCACAAAAACGATAAAATTAAGGCCTCTTGGTGGCATGTGCTTAATATTGATCAACTAGTTTTCTTCCAAGCTCATTTCTATTGACCCATTTGGTATATTTTTAGAAGCTTGTGCTTCAAAAGGGGGACTTAACATTTGCATGGGGATTGGTCGTAGGTCAATTCTTTCTTGGATGAGTTGTTGGTTATGTCTAGGCTCCTCTAATGGGAAGGAAGACATGATGATCATCCTAGATTTAATTGAATAGCTCATTTGTGATTGGTCACTATTGCTCATGCCACACTTTCTTCATGAAACGTCTTTGTGCAATTTTGCATTGTTCGTTGCTTTTTCGAAACGACCATGACTATCATGGCTTGTGGGATGCACTTGCTTTGCATTTGTAGGATTGACAACCATTTTCTAGTTATGACATTGATCATCCTTTGCAATATTAGAACCTTACAAGTCGATTGCAACTAGAGAGAGCTTCTATAAACCATATTTTTCATCATTTACTTGTTAAGGATTGTAATTAGCTGCTAGATAAGGCTAATTTAGTATAGGCACTTAGGAAAGTCCATCTTGATGGAAGCAAGCTATAATGGAAGGTTGGATTGATAAAACTCAATTCAAATGCAAGGTTTTTCTTTGGAGAATATTGATTGCTAGCTTTCTCCTCACTTTGACCCTTTTTAGGCATTATAACTTCATACTATTTTTGTACTACTAATGTGGAAACTTCTAGGCACATATTCATTTCATGTCCATTGGCTAGGAAGATTTGGTCACTTTTGTGTGAGATTTGGCAAAAAGTAGTGTGACCTTCTCTTCATCCCTTTTGTTAGATTTTTGGCGAAAAGTAGTGCAACTTCTCTTCATCCCTTTCATTAGTTTTTTGGCATGGCTAAGTTTTCTACTCAAACATAACCTCACATGAAGATTATGCTTCACTTTCTTAGATTCTTAGGATGTTGGCACATAATTGGTTCACTTGAAATGCTTTTGTTTTTTATTCTACTTTTGGTTTTTAATATCATGTTGCCAAACTAAAGGATCTTCTTTATTGGCATAGTGATCTTATTCATTGTGCAATCATTCTTCCTTGGATAATTTAGTCCCTTGGCATACATCGATTTCCTTAGCATTCCTCTCTTGTTCTTAGTTCTTTGTGACATTTATAATCTTCCATCATACTTAATTTAATTACTCTTCACACACACATATGGGGGGAGAGAGAGAGAGAGAGAGAGAGAGAGAGAGAGAGAGAGAGAGAACCTACAAAATGAGAGATAGAGATGTGTAGACTGAGAGATTGGAATGGTGGCTCATGGAAGGTCGAATAGCTAGGCATGGCATGCTACGGTTGACATGTGGCACCCTGAGAGTCCCCCAAAAGTTTTGTGGAGGTTTTCACATGGCAACCCCTCATAAAGCTTTTGTTAATGAGTATAATAGATAAAGATGCTAATCCTACTATGAAACCACTCTACCCTCTCTCTCTCTTTCTCTCATTAAATGAGATATACTTGAACCCTCTACCCTCATGGACACATTTTCAAGACATTTAAAGGTGAAAATACATTGCATGTACTTTGGAGGGGCTTTCAATCCAAGTACCCTTTTTTTGGAGGCTTCAGACTTTTTTGTGGAAACTTTACAATTACATACCTAGTTACAAATTCCAACTAATCTCTTTCTAGAGTTCCTTCAAGTAATTCCAATATACCTCTTTTATCCAATTCTTTCGCTTCATTGAATGAACTGGACTATGGTGTAGTACAAAGAATGTTAGGTTGATATACTCCTATGTAAGTTTATAGGTAGACATGCCTTGTAGCCACCTTAATGATGTGACTTATTTCACATTAAAACATTAATTGATGATAAGCCTCATGTAGCAAACAAAGAATGCCTTGTAACAAATGGAGATTGGGTTATAACATACTACTGAGAATGCTCAATTAATATATTCCTAATGTAAGTTTACTTTGATTTGGGTAGATATCTCTTGTAACCATCCTAATGATATACTTACTTTAAATCACCATTTTGATTGATGATTGACCTTGTGTCACAAATAGAGAATGTCTTGTGGGAAATGGAGATTGGGCTACACTTAGCACAAAGAATGCTCAATCAATATACTCTTAATGTTAGTTTGCATCAATTTGGGTAGATATGTCTTGTAGCCATCCTAATGATGTGACTATTTTACATTAAAACATTGAGCAATGATCAACCTCATATAGCAAACAAAGAATGTCTTGTAACAAATGAAGATTGGGCTAGAGAATGCTTAGTCAATACACTCCTAATGTAAGTTCACCTTTATACAAGTAGAGATGCCTTGTAGCCATTCTAAAAATGTGACTTATTTTATAGCACCACAATGATTGATGATCAACCTCATGTAGCAAACAGAGAATGTCCGATGGCAAACAGAGATTGGGCTATGGTTAGTATAGAGAATGCTTAGGTAATATACTCCTAATTGTAAGTTTACTTTGATTCGGGTATATATGTCTTATAGCCATAGCCATCCTAATGATGCGACTTATTTTACATTGGAACATTAATTGATAAATGACCTTGGAAAACACTGATCGAGGAGGCCAATGGGGTCGAAACCTAGTGGTTTGAGTATTAATAATTATACTTATGTGGGTTCAAACCGTTTCCCGAAGGCACATATATCCCATTCACGTACAAAACGTTGACGAAGAAGGATCACTGACTGGTGGCTCGCACACGCCGCTTGCAAAGCTAAAAATATTTCCCTTCACAAGTTGTTATTGGAGACTCCAAGTGCAGATAGATAAACCATCGAAGAACGAGTTGAGAGAAGAGTGTTTGGACTGATGAACGCATGAGCTGCAATTAAAGCAGCTTGTCACTTATTCACTCGGAGGAACTGCCATCGTATCCTGTCTGTAAGTATCTATCGTACATGGCTCTCTTTGCTTTTGCTGTTGCTGTGGCCGGAGATTGAGCGAAGAAGGTTTGCGAGTCTTTGAAGCGAATGTATGTGTGCACCATCATCGGTTGTCGCAGCAGCACACATGCGGCGGGGAGCCCTGATTGGAAGCAGGCGAGTCCTCTCTCTTCTGGCTAAGACTCTTCCGCCACGGATATGCTTGCTTCTCCGGCTTTGCAATCCGGGTACGCTTACAAATTTCCCAGAATTTCCTCCATGGCTATAGCTTTATGTACCGCACAAACGGGGAACTTGGACAGGCTGTGTGTGTGTGTGTGACATGGCATTCAGGAGAGGCTCCCCTTGCAATCCAGTGGAAGAGAGCTTCTATCTCGTGAGTTTTTATCTTCGTTGTATCGCTGACAACATGCCAGAACATCTGGTTCCTGCCATCGTTTCTTAGTATTGTGTTCTACACCTAGTATTTCTTCTCAGTTATATTATGTTCCATCGAAATTCCTTGTCACTTATGTTGTATTCTACACGGACCATTTGAGCTATAGAGATTACTGCTCTAGAGATTTCTTCTCTGTTATATTGTCTTCTACACTCAGCAGTGTTCATAACTGCTTTGAAGATGGCAGCTTGTATCGAACTTCTAGTTCAAGTTTACTGTATTGTTGCATACACCTATATTGTTGCTTGTTTGCATTATCCTCAGCACTAGTTCTAAGGTTAATGTAGCTGAAGAGATTCCGGTACCTGACAATGTGCAATTGCACAGGCTAACCCTTATGCAAAGTCATCAGCTTGTACTCTAGACTTTTTCACAAAATTACTTTCTGTATCATGGCTGAACCAGTCCTGCATGATTGCTTCACCTTTAGGACAATAAGTCTCCTTGCATTGTGTTGGATTGAGGTTCTTTACACAAGTTCCTGTTTTTTCAGGCCAGTTGGTCTGTCACGGTTGGATTTATGGAGTGCCACTTCCACAACAACTTCAGAGTGCGTCCTTCTGAATCTTACAGGGATATCACAACTGGCACTTCTATGCTGCAAGAAAAAGTTCACCTCGAAGTGGTTTCAAGTGGGTAACAGGTCTCGATTGGATGTCAGCAGAAACATAGAAATTTCAAGTACAAAACTTGGAACTGTGATGGTATTTGCTGTCAAATTCTACTCCTCAACAAGTGAGGATCAAGGATGCTTTGAATCTACTGGGAATTTCTTGCCACAGATTCGCTGTCATGCTAGATTATTTATTGAGTCAGATGCTTCATCTCCAGTTTCTGGTTCAATGTCTGTGAATCTTCTCTCTAGGGAAGATACATCCACAGAGACAGTGTTCTTGAATTGTCAGGGGATTCAGACGCAAGGCACATGTGTACAGTTTACTGGGAAGGAAGACAAGGAAGGCTTCATACTTCAGAGGGAGAAAGTTAGAAGGTTGAAGCTTAGTCAAGCAAACAAAGGCCGTGCTCCATGGAATAAGGGTAAAAAGATCAAAGGTAACGTTTTAGCAGATGAACACCCTCTTGCTTACGTGCAGCTTTCTGACTATTTGATAAGGTTAGAACACTTACTCTGTGTAAATTACTTTTCTGGAGACTCTCCAGGAGGAGCAAGTGACTCACTTGACAATACAAGAGTAAGTTTGGTCTACAACCAGCTCAGTGTTGAATGAACAATCATTCTCTATCTAGATGTTTGACCTCTCCTATTGATGTTACTCATGTCCAGGCTGTAAGTGATGAGTGTAATATATCGTTAAAAGAGCAACAGAGGCGCCAGCGGATAAGCCTAGCAAATAAAGGAAAAATCCCATGGAATAAAGGGCTGAAGCCAGCAGAAGGTACAATGGCAGCTTTCATGGGGTATTGTTTGAGAGTTGCCCGTGCTTGTGCATGTATGAATATGAAAGTTGCCAGCAGAAGGTATGATGGCAGCTTTCATGGGCTATTGTTTGAGAGTTGCCTGTACTTGTTAGTTGTGCATGTATGGAAAGGAGGGATAGGACTGCTGGATCAATTGTTCAAACTTTATACTCAGAAAGAAGTGTCTTTTTGTCAGCCCAAGCTTTTATACTTTCGTGCAGCTATTTGGCTGCTTGTGGAACCCAAAAATCTGGGGTTGACTCTCTTTTTGTTTGAGACAGAAATGGATGAGACAACTCTGCTGATAAAAGAGAAACAGAGACGATTGAGGATAAGTCTGGCAAACACAGGAAAAGTTCCATGGAACAAGGGAGGCAAGCATTCGGATGGTACTTCTTGAGCATCCAAACATTCTCATGTTCTGTTTTTGTCTGTCTTTGAGAGTTTGAGGATACTTCACATGAAAATTCCACAAAGATGTGAATCTTGAGTTGTTTTACACAGAGGTTCCTTTGTTACAGAGACGAAAAAGCGGATCAGGGAAAGAACCATTGAAGCCATGAAAAACCCAGAGGTAATGATTTGGCTTTGAGTGAAAACTTATATGTCTTGCTTGCACCTTGAAATTGAAATGAAAAACCGAGAGGTAGTGACATGCATTTCTGTTCAAAAGTGATAGATGTATTAACCTTTGCTTTTGTTTGTGTTTGGGTTTATGGTCAAAGATCCGCAGGAAACTACAAATACATGGACATTCACAAAGGTTGGTGGCCTGTCCCTTTTTGTACTCGTGGTGTTGGACGTGACAATGCCTCTATGTATGTGGCATTGGAAGTGATAACATTTGATCTATGCCCTTATCTATTATTGGGGCCTTTTGATATAATAACCTTTTGAGTGTATACGTGATATCTTGTGCCATTCTTGTTAATTCCTTTTTGTGATGGGCTAATTTTGACTTTGATTTATTCCTTAGCTCTAGGTTACTTTTAGAGATGGCTCTTCAGACTGTATAGACTGAGAGTTTTGCTAATATGAACTTTCAGGTCCCCAAACCAGGGGAAGAAAGAAATCATCAAATCTCAAAAATATGCAGAAATGATGCGATATGAACAAAGATAAGCTGCCATGTGTAATTTGTGTGTACTTATAGAAACTGAGTTCCATATGTAGACGAGGCTTGCATGCTATTTGTTGATAGTAGACCGCCATAGACACTGATCTGTGTGACACACTGACCTACAATAGGGAGCTTGCATGGCAAATCTGTGAAGAGAGTACAGATGTGTGTGCAGATATCAGTCTTGACTGTGACGTAAGCTACATGGCATTAGAGGGACAGTGACCTGTGGTGCCTATGGTCAGGTCCGAGCAAGGTTGGACTGTAAAAACAAGTTCATGTACTTAGTGTTGAGAAACCACTTCTTTAGTTTACACTTCATTTAGGGTGTCTCACTGACAGCCCCAAAAAGGGCTGGTGTCCACATTTTGGTCACTTTTTCAGCTATGTGGGCGCCACCCTAGACAACATATGCCTATAAATGGGCAGTCACTTCATTCATTCTTTACCACCCCACACCACCTCAATCATTCTTCACCCCTCTTCCTCCGTCACTCTGACATTCTTCCCACTTCACTCCACTGTTGCCCATACCCCTACTGGAGGACATTGTAGTTGGTGGTCACCCTTCCTCTTCTCCTTTAGATGCCCTGTTCCTTCATCATCAAGTTTGCATTTGGAGGTCTTCTGTAGTTGACTACCTTCTTTCCTTGTTGATGACATCTCTTCTCCACTAGGCAGCATTAGTCTGCTTGTGTTTTGGGTGTTCTCCACCTGGCGATAGTCTCCACTTGTTGGCTGGCATCAGCATCTATCTTGCATTTTACACAGAGGAGGCCCCCTACAATATGCGTTTGCCATCATCAAGCATCGCCTTCACTTCTGACGACCTTTCCCACACAGATGTCAACGTTTTATAGTTTGCGTTTTCAGCATTCTAGGCTTTGGCATTTGCGTTTGCAGCCTGGCTTGTCTTCCTGACATCTGAGGACTGTGATTCGCTCCCTCGACGACTGGTGATCATCTTCCATATCTCCGATAGCATTAGAGGACTGTGTTTTACTTCCTTGATAGTTGTCCTTCACCTTCCTACTATGCAGATTCCCACAAGTGATGTTGGCTGATTCAAATAGGACATTGCAGTTATCTTTTGAGTTTCAGCTCCGTGGTATCAGCTTTTTTTCTCATAGCATGATTCAGTGTATCATCACTGTATTCTTTTGTTTATGAGTTTCTCTGCTCTCTTAGTATTTGCTGTACACACTGTGTTTCTTCCGGCAAACTCTACTCTCTCTTTGGTCTCTTTGTCATTTTTTTGATATGGTATCAGAGCTAGAGGTACTTAGTGAGCCATAAAGATCCTTTGTATTAGAGAAGGTGAAGATAGGAGGTTGTGGGTGTGGTATCATCCACTGATTTTCCCCTTCATTTCCACTGCATCACCAGGAGATAGAGAGACCCTTCTCTTCCTCTACCACCCACCCTCCCTTTTACAGGATGACACTCTAGTGCTATGACTTTTCCGCAGGTAGATGGACAGACCATTGGGTGCTTCTCTTTTAGTATCATTGAAACCCCCACCGATGCTTGCCACCATGGACCTTTGCTCCCTACACCCCCGGAGTATATGCGTCTACCCCTAGGCACTCGTGCTTGCTTTGCCTTTTGGGCCATCGAGTTTATTTTCCATTGGCTTTTATATTTTTATGCTCAAGGCAATAAGACACATTCGATGCGTGCTAAGCTCTTTCGAGCCACAGGAGGATCGACTAGTATCAGGGCCTCCTCACGACCATCGCAATGCGCTACAAAGGTTGCTTCTACTTCTTCTAGGGTTTTAAGAATGCCACCTCGACAACCGGTGGTTCTATAGTTTGCTCCACCAAGAGACAGTGATTGTTGGATACTGTCCCCTTGGTAGTTCCCTCCTTCATGAGATAGTGGCTGTTCGACACCTTTTGAAACCAGCCTTTCTTCCTTGGATAGGTGGTAATTTCCTAATTACAACTTAGTTACAACAATAACATTTAATTACAAGACTGAGAAATGTAAATTAACTTGATAGTCTTGGACAAATTTCTTGTTGGTTCCAAAACTGGTGCCCCTTCCGGTATTTATTTAACTTAATTGAAGAAAAAGTTGATGTAGAATGGGATTCTCCCAATCCCTTTCGGTATTCCAACTCCTCTTGCTATCCAAAATGATAAGCAAGTCTTCAATTTGATTTGCCCCTTGATTCGGATAGTCAATTGGCCTTCACCCACTTTGATGAAGATGGAAAATGCCCCAAATTCATTGATTTTGTGGTTCGTCCACTTGAATTTGACTAAGAACCGCTTTAGCCTTGTTGAATCCAAGTCTTGGAGCTTCTAATTTTTGGCACGCTTCTTAAGGCCGCTACCAAACTCTAATTTTTGCTTGTAGATTAGGGTTTATAGTAGAGAAATCTGAAATTTCTCAGCCTGTGGTAATCTCAATGTTGTAATCTTCGAAGCAAGGCTGTAGAAAGGTTGGGAGATAAGAGAGAATGCTGAGGAGAGAGAAAATTCAAATTTTCTTTGCGAAGAACTGAAGAAAAACTGTCATTTACTGCTGTTGCCATGTCTTTATAGCTTGTAGATGCAAAGAAGACAGTCATTTATTGCTGTTTCCCTGTCTCAATAGTTCGTAGATGCTGTCACCTGCTGTTGATTGATCTTCTTCTATCCCTCGTTGCCTTAGAAGATCCTCCAATGGCTGCAAATCAGACCAATAGTATCTCCTCCCTCTCTCTTGTAGGGTGAATACACTAAAATGTCTCTCTTCAGTCTCTAAAGACGTTTTTCAGACTTGCATGGGTATTTTTGACAAGTGGCAGCCTTCCCAAATGGTTTTTCTAACATTATCCATAATTAAAAATTAATTTTCAGTCTTTAAATACTGAAAATTAATCTGATAATTATTCCAGTGCCCTGAAAAATAATCTGATTGGCTAATAATTAAATTGGCTAGGTAACTTCCATTCCTTAGTATCTTTGCATGATCTTTGACCATCAGATTGGTGTTAGGTACCATTAAACGGCACTTCTCTAGTGTCACTAACTGACACTTATGGCCATATGAATGACCTAGGCCAACAACTAACACCAGATACCACCAAGTACTTATGTGATATAACTTATAGTAACTTTTGCCCTTGACATATCATGATTTCCTTGGGTCTTGGGCTCGTAAATTTACTCAAATCCCAGCTACACCTCACATGTGCAACATTTACTTAACCATGTGATTAAAAATTAATCCACATGTTAAACGAGGTTTCAAAAATACATGTCCTCATGTGATCTTCCATTACTTTGGCTCCGCAGTCCAGTCCATTGAGAGACAGTGACTGTTGCCCACCCTTGGCTTAGCTTGAGCCTCACCTTTTGCCATTCTCGACTACTCAGGTTTGAGAGACCACCTCTGGGAGTTCTTCAACATCTTCGATACACTAGATACCTTCTTCGACACGATTGACAGCACTTCCTCCATCATTCAGTGATTTGGAGTGATCCATTAGTTTTTAGATTCCCTCTCTTGTAGAGGGGGATTCAAAGGGGGGTGTACTTTTTTTGCCCTTCGAGGGGGCTCCTACTTTTTCTTTAGCGTCCGAGGGGGCCCTTGCCTCTTCACCCTCAAAGGGGGCACCTCCTAATCATGAAGTTTGTCACCCTCCATTTCCTCTTTTGGGATGGCTGTCCTCTTGTTGTCATGTACCCTATTGATACCTAGGATCTTCAGGTACCACTTAGATGGGGGTCTTGGAGATTTAGCCGCGACTCGGTGACAAGGCCTTCGAATTTCTAATAGCATGGAGTTATAGAGCTAGTGGCTTCTCTCTTGACGTGGAGTTAGGTTCTACAGTTCATCCTGTCTATTGTTCCTTACTACGGGTTACCTTTTAGGTGGCAATCTTGGATCTTCAGGATCCTCTATATCTTCGTATCTCGTCACTCCTCTTTCTTCATGCCTTTTTGGGCTTGAGAGGGGGGGTATTGAGAAACCACTTCTTCAGTTCACACGCTTCATTTAGGGTTTTGCATTGACAGCCCCAAAAAGGATTGGGGTCCACATTTTGGCCAATTTTTTAGTAGGCGCCCACATTATGGTGCTCCACCCTAGATTGCTTATGCCTATAAATAGGCAGTCACTTCATTCATTCTTAACCACCCTACACCACCTCATTCATTCTTTATCCCTCTTTCTCTTATCATTCACACTCTTCCCTCTTCACTCCACTGTTGCCTATACCCCTAGTGGAGGACATCGCAGTGTATGGTCACCCTTTCTCTTCTCCTTCAGGCGCCCTAATCCCTTATCATCAAGTTTGCATTTGGAGGTCTTCTGTAGGTAGTTTGCGACTTGTTGGCGTTAGCATCCACCTTGCATTTGCATAGAGGAGGACCCTACAGCCCGCATTTGCCATCATCAGGCATCGCCTCCACATCTGGCAACCTTTCCCACGCAGGCGTCAACATTCTACAGTTTGCGTTTTCAGCATTCTAGGCTCTAGCATTTGCGTTTAATGCTTGGCTCATCTTCTTGGCATTTGAGGACCATGATTCACCCCCTCAATAGTTGATGATCATCTTTCACATCTTCGACTATATTACATGATTGCGGTTTGCTCCCTCAACAATTGTCCTTCACCTCTCAATGATTACTGCGATAGCCTACTACCCGAAGGACTCTGTTTTTCTCCCTTCACTGTGCAGATTCCCATAGGTGCTACTGCCTGATTTAGACAGAAAGGTGCAATTATCTTCTGAGCTTCGGCTTTGCCATATTAGCTTTTCTTTTGATAGCATGATGCAATGCATCATCACTGTGTTCTTCTTGTGTTTCTGAGTTCTCTTCTCTTTCAATGTTTGCTGCACACACTTTGTGTTTTCTCCCCACAAACCCTGCTCTCTTTGTGGTTTCTTTGCCATTTTTTTTGACACTTAGTACCAAGACAATGCAAAACATAAACAAGAGCAATGAGGACAAATGGAAAGCAACTCAATAATGATGAAGATCACACAAGAGCTACCCCAAAGCAAGCCACCGAGAATACTTAGGAGTCACAAGAAGTTGGAGCCAAGAGTGAAGCATAAATGCCAAGAATACTTTATTTTCAACAATGGCATAAATGCACCCCCAATCCTCTATAAAGGGAAGTCTTGTGTTTGTGCATATTGATTCCTCATTTAGCTAGCCATGCCTTCGGTCTATAACTGTGGTCCACTTCCTTCCGGAGGACATTGCCAATTTGTGGAGAACTTCTCAAGTGCTACCCTGCTGTCTACAGCTGCTGCTCATGCACATGACCTATTTCTGGATACTCTACTACTGTGTTTGCTGGTTCTACTAGCTACCCAGCTGCCCATGAGATCGTTGCACACTGGCAACCTATTTCAGAGCTGTCCAGCAGCCTTTTTCATCAGATTTGACTTGTGTTTGCTGCTGTCCAGACCACCCAGCGTCATTGACATCTTCTACAGCTGCTGCCTTGATCTGCAGATCTGCGTTTTCATTGCTGTGGTCGGCATCGAGCTGGTACACTTGTGTTTCCAGTTTGTATGTGCTGCTCTGCTGGTTGCTTGCCCATTGGAGCATTGACACTGTGATGCTAGAATGAGAGACGAACCAAGTTCCAACAAGCAATCCAGCCAAAATAGACACCTCAACAACAATGATAGAGAAAGCAAAGTTAATAATCATTTACACATCAAACCAATACAAGTTACAAGATCACATATTGTAGCTCCTAGACTCAATGAGAGCACCACAAATCTGTGATGCTAGAATGAGAGAAGAACTGAGTTCCAACAAGCAATCCAACCAAAATAGACACCTCAACAACAATAGAGAGAACAATGGTAATAATTGTATACACATCTAACCAATACAAAGATACAAGATCACATCTTGTAGCTCCTAGACTCAATGAGAGCACCACAAATCTTACGACCAAGTCATCTAGACATGGTATTAACTGGTGTGTCTACTATACAAGCTATTCCTTGATGAATTTCACAATGCATGGCCATGACAAGAAGAAGATATTTTAGAGGGATAGATAGAACATTGGTTGTAGTAAATACAAAGACACTCTTCTCTTCAGCAGACATGTTTGCTCCTTCACGATCAAAGCTCTCCACAAAGAAACAGCTGTCAACCCAAGGTTTGCAAATAAGTAGCATCAAGATACCTTTTTACACAAGCAAACTCTTACCAAAATCACACAAGAGGGAGTCAACTCCTGACTGCTCGTGGTGTTCCACAAACACACAAACTCATCAGGAACACACTTGGGGTAGTTCAGCATTCCTGTACCTGTAGTTATCACTCGGTCTTCCACCACAAACTCGCCTCTTACTTGCAACTAGGGTCTTCACTTCTACAAACTACAAATATTAAACACTTGAACAGCAACCCCTCCTCTTCAATCCACCACATACTCATCACCTTTGTCCTCTCAACTCAGCCCCATGCTTGATGATGTTGTTCCATGTAGTTGCTTCTTGCAGCAGTAGCAACATCTTCTTCAAGTCATCACCTCCACCTCTCTTTGTGCGTGTCCACAATCAGAGGCTTCACCTCCTTCCTCCTTTTATAGGCCTAACAAGCCTAGCTTTTCTTGTTGCCTCCAAAAAAGCAACAAGGCTATTATCTCCTTAGTGTCAAAAATGCTGCTCCGTCATCATCATTCCTTGATAAACTTCATCTTTATCATCATCATGTTCATCAGATTAGGCTGAGAGGATAATTCTTGCTTTTTCTATTGTCAAAAAGCCACAATGGCTGTATGTTATATCTCCACTAGGATTCGAACCTACAATATTGCCGTTATGAGCAGCACGCTTTAACCATTCAAACTATAAGCCCATAGCGCACTATCAATTTGATCAATTTGTCACAAGCAATGGAATGAACTTAAAGTCCTTTTCATAAACCAACTTCATAACCGTTCATCTCAGAAAGTTCATATGATTTTGTTCAATAAATCTATATAGTAATACATTAGCACTTAAAGCGCCGTGTTTCTGGCATTAGATCATCAACACAAGCATTCAACACACGCATTGTCACGATGTCACATCCTCATGAAACATGGCTGCATAAAAGCATGCGATAACATTAGCATTAAAACAACCTTTACATTTATACTTAAAAAGTATAATATACTAGGTCATGTTCATATGCCATAGTATATACCATCTCTTGTGTCCCGTGAAGTCAACAATATCAATCTCCTTTCATGATGCAAGCACCTCATTTGGTCATGTCTAGGGTTAATGCACCAAATCATGTATCCTTGGTTTAAAACATCCATGATGATGGTATTCAAACACACGAGCCCTCAGTTTCCCTAGAGACCATGTAGGTGTTAGTAGATGTTGAGAAACCCTTCACCCTTCACATGCAGTTTGTGTTTTTTGCGTTTTTGTGTTTTGCGTTTAGGGTTTGCAGCCCCAAAAAGGGCGTCATTCTAGACTGACTGTGCCTATTTATAGGCCACTCTCTCATTCATTCCTCATGGCTGATTCATTCAATCCGTCACCTCTTCTTTCCAGCCTCTCCCCTACCCTCACACCCCTTCAGGAGGACATGCAGTTCGTGGTTCATGGCTGTCTTCATCATCTTCCTTATGCTACGGCACCCTTGTTCCCTTGTATCACATTCACTCCTTAATTCAGAACTTCATCATTCCATTCATCAGAGTTTCTTCTCTCTTCTCTTCCCTTCTCCATGTCTAACGAGTTCACTCTGTGTTTCTCCTCGCCAACCCTATTGTCTCGCTGGTACGTCATCTTTTGACATGGTATCAGAGTTGGATCTGCTCGAACAACGGCAAAGATCCTCCACTCCAATGAAGGCAAAGATCGATGGCGGGTTCGACTTTCACTTCTCTTCTTCTTCCGCTGCATCAAAATCTCGTTTTTGCAGATTTCAGGTGTTTTAACTTACTAGGACATCTCAGCTGAAGCTGTCCATTGCTGTCTCCATCAGTTGGCACTTGATTTCCAGCCCTCTTCATGCAGTTTGGAGCTGATTTCAGTCAGGCGACTGTTGTTCCTATACAGACTTGTTGCTGTACAACCTGCCATGTCATCACAGTCCTGCTGCCTACGTTTTCAGTCTTTCTCTCTCTTGCAAGCTGTCCTGCCTATGTTTTTAGCCTTTCTCTCTCTTGTTGCTTGTGTTTTTAGTGTTTCTCTCTTTTACAAGCTATCTTGCTTGCGTTTTTAGTCTCTCTCACCACTGCCCGCGTTTTTTATCTCACTGCTCTCACACCCTTCAAGCGGACATTGCGGTTCGTGGTCCATGGTGGCTGATCTCTTCCTTCTTCTGCAAGGCATACTTGTATCCATGGCTTCTTTACCAACAGATGTCCAGACTGTTGGGTGCTCCTACTGTGGCATCACCAGACATACCACCGATTCTTGCTGACTTCGACCTTTGCTCCCCACTCCCTCGGAGTATATGCGTCTTCCACCAAGCACTCCTTGTGCCACCTCTCCTTTTTGGGCCATAGAGATTGTTTTGCATTGGCTATCAGAGTACTATGCTCAAGGCAATAAGACGCATCCGATACGCACTAAGTCCTTTTGAGCACATGGAGGATCGATTGGTGCTACGACCTCCTGAGATCGTCGCAATGCCAGCATCAGTCTTCTCCCACTTATTTTCAGATACATTGTCTTCCGCGACCTACGGATCTGCAATTCACTCCATCGAGAGACAGTGATTATTTGATACCGTTTCCTCATCAGTCTGCTCCTTCAAGAGACAATGGCTGCTCGATGTCTTTCTCTTTTTCGGCTACCTAGTCTGCTCCACTAAGAGACAACGATTGTTGCCCACCTCTTGCTCATCTTGAGCCCCACGTTTCCCCACCCTCGACTACTCAGATTCGAGAGGCTACCTCTGGGAGCTCTTCTGCATCCCAGATACCTTCTTCGGCACGACCAGCGGTACTTTCTTTGTCATCAAACATTTTGGAGTCTGTGATCCATGAGTTTTTGGATTCCCTATCTACTTCAGAGGGGGATGTTATTTCTTTGCCCTTGGAGGGGGCATCTACTTCTTCTTCGACTTGAGCGGGGGCCCCTCCATCTCCCACCTCAAAGGGGAAACCTACTCCACATGAAGTTCTTCACCCATCCTCTACTTTCTTGGGGTAGTTGTCTTCGACCAATCATCTCTTTTGCTGATATCCAAGATCTTCAGGTACCCCCTAGATCAGGACCTTGGAGGTTTAGCCGCGACTTGGTAACGAGGCTTTCATATTCCTTCTAGCATGGATCCACGGAGCTAGTGGCTTCTCTCCCGAGGTTGTGTTTCGGGTTCTCCAGTTCACTCTGTCTATTGGTCTTTACTACAGGTTCCCTTTTCGATGGAAATCTTGGATCTTCAGGATCCTCTACATCTTCTTCCTCCTCTTCTTTTCTTGCCTTGGTCACTTGGTTAGCATGGAGCCACCTTCCGAGATCGAGTACGGGCATATCCTTATGGTTCTTGACACCACACAAAGTTCGACATTTCTCCTATGCATTGCATGTTTTCATAATCTTTGTACTAGGGACGCTTGGGCAAGTGAACAATTTTCCCACGAGGGACACTCTCCAAGTGGTACCTGCTGCATGAGCATTCTTTAGTATGTAGCATTGCATCTCCACCTCACTCCTCTTGTTCTCCTTTTTGGGCCTGAGAGGGGGTGTTGAGAAACCCTTCACCCTTCACCTGCAGTTTGCGTTTTTGCATTTCTGTGTTTTGCGTTTAGGGTTTGCAGCCCCAAAAGGGGCGCCATCCCAAATTGACTATGCCTATTTATAGGCCACTCTCTCATTCATTCCTCACGGCTGATTCATTCAGTCCGTCACCTCTTCTCTCCAGCCTCTCCACTATCCTCACACCCCTTTAGGAGGACATTGCGGTTCGTGGTTCATGGCTGTCTTCATCATCTTCCTTGTGCTACGGCGCCCTTGTTCCCTTGTATCACATTCACTCCATAATTCAGAACTTCATCATTCCATTCATCAGAGTTTCTCCTCTCTTCTCTTCTCTTCTCCATGTTTGCCGAGTTCACTTCGTGTTCCTCCCGGCCAACCCTACTGTCTCACTGGTACGTCATCTTATGACAGCAGATTGTACACCTCATGGATTAGAGTTTGTGCTTTAGTGGGGATTTCCATGTTTTATGCCATAGAAGGTTGAGGCTGGCCACCTTGATTTTGGGCACTAGTTCGTAGTTGGAAGATTGGTGTTTTGGGCGCCCAATTTGGGCTGGCCAATTTGTCATTCACTTTGGTATTCTTCTTGCTTATTTATAGGTAGGATCCTAGCTCCCTCCTCATTCATTCACTTCAGTTGTGTCGTGGTGCAACAAGGGAGAGGGTGCTGATTGCTGGTGGTTTGGAGCTCAAGCTTTGTACTGTTTTGTACCTTGTTATATGGACTCCATTTTGTGAGTATATTCTTCTTGGGTTCTTTTGTTCTTTGCAGTGTTCGCTTTGTTCTTTGTGTTTATGCAGTCAATTACAGCAATTTCTCTGTTCTCTATTGCTGCCCCCCATTTTGACATGGTATTAGAGGTCCATGTTAGAGTTTTTGGTGCTGTTTCTACTTCAGGTCTGCATTGACTCAGTGCCTCATTGACGCCTTGGGCTGCATGTAGGGATTGATCAGTCTACTCTTTTTGTATTCAGCTTTCATTCAGATTCAATGCAGATTTATTGCTTCATTCTCTTCCTTCAATGGAGTCTTTCTCTTCTCTTCTCTCTCCTTGTTCATGTTCTTCTGCTATGCACTCTATAATCAACCTCCCTTTCGTGGATGGGTGGTAAATCCCCGATTACAACTTAGTTATAGCAACAAACAATTAATGCAAAACTGAAAATACAAATTCACCTATTGATCTTAGACAATGCACACCCAATTGGCCCCAAAATTGGCGCCCCTTTTGGTATTTCTTTAGCTTTATTGAAGAAGAAGTTGATTTACAATGGGATTCTCCCAATCCCTTTCAGTATTCCAGCTCCCCTTGCTGTTCAAAATCACTAGCAAGTCTTTAATCTGATTTGCCCCTTGATTCAGGCAATCAATTGGCCTTCACCCGCTTTGATGGAGATGGAAAATGCCCCAAATTCAATTATTTGATGGTCCCTCCACTTCAATAGGCTAAAAACAGCATCAACCCTGTTGAATCCAAGTCTTGGAGCTTCTAATTTTTTACACGATTCCCGAGGCTACTGCTAAACCCTAATTTCTAATACAGATTAGGATTTACAGCAGAGAAATCTGAAATTTCTCAGTCTCCAAGGGTCCAAATGCTGAGATCTTCGGATCAAGATTGTGAAATGGTTGGGAGATGAGAGGGAAAGCTGTAGAGAGAGAAAATTTAGAGTTTTGTCATGAAGAATAATTGAAAATTAGTCAAATGCAGCTGGTATCCTACCACAACAACATGTAGATGCAAAGAACTAAAGAAAATTAGTCATTTACTGCTGCTGCCCTGTCTCACCAGCCCGTAGATACTGTCACTTGTTGATTGGTCTTCTTTTGCCCCTGGCTGCCTTAGAAGGTCCTCCAATGGCTGCAAATCAGATCAGCAGTCTCCTCTCCCTCTCTCTTGTAGGCTGAATTTATAAGAATGCCTCTCTCTAGCCTCTAAAGACGTTTTTCAGTCTTGCTTGGGCATTTTTGACAAGTGGCAGCCTTTTCAAATGGTTTTTCCAGCATTTTTCATAATTAAATATTATTTTTCAGCCTTTAAATATTAAAAATTAATCTAATAATTATTTCGGTGGCCTAAAAAATAATCAGATTGGCCAATAATTAAATTGGCTAGGCAACTTCCATTCCCGAGCGTCTTTGCATGATCTTTGACCATGAGTTTGGTGTTAGGTACCATTAAACACGACTTTTCTAGTGCCACCAACTGACACGTATGGGCAAATGGATGACCTAGGCCCACATTTCGCACCAAATACCACCAAGTACGTGTGCAGCATAACTTATAGTAACTTTTGCCTTTGACATCCTGTGATTTATTTGGGTCTTGGGCTTGCAAATTTACTTTAACCCTAGTTGCACCTCACATGTGTACCATTTACTTAATCATGTGATTAAAAATTAATCCACATGTTAAGTGAGGTTTCAAAAATACATGTCCTCATGACAGCCTCTCACATGGTATCATCTGTGAATAAATATCCTAACACAGAAACACAAATAACACGGTACAACAAAGTGTAGACTGATAGAAAAGCACAGTTAGGGTTAGGGTAACTCAGAGATGCTGAACATAGAGAAGGAATGAAATGATATGACTATTGAATATACAACGCCTATGCACCAAACACACTATGTAGTGAATGAATATTGTATCTTGAATTGATGTATTTCAAGGATCAGGAAAAGGGTAGTGAGCTAGAGAGTGTGTCGTACTCCAAATGGATCCTGAATCGTAGCAAGGCAACCTCTAGATATCGAATACTAGCAAATGTAGCTAAGGAAGGCTGGATCTGATGCAGATGGCAGTGCAAGAGAGAGAAAGATTAAAGATGCAGGTGAGGAGGGAGAAAGACTAAAAACGCAAGTGAGGAGAGAAAGACTAAAAACACAAGTTGTAAGAAAGAGAAAATAGCAAATGCAGGCTACAGGAGAGAGAAAGACTAAAAACGCAAGAAAAACTAGCAGCAGTAGTCAACATGCTGAAATCAACTTCGAGTAGTGTATGGTAGGCTGGAAACAGGCGCCAAATTGTTGTAGATAGCAATGGTCAGCTTGGGCCGCGATGTCCTGTGTGTTCGGGGTGTGGACAGCAAGTTGAAATACCTGAAATTTGCAAAAACGAGGTTAAGATTGAATGGATGACAATATACCTATTTATAGAAAGTTTGGGCCCTCCCAAGTGGGTTTGTGCTTATGGGATATAAACACTCTCTAGGAACAGATTTCTTTTTAAATAAACAAGGTTTCTTTCTTAATTAAGCATGTTTTGGGGCGCTTTAAGTGAAGCTAATGCATTTTAAGCTCAACATCATCACCAAACAAGAGGACTTGGAGACTCCAAAACGAGAAGATCATACTTAGTTTGCTGGTTGGAGCAAATTTAAATGAAGTGTACGATGCATCTACAACTCTTCCTTATAGGATGTGGCTGATTTACCCTCTGTTTGGGCAGACTGGTGGCACCAAAACATAGAGTTTTTAGTGTGTTTGTAAGTCTATAAGAGCATTTGATAACTTAGATGAGGAGTCTAGCTATTCTTTAGAAGATAGGCGTTCTCACTAGTTTGAATGTTGTGAAGAGCGAGCGAAGAAAGAATATTAGAGCCATGTTCCAAAAGGAAACACCACTTTGATAGGTGAACAAGATCAGGATGGCCTTCTTCCACACTCGCTTCTTTACATGTTTCTTGTATACTTTGGGCCCTTGCATAGTTGTGGCATCCTTAGTATAGATGTCGGTGCTACCTTTATTGCCAAAAGAAGTTCAACTTGATGGGTTGAACTACTCCTTTTGGTCTGGCAAAGTGAAGTGTATCCTCGACACCTTTGATCTATGAACTTCTGTTACCACCTCTATTCCTTGTCCAGTGGAAGATGCTAGTATTAGTTCTGTGATGGACCAAGCTGCTCATGGGATGGCTCAACTCTTGAACTTGATTCTTTCTATTCGTGAGTCTATAGGACTCTATCCTTGTACATATGTGCACACTTCGAACCGTAGTGGAGGTGTGGATGAAGTTGGAGGACATGTGGGATGAACTTGCATCCCTTGGTCATACTATCACATCAGAGGATATGGCAATGATTCTCCTTATTGAGTTGTCACATTTAAAGCGTGATGTTTTCTACATTAACTTGCTTACCTCTAGGGTTCGTGACACTGTTCTTTGGGAAGAGCTAGCTACACTTGTCTTGGAGCATGATGAGCGACCTAAAGAGATAGAAGTGAGTGGATCCAACTCCACGAAGGCTTTTTACAGCAGGTGCAAAAAGGGGGAATAAGAAGGAGAATAAGAAGGCTACTAACAAGAAGCAATGGGATAAGAAGGGTGAGAAGAAGTCCAAGTTGAAGTGTCCACATTGTGGGAAAGTCACTCATTTGGAGGAGAAGTATTGATAGAAATATCCCAATTTGAAGCCAAAGGAAGGTTCCAAAGACTTAGGCTACCCTGGCTATCGTAGAGTTTGAATTCCTTGATATGTTTGAGGTTGTAGATATATCACTTGCTTCTTCCACTAAGGAGAAGCCATGACTTGTGCATAGTGGAGCCTCTGCACATGTGAGCTACTGATAGGATTGGCTTTAGGATATGCTTGCCAAAGGGGATATTTGTCACCATTGGTGACAAATCATCCATCCTAGTTCGTGGAGTGGAGAGTATTTCCCTTTTACTAGATCTCGAGGATTTTATTGCCAATGTTCTTTGTGTACGAGATTGAGACTTTAACCGTCTTTTTGTCCATGGCTTGTCATAGCTAGGTATATGGGTGGTCTTTACCTAGGATGTTGTCATTGATGAAGATACCTCCATAGGTGTTGTTCTTTGGGCAAGATCATAGGAGGGTGGGCTTCCAAACTCACTGCCCTTGCAGTGTAGTCTTCCCATGAGCTTGGGCTACTACTTTGGCATGCTCGTTATGGGCACGTGAACTTCTACTCCATCAGATAGGCTTCTCGGTAGAAGTTGGTGGAGGGGCTTTTAGATCCTCCCCTCCCCCCCTCCCAAGATTGCCATATTATGCTCTAGCTACATATTTGGGGCAAGCAACATAGGTAGCCTTATCCATAGGTTGCCTCATAGAGGGCTACTATGCTTGAGGTGGTTCAAATTGACTTGTGTAAACCCAAGAGTATAGTTTCCCTTGAGAAGGCCAAAGGTATCTAAGAAAAGTGTGGTGAAGCGTGTCGATTGGACCATGCTTGAGATTGGTCAATCGATACTGGAGCATCGTGATCTCCCTTACTCCATTTTAGGTGAGGTAGTTTCTACAACGGTTCACATATACAATAGATCTTCGATATTAGCTTTATAGGACATGCCTTCATATGAGGCTTTTTTTGGTAAAAAGTTTTTTGTCTCTCATTTTTGCATCTTTGGGTGGGATGCTTATGTTGCAAAAACGTGATATTTTATTGTTTTGCCTAGTATTTGATTAAAAGTTAATCAAATGTGCTAATGCGGTAGTGGGTGGTACTTGGTGTTAGATTTTGACCTAGACTAATTTATTAGACAAATGTTAATGGTGATATTAGAGGCTAGACATTAAGTAATTAATTAATTAATTGATCAATGCCAGTCTAAGGATTAATAACTGCTTTAGGATACTCGGGAGACAAATTGGCATATCCAATCTAATTATTGATTGGTAAAATTAAATTTTTGAGTAATAGAATAAATAATTTTTAAAATTAATGTTTTTAAGAATTAATTTAATAAGCTGAATAATGTTAGAAAATGGGGTTATAAGATTGCCACTTGGCAAAATCTGCCTATATAAGTGGAAAAAACGTTTTTGGGGATTGGTGGAAGTTTATTCCAACCATTCTGAGAAAAAAAGAACTATTAGAGAGCAAGGAGATGTTATTGATGTGATTTGTAGCCACTAGCCACTTCTACAGCAGCAAGTGATAGCAGTTTGGATCCCTCTAGGTGTAGACAACAATCCAAGTTCCTTTTGATAGATATAACAATATACAAGAGGGGTAATAATCTTTATTGCGGTCCTTAGCTGTATGTGACAGCTTCCATGGTTGCTTGAGCAAGGCAATTAGTTTTGCAGCCTTTTTCACAATGAAACTTTGAAATCTCTCTCTCTACAACATTCTCTCTGATTCTATAATCGTGTCTTAAGTCATCTCAGCAAAATCCAACCATTTGAGTTATCATAGGTGGAGATATTAGAAAAGCTTTACTATAAAACTTAATTTACAGCAACAATTAGGGTTTGACACCCACCTTGGGATGCTACTCAAAATTGAAGGTCTAGTACTTGAATTTCAATAGCTAAAATTAAAAAATTTCAAGAAGATTCAGGAGGCTAGCTAGTCAATTTCAATTTGGGCTAGATTTACCTCTTAAGAAGTAGAGTGAAAGTTATATCCCCAAGCAAACTAAGGGGTAAATTGATTTGAAGGCTTGTTGGTCATTAATGATAGTAAGTAGTACTTGGAATAGCAGTGGAGACTAGTGAATCTTAGTTGTATTCCATCCATTTGCAATAGAATATAAAGAAATACCAAAGGAGGTGCCAATTTTTGGACCAACAAGCTATCCATTGTTCGAGATTTGAGCGGTAAAGTGTGTATTTTGGTTTATGTGAATTGTTTACTTTTTGTAATTATTGTTAAATGTAAGCATGAGGAAGAATGTGAGAATGACAATACTTTGAACTTAATCAACTCGATCAATTATTACCATAAAAATGTGTGTGTGTGTTTGAGAGAGAGAGAGAGAGAGAGAGAGAGAGAGAGAGAGAGAGAGAGAGAGAGAGAGAATCGTCAGCATCATGTTGAAAGGGGAAGTGACCCCTCCCCCTTTGCATGAATTTATTGAAATAAAACCACAAGCACCAATGTGACATTAATGTGACATTAAAAGTGATATTTAATGTCACATTAAGGTCATAAGTGTAGAATGTGACATTAAAAGGGATATTTAATGTTACATTAAGGTAAATTTAGGGAAACATGCACGAGCATGACCGTCCGGGCTCTTAGGCGCCCGAACGGGGTTAAGGGGAGCCTAGAGAGTAAGGGAGTCCAGGAATAGTAGGACTCCAGGAAGTTGACGGCTGGCAAAGAGATAAGCTTGAGGGCTAGCACTTATCTAGGCGTGGGTGGGAGGATGAACGGTCTCGTGCTTCCATCTTTTCAAGAAATCTGTACCCGTAATCTAACATTGGTATCAGAGCCTATGTTTCTGATCATTAATCGAACAAGAATCCGTCAGGTCGTCAGTTTTGGTCATATCGCGTGAGCAGCCGGAACCAGGAGCTGTGAAGACGTGACGTGACTCGTCACGAAAGTAATCGCTGGAGTTGCTGGTCATTAAGACGTCGATAATAGTCGACGAGCCGTCAGTCAGAAAACGGGCCGTCAGTCAGAAGCGGGCCGTCAGTTAGAAGCGCCCCGTCACGCCCTGCCCCGTCACGTAAGAAAACGGGCCGTCACTTCTGTCCGGTCCGTCGCGTGAAAAAACGGGCTGTGAAGAGAAATAAAAAGGGAAAAGCCACGTCACGTCACATTAGTGTGACCCATCTCGTTGCGGGTAGGGAAGGTTATATCACATAAAGGTGACCTGTCTCGTTACGGGCAGAAAAAAGAAAGAAATAAAAAAACGTGGGCCGCGAGGACCAGGCGTGGAGTCACCAGCATTCGCAAGGACCAACCAGATCAGAAGTGGAGCTGCCAGTATCAGATTGCAGTTGACGGATAGGACTGCTCCTGAGACGGATAGGACTGCGACTGCTGTGAGACAGACAGAAAACATCATATACAACTGAAGTCACAGTCTGCCATTAAAATCAGGGAAGTATTTTATCTTGTATGCAAATTTCTTATTTTTGCTTTCCAATTCCAGTGTATTAATGGCAGAAAAAGGGAAAGAAAGGGTAACGGAAAGTTCTAGTTCCGGGGATCAACCTATGGCAGATCCCCATGAACCAGACATACAAGAACAATGGGAAGAATTTTTTGCCACGAGAGAGCAATTTGATGATCTTTCTGCTCGTGTGCAAACTCAGGGGGTTCAAATGGAGTTTTTAACTCAAACACTTACTGAAATAAAATCTCAAGTAACTTTATTGTTGGAAAGAGATAAAAATAAGATAGAAATCTCGGATGTCCCATCTTCATCGAAAGATTTAGATGTGACTATGCGAGATCCTAAGGAACCCCAAACCTACCATAAATTGAGGGATAATCCGGCTTTAAAGGATATGAAACCACCTCAAATTTACGGGGAGGAAAAAGATAGAAATAAAGATACAATCTTTAATTTCCTCCAAAAATGGGAAGATTTACATAAATTAAAAAACACCCCACCACATCTCCAAGCATTGGAGGCCAGTTTAACTTTGGGGCCCAAAGCATATAATTGGTGGCGAACTTTAAAGGAGGCGAATAAAATACCTGAAACTTGGGCTCAATTTGAATCTGTCTTTTTAAAAGAATTTCTTCCTGAAAATGAAATGGAAAGAAACTGGGAAGATTGGGATTATGTCAGACAAAAGAGACCGCCCCTACTGACATATCTGGAGGAATATCGTGAGATAATCCTCAAACTCGAAGGAATTGATGAATTCCAAAAAACAAGAGGATTCATTAGGGGACTGGATAAAGCCTGTAAAAAGGAAGTAAAACAGAGTTTACCTAAGACGCTTGAAGAGGCAATTAAATTTGCATTAATTTATGAAGATAGTACGCATCCAGGTACACTCACCAGTCTCACTGATATGGAGCCCAAGTCTAAGGAATTAGAAACCTCAAAATTTGTGGGCAAATTTAAAAGAAAAATGCCATTTTTCAAGGGTAAAAAACAACCTTTTGAAAAGAAACCATATATGAGGCCAAAGCTAAGTCCTGATGACTTTGATAAGGCCAAAAAACAAAAATTGTGTTTTAATTGCCTATCCCCTAACCATGCTGCTTGGAATTGCCCTCAAAAGAAAAAGGGGGAACAAAGAAAAGGACAAGGGCAAGGGAAAAGAAAAACAAATCCATGTAGTGCAGACCTTAGAATTAAAGGGCCATGAAAAGTATAAATCTTTAGAGGTCTTGCACAGGGATATACAACATAAGTGTTATATGTCAACTTCTTTGTGGCAGCCTACTTTTGGGCCACATGATTTACTTAGAGTACATGGATTGATAGCTGGAAAACGGGTTAGAGTCATGATTGATGACTCTGCCACACATAATTTTATAAATTATGCACTTGTCAAAAAATTGAAACTTCCCCAACAAAACAGTGAGCATCAATACGTTGTACGTATGATGCAAGGCCAAGACAATAAAATATGGGATACAATGGTATCCAATTTGGAAATCGAGATTCAAGGATATAAAGATAAGCTTGATTTCCAAATAACGAATACGGAAAGAGCTGATATTGCTCTAGGGAGGGAGTGGCTATGGGGATTGGAACCATCCTTAAAACGTAGCTATCACCATAATACACTGGAATTTGAAAGGGATGGTAAGACTTTTGTCATTCAAGGTGAATATGAAGTATCTGATAATCCTTTGCTGTGTTCTACTGAAGTTCAGAAGCTGATAAAGAAGGAAGTTTGTGAGGTATATATACTATGGTCTCTTCCTGTACAGAGTACTTTTACTTTCTGTAATATAAAGCAACAATTTTCCTATGTTTGCGAATTGAATGTTAATAATGAATTGAATCGTTTGTTAGATGATTTTAAAGATGTGTTTCCTTCTGATTTACCAAGTGGCCTTCCACCAGATAGGGGTGAAATAAATCACCCAATCGATATAAATAAGGATACACACCCAATTTCAAAACCACCGTATAGGTTAAGTGAAACACAGCATCAAGAAGTTGAAAGACAAATTAAGGATTACCTGGATAAAGGGTTTATTCAACCCAGTAATTCACCTTGGGCTTCACCAATTTTATTGGTAAAGAAAAAAGATGGTTCTATGCGACTTTGTGTTGACTATAGAGCACTTAATAAAATAACGGTGAAGAATAAATTTCCTATGCCCAGAATGGAAGATCTTTTTGATCAATTGCAAGGGGCAAAATTCTTCACAAAGATAGACTTAAGATCAGGTTATCACCAAATAAGAATTAAGGCCCAAGATATTTCCAAAACGGCATTTCGTACTAGATATGGGCATTATGATTTTTTGGTGATGCCTTTTGGCCTCACTAATGCACCAGCTACCTTTATGAAGCTGATGAATAGTGTTTTACGGCCCTATCTAGGACATTTTGTAGTAGTCTTTTTGGATGATATCTTGATCTTTAGTAAATCAAGAGAAGAATATTTGGAACACTTATTATTAGTATTCCAACTGTTAAGAACACATTCCCTTTATGCGAAGAAAACTAAATGTGAATTCTTTGCACAAGAGGTCAAATATCTAGGGCATATAATCTCGAAAGAGGGAATCAACATGGATCCAGAAAAAGTAAGGGCAATTATTGAATGGCCACCTCCACAGAACCTGGAAGAGCTGCAGATCTTTCTAGGTTTATCTGGATTTTATCGTAGATTCATTCGAGATTATGCCAAAATAGCTGTTCCAATGATAGACCAACTTAAAGGGAAAGGGAAAAGTTTTAATTGGGGAACAAACCAAAATGAAAGTTTTCAAAAACTTAAGGTAGCTATTGCTACAGCTCCAGTATTATTAATAGTGGATCCCAATAAACCATTTGTGGTTGAAGCTGATGCCAGTGATAAGGCAATAGGCGCGGTCTTATTACAAGAAGGTCGACCAGTTGCTTTTGAAAGCAAGAAATTAGATCGTGCAAAACAGAATTATTCTGTTTATGAGAGGGAGCTGTATGCTATAGTACATGGAATGAAGAAATGGAGGCACTATTTGTATGGTGCCAAACTTTTGATTTTATCGGATCATGAAAGCATTAAGTGGCTTAATGATCAACCAGATTTACATGGGCGTAAAGCCAGATGGGCCGAACTCCTCCAAGAGTTCGACTATGAAATAAGATATAGAAAATGAAAGTATAATATAGTAGCTGATGCACTCAGCAGAATGCCCATCATTATTGAATTGAGTTTTACTCAGTTCACTTCCAGCTTGCTTGAATCTTTAAAAGGGAAATGCCAGGTTGATCTGGCATATTCCAACATATGGGAAGCAATAAAAAATGGGGATCCAAATGAAAGTGCTTCTACTGAGGAAGGAATATCTGAGGATGTTCAACTAGGAAATGGAGCATCAGGGGTTGCTCAAACTGGATTCAAGTGGAAGAATTTTACCATTGATAATGGTTATTTACTCTACAAGGGTAGGGTATGTGTCCCGAAAGATATAGAAATAAGGCGCCAGATACTCTTTGAGTGTCACGATACCCCTAGTGCGGGACATCCAGGAGTTAATAAGACTTATAGTCTTATTAAAAGGCAGTTCTATTGGCCTGGAATGAATAAGGACGTCCTTGACTATGTGGTCAAATGTAATAAATGCCAGGTTAATAAAGCTGAAAAATTAAAAATGGGAGGACTTCTCCATCCATTAGAAATTCCTTCGGGAAAATGGGAGAGTATCTCCATGGATTTTATTGTTGCTTTACCTAGAACACAGAGGGGGCACGACTCTGTGTGGGTAATTGTGGATAGGTTAACCAAAATGGTTAGGTTTATTCCAACTTCAACTGATGTTAAAACACCAGAATTGGCTAGATTGTTCGTAGAGAACATATACCGATTGTATGGCCTTCTGGCAAATATAATTTCTGATTGGGATAGAAAATTCGATAGCCATTTTTGGCGTGCGGTATTTAGGAAATTGGATACTAAATTTAGCATGAGTACGGCGGATCATCCGCAAACAGATGGGCAAACTAAAAGGGTTAACCAAATTCTTGAAGATATGCTTAGGGCATATGTAAGCAAAAGGCAAACTAATTGGGAAGAGTATTTACCGATAGCAGAGTTTGCATATAACAGTGCCAAACACTCTTCCACTGGATATAGTCCATTTATGTTGATGTATGGGTTTCAGCCCAGAGCTCCTTTTGCAGTAGGACTGCATAAGGAAAAGGTTCAGGCAGCTAAAGACTTTTTGGAGGATATGAATAGTATGTTAAAATTTGCTCAAGAAAATATTAAAAAGGCTCAAAGTCGAGCTAGAGCATATGCAGATCCTCACCGAAGAGACATCTCCTTTGAAGAAGGAGAATTGGTCTATCTTAAGGTGCCTGAACAAACTAAAACTATGAAAAAGGGACATTGTCCAAAGCTTTCACCAAGGTATTGTGGTCCTTTCATAATACTTAAAAGGGTGGGAGAATTGGCTTACAAGCTCCAACTACCTGCTGGTAGTAAAATACATCCAGTTTTTCATGTAAGCAAATTAAGGAAGAAGCTGGGTGATTTGGATAATCTAATCTTAAATGGTGATATTAAGGAGTTATTCTATGACCAATCTAATCCACATGAACCAGAAAAAATATTAAATGTTCGTAATAGACGAACGAGGAATACTATTTATCAAGAATGTTTGGTTAAGTGGAAAGATTGTTCAGAAGAAAGCTCAACATGGGAGCGAGTAAGTGCTTTAAAGAAAAGGTTTCCCGATTTACAGTTAGACCTTCCAAATATCGTTTTCGAGGACGAAACCGATTCTTAAGGGGAAGGAAATGTGACATTATAAGTGATATTTAATGTCACATTAAGGTCATAAGTGTAGAATGTGACATTAAAAGGGATATTTAATGTTACATTAAGGTAAATTTAGGGGAACATGCACGAGCATGACCGTCCGGGCTCTTGGGCGCCCGAACGGGGTTAAGGGGAGCCTAGAGAGTAAGGGAGTCCAGGAATAGGAGGACTCCAGGAAGTTGACGGCTGGCAAAGAGATAAGCTTGAGGGCCAGCACTTATCTAGGCGTGGCTGGGAGGATGAACGGTCTCGTGCTTCCATCTTTTCAAGAAATCTGTACCCGTAATCTAACAACCAAGTACCAACCATATATAAAAGAACTGATTTGTTGTAATTTTAAAAATCAAGGTTTTGAAACTCTAATTTTTAAAAACTGTGAGCAATAAGTTGATTCTTTTCTTTAGTGCTTGGATTAGATCGAGCTAAATAGAAATTGTTTCTTGAATGAGAGATAGATAGAAGAGTACAAAGCATGTGGCTGAAATTTAAGCATGAGAGCTTATTTCAAATGAAGAGAGAGATTTTCAATATATAGGTGTGGGCTTGGATGTTGAAAAGTGAAAAGTATAGGCTACAAATAACAAGTGTTTATTGAACATAATAAGTGTAAGGACACTTGTCTCTTCAAAATGACACATGTTCTCTTCTAGATGCTATATGTCACTTTTCTAGAGAAAAAAGTTTACAAAAATTCCACTTTAAAATTCTCTCAAATGGTTAAGAATTTAAGATAGTTGCTAAAAATAAAATTGTTCCTTGTGAATTTCAGAGCCTTTGACACGAATATAATTTTCATTTGAGTAACTTTCAAAAATTGTAATCTCCTAAATTTTAGGAGTTGCTAAATTTAGCTTTTGGAGAGCATCATTATATAGATTGATTGGTTCATGGTTTATTTCTTCGATCATGAGCATCTAGTTTCACTTTTTGAAACTACACATTATATGGGCTCCTAGTCAATACGACTATTCAAGTGCAAAAGTCTTAATGATCAGATTTTTCTGGTCAATTTGATCGCTCGACTAAACTTTTAATTTTTCATGGATATCTCGTCAATGACGACCCAAGTATAATTATAGGGCGTTTTGGCCATTGGCCACTCTTAAATAGAAAGATAAACATGTAGTCATATTTTAAAATACTTAAATAATACAAATCGCCTTTCAAAGTACATGAGTATCAAATTAATTTGGAATCATTGAGCCAATATGTCTTGGTAACAATTGATACAGAAAAGGTTTGTGACCTTCCTTCCTCTTGAAATCCGTTTTGTCCTCAAGACATTGCTTGAAGTAATTTTGATGCTATAGCTTCTTCATAATTTGCAAGTATTTTTGGATAGTCTTTAAAATACTCTTCTGGCATCCATTTAAAATCTAAATGAGAGTAATTTTTAAATTTCAAGAGAAATTTTCTGAAAATGTTTCTTTCTCGTTTTCTGACCATATGAAAGACTATTTGCTCTGGTTGAAATATCTCCTTTTGTTCATCTACTTTAGTTGGACTCTCTATTACAGATTCCAATGGTGAAGGCCCTTTATAAGGCTTCATAAGATGGATATGAAAAACATTGTAAATTCTCTAATGCTTTGAAAGTTGTAATATGTCATAAACATTATTAATCTTTTTAGTGACTTGTAATGATCCATAATTTCTTGATGCGAGCTTAGTGACTTGAAATGAAGGCTCGTTAGAGCTTCTTAGATGAGCTTTGTCAAATTTCAGCCACACCCAATCTCCTTTTTGTAAAATCATTTGCCTTCGATACTTATCTACTGCTTACTGTTGTTTTTTTTGAGATCTTTGAATGGCTTGTCTAACTTGGGCGAAACCTGCATCCATATCACGCACGAACTCATCGGCATGAAATATTTCCCCTTGGGTTTTGAGAATAGGTAATAAGAGTGGTTTTTCATATATGCTTTTACCTGTAGAAGTATGAATTGTGTTGTTATATGCATATTCTACCAAAGGCAAATACTTTTCTTATTGTCTTTATGGCAATAGCACTTTAGCATATACAATATTGTGAGATTGGCTATCTCACTGACTATTTGTTTGAGGATGATAAGAAGAAGAAAATGTAAGCTTTGTACCAAATTTTCAAAAAGAGCTCGCCAAAAGAGACTAGTGGTTCATGGATCTCTACCACCATGATGGATTGTGGAAACCGATGATACTTAAAGATTTATTGAATAAATATTCTAGCCATATGTTGAGACTTGATAGTCTTCTTGATTGGAATAAAATGAGCCTATTTGCTAAATCTACAAATAATAATCCATTTGTTGCCGTTTGTTGCCGTTTGTTGATTTTGACAAGCCAAAAATAAAATCCATAACAATGATTTTCCAAGGTTGTCTCATTTCTAGCAGCTTTTGTGATCTTTGGGTTGGTATTTAATGGGCATGCACTTCGAGGTGGACGAGGCACTCTAATTAGAGGAGTTATTAGGTTTGAATTCATTAAACAATGCTGAATATCTTTAAATTTGTTGAAATGATGGACAAAGACAGCAAAGAAGAGAGAAACCTTTAATATGATGCTAAGAAAGTGCTATAACACCAATCCCCTCCAGTTTTAGAGAGAGAGAATCAGGTCATGTGCTGGTTTTTGGGTTTTCGCTGCTGTTTGAAATCTTAATTTCTGCACTAGCAATAGTCTATGATCTCACTTTTAGGGTTTCTTGCTGTGTATAGCCCCAAAATTTTCTCTAGTAGGTTTGTCAGCTCATGTGTGAGAGTGTGCATGCCTATTAGGTTGGATACATTGCCTTTTATTGATGCATTATTTTAGTGATTTTTGTGTGGCATTTTATGCCAATCAATCAGCATTAAATGCTGGTCGATCAGCTGCCATTTTAGGTCTTTTCAATGCCTATTTATTTTGTGGCTCCTCCTCCTCCCATTCAGTCATCATCGTTCTTCAAGGTCTTCTTGTTGGAGAGAGGAGTCAGTGTTTGTGTCCACGTAGCCAATGACTTATTGTTGTATGCGTCATTCTCATGTTTGGTATATGGATTCCATGTTCCAAGCACATCTTTGAGTTCTTTTTCTTTGTAGTGTTTTTCTGTTTTCTTTCCTTTTTGTCTTGTGTTCAATAGTTTGTTTAAGCACTTGTCTATGCTTCCATTGTTGCACCACTTTTGACATGGTATCAGATTGCAGGATTTGTGAAGAAATGCTCTAAACGCAAAAAGCTTGAAACCAATCGTATGATAATGCACAAATTGATAAACTCAAAACATAGTTAGGGTTAGAGTAACTCAGAGACAATGAACATTAAATAATAAAATGAATGAATAATAAATATATAGTGCTCATGCAGCAAATACACTATCTAGTAAATACTGAACCTTGAACTCTCGTATCTCTGGGATCAAGGCTAAGGTTGTGAGTTGTAGAGTGTGTTGTACTCCGAACAGATCTCGAATCACAGCAAAGATAGCCTCCGAGTGTCAAATATCAGCGAACACAGTAAAGGAAGTTTGGATCTGATGCAAACCATAGTCCAGGAGAGAAATACTGAAAACGTAGGTACATGAGAGGAGAAACAGTTTACACAATAGCTGTTAGATGCATACACATCTGATAGGGGTAAGAGAATGTCAGGCGGTAGCCACATTGTATATTCAATAGTCATATCATTTCATTTATTCTCTGTGTTCATTGTCTCTGAGTTATCCTAACCCAAACCGTGTTCTTCTTTCAGTCTATGCTTTGTCTTATGGTGTTATTTGCGTTTGTGTGTAAGGGTATTTCTTCACATGGTATCAAAGCCGAGCTCTCTGAGAGAAATCTAAACCTTGACTTGAAAGCTCTAAACAAGAAGCAAGAATAACAGAAGGGTAGATGACTTCAACCATTACTTTTGCACCACTTTTCACATTCGAGCTAAATTCATCGAGGAACGAGTCGGAGTGGGCCTCAGAGCTTGCTTTACAAGCTCCCGACATGATCGAATAGACATTGGACTACCATGGAGTTCCACGATCTTACGCGATTACTGCAGTTGAGTATGATCTCATTTTGATGCATAGAGCCCAGCAATAGATAGAAGATGAGTCTAAATTTTACCCTCTAGATTCAATGCACTAATTTGTTAACCATGCAGAAAGGGTGAATCTCTACTTAGGACTGGCCATTCGCTAGTGAAAATTGGCATAGAGTATACTCCATTGCCTTCATACTTATTCTCTTCGGTGCCAGGTATGTCGACCATTTCAAATTCTGTTAATGATGATTTCCCTTCTCCTATTGGTATGGATGATTTTCATGATGAAGGACATATGCAAAATAATTTCTGGTTTACGAGTAATAAGGAAGACATATATTTCTTTATGAACTCAAGACTAGGTAAGCAGTTGAAACAAGAAACTGTAAATATTTCTTCCTCTTTTTTTCCTTTAAAAAAGTTTTGTTTTCAAAGATCAAAATGAAATAGGTGCATCTTCATCATCATTATTTCAATTTAATACATTTAATGGACAAAAAAAAATCCGCATTATTTTCCACATCTATATCTATCACAAATCCATTTAATCTTCCTTCCATCCCACCCTCTTATTCCGTTGCCACATCCTTTCAACCTCTATAAAGTGCACCGCATGTTGCCTCTTATGTAGGATCATATGTGTTTTTATTCATCACACCGAGGGTTTCTTCAACCTTAGGCACAACTGTTAGGACCTCATCTCTTTCTCAGCTAGGTGGTGTTCCATCTTTTTCTCACACACTTTCGGGATCATTGCAACTTGGGTATTTCCCCCAGTCTCTCTGGAGTGTGGATCAGTTGGTGCCATAGTTTTCCTTCATGGCATTATCTAGTGGACTCTTTGGTCATTATGCTCTTTCAGTCTCCATAAAGTGTACCGTATGTTGCCTCTCATGTAGGATCATATGTGTTTTCATTCACCACACCAGGGGTGTCTTCAACCTTAGGTACAACCGTTAGGACCTCATCTCTTCCTTTGCCAAGTGGTGTTTCACCTTTTTCTCACACACTTTCAGGATCATTGCAGTCTGGGTATTTTCCCCAGTCTCTCCCAAGTGTGGATCAATTGGTGCCATAGTTTGCCTTTGTGGCATTACTTAGTGGACCCTCTGGTCATTATGCCGTGTCCTAGCCGACATTTGGACAGGGCTTACGTGTCCAAGTGCCTCCACCTCCACTGATACTTTATGGAAACATTCATGTTTTAGTGTCTCCGTATTAATCGACACTCAAAGGAACACTCACAGCCTATTTTTGCCTACCCATCTCTTGTCCCTTCTTATCAGACATCACCACCACCACCACCACCACCATCAGCACCACCATCTTATCCTCCACATCCATCTTACCTCACATTTCCAACATCTCATGGTTCTACCTCATCTTCTGACAAGCATTCATTCAATGACAATACTCGTTTTAACGAGTCAAACTTTACAATTTGGTTGAACTTGATGAGACATGTTCTTGACTTACATAACCTATAGGATCTTGTGTAGGGATTAGAACCCCAACCCGATCTTACACTTGTTCCATAAGAGGTCGTCCGCTTGTGAAAGGCTTGAAATGCCTCCACTATTATCGAGCTGATGCAATGCTTATTATCTGAGTTTCATTTTTAGTTTCATTATTTTGACTTAGTGTCAGAGCAATGGGCACACTTGAATAACCGCTATGCGGCTCGAGATAGGACTCGTCGAATAAATCTTCACCATGAGCTTCAGAACTTCAAAATCTTTGAGCAGGATGACTTGAAAGTCTAGTTGGCTAAGTATCGGTATCTCCTTGCCAAAATTTCCAGTATAGGGACTCTTAAGTTCTTTGACGATCAAGTCATGTTGTTTCTTAACAAGCTGTTGTGTCAATATTTCAATTTTGTACAGTAAATGGTTTATGTGCCCAATTTACCCACATTCTATGAATTTGAATATCATCTATTGCGTTATGCACGGTTGTTCGATTAGTTTCATATAAATAATCTTCAGAGGGGGACTCTTGTTGCTCATTCTCAGAAGAGCAGTAAGGGAAGGGTATATCAAATCAAACGTAAAATCAAAATCAAAATCAAAATCAAGCAAGGGAATCATAAGGAAACTCCTAGACTCAACTTATACACATCATATGACTTGTATTCTATACCCAAGCCTCTGTAGTCGGGAGGGTCCGCGTAGGAAATAACTTGTGAATCAAGATCTAGGCTCAAGGTTGCGTTAGTTTCGCCACTGACAAGGGTTCGGATTTGGCTTCGCTGGACAATGTATATTATGTCTCCCAACTTGGTTTGAACTTGTTATCTATTCAACAACTTTGCCAGTTGGGGCGAGCAATTTTCTTTACAGTGACCATAGTTGAGATCCTTGACTCTCAAACAGATTTAGTGATTGTGAGGCATAGCCTAATGGCTTATACTACACGATCCATTTTCTTACCGAGCTGACAATCAAGGGCTCCATGTTCCATAGCTTCTAGGTATTAGCCACATCTCAGGAGTCTACGAACAATGAGCGTCTTTAGCATTTCCGCCTAGGGCATCTTGGCTATAACTCTCTTTACGAGTTGTCTCGCTGTGAGGTGATTGAGGCACCTCTGCAGCTCTTAGATTGATTCATGTTAATCTTTGTGGACCCACATCCATTGGTGCCTTGAACGGCGCGTTTTACTTCTTTTTGATAGTGGATGATTATTCGAGATATATGTGGGCGTACTTTCTCAAGTATAAGTCCGATGCTTTCACATATTCTTTTCTTGGGTGTTGTTAGTTCATAACCAGACGGGTCGTCATGTTGGTTGCATGAGGAGTGATAGCGGTGGTGAGTTCATCTGCCACGAGTTTTCCGAGTTTCTACAATAGTGTGGCATCTCTTGCCAACTCACCTCTATGAATTTTCCCTTTGAGAATGGAGTTGTAGAGTGTCAAAACCGGACAGTTATGGAAATGGCACACTCTATGCTGTTTGTAGCACAGTTTTTTAAGCGCCTTTGGGTTGAGGCTACTAACACTATGGCGTATATCCTCAACTGGCGCCCGACTGCGGTTCTTTCTCAAAAGGCCCCGTATGAGGCATTCTTTGGCTCTCAACATGTCATATCCCACTTTGGAGTCTTTGGGTGTCGTATATACACACACGCTTAATGATAAAATAGGGAAACTTCTTTGGTTAATTCTTACTAGGCCAGGCTTAGTTTACTCAGTTAGCATTCTCAATTAGTATTTCACAGCACTAAGGATGTCACATTGGATTGCATGTCTTCGTGTGTTGCGTTATTTATGGTGTACTTATTTTTATGGCCTCACTTATGGTTTTGGTTTATGTTTACAGGGGTACATTAATTCTGATTGGGCAGGAGGTCTTGATACCTGGTGTTTCCATGGCGGCTACCTCTTCACCTTGCGCACAACTTCCATTTCTTAGTTCAACCGTAAGTAAGAGACAGCGGTGGCTTCCATAGCCAAGGTTGAGTATATGGCTCTCTTCGATGGCACCACCGAGACCATCTACTTGAGGATCTTACTGGTGGCGCTTCACTTTCCTTGTGACTCTGCTATTGTTGTCTACTACGACAACCAGAGTGCCATTGCCGTTACAGACAATCGATCATGATACCATGCGTTGTCAGAGGGGTTTTTGTCGAAAGGTCGAATCCACCGGGGATCAGAAGTAGAAGGAAGTAGAGATAGGAGATGGAAGAGAAGATAGAGAATACCCAAGTGGTAAATATTACAAGACAAATCACAATGAATTGAATCAATATGTATTGAAAGAACCTGGAATCTTCGCACTACTCAGAAGCAATCTCGAGGCATTAGATCTCCTGGAGCTTCTTCGTAGAATAAAACGTGCATAAAAATTATAGCTCCTTCTCTGCTGCTCGGAACCCAAATCTGATGGCTCCGTTGGCTCCGAAAGGGGTGTAAAACCTTAGGATGCCTAGTCACGGATCTCCTAGATCACTTCTCCTTTCAGTTCAATTTGCAGTTTTCAGCCTGTTTACAGCGATCGTGATGCGCGCGATTTCATCAATCTGTCCCTCTTGTGAAAATCCCCTAATTGGCTGAAAAAACAACTAGCTTTTTGCATGCCATTCTAATCTAGAAGCTTTTTTTAAAACTTTTTTGGATTTTTACAATAAATAATATAAAAAATAGGCTAAAATTATCAAAAAATTTAGTATTTTCGGATAATCCATGCAACTCACTCTAGTACTAATGGCTCAGATCACATTGACTCTCTAGATCAATAAAGAAGTCGGATGGTGATGCATTCCATACTTTTTCACACTGTGTCCTCATAACATCACGACAGCATGCGGCGTATGGCAGTCCACTTCCACTTTTCTAGAGAGAGTAGGTTGAGCTAGGCACTATTCGCCTAGAGTTTGTGCCTTCATTAGACAATTTTGCAGACATTTTGATTAAAGCGGACAACTGGCTGGTTCTTTAGTACCTTCTACCCAGGATCAGTTTGGATACACCCTTCCCTACTTCAGATTGATGAGGAGAGGGTGCTTCCCTCTTGGTTTCCCTTCCAATTTGAGAGGGAGCGGCTATTTCTCTTGATAGTGACAATGATGATGCTTGCAGTTTTTTCATTTATTTATTCTTTTATATTTTACTTATGGACATTTGTAACTTCATGCGCACTATTAGGATGATATTATTTGTAAAAATGGTACTTGGGCAAGTGAACAATTCCCCTTAGAGCGCACTTCTCGATTGGCACTTGCATTGCATTTTATGTGACCATGACATCTTGTATAGTAAATGTAAGGATAGTATGTTTGTTTTGTGAAGGTCTTGGGTTTGACTATCCCTTATCACTCTCCCATTTGTGGCACAGATATTCAATAGGACGAAAACTACAATTTGACACTTGTTTTCAGCCTACCATACACTGTTCGAAGGAGATTCTATCTATCAATAGTCTGATACCGGTTTGGGTATTGCTATCTATAATAGTCTAGTACCTGTTTTCAATCTATCACACAGAGCTGATTTCAGCATGTTGACTGATGCTGATTGTTTTCTTGCGTTTTTAATCTTTCTCTCTCTTGCAATCTACGTTTGCTGTTTTCTCTCTCCCATAGCGAGCGTTTTTAGCCTCTCTCTCTCCTCACTTGCGTTTTTAGCCTTTTTCTCTTCTTACCTGTGATTTTAGTCTTTCTCTCTCTTGCACTATCGTCTGCATTAGATTCAATTTTCCTTGGCTACATTTGCTGTTATTTGACATGGGAGGCTGCCTTGGTGCGATTCAGGATCCGTTTGGAGTACGATACACTCTCTAGCTCATTAGCCCTGTCCTAATCCTTGAGATACAGGAGTTCGAGGTATAATTCATTCACTACATAGTGTGTTTGCTATATAAGTATTGTATATTCAATAGTCATATCATTTCATTCATTCTTTGTGTTCATTGTCTTTGAGTTACCCTAACCCTAACTATGTTCTTCTATCAATTTGTGCTTTGTCATACAGTGTTATTTGTATGTGTTAGGGTATTTCTTTACAAAGCTCTCTAGCAACTTGGCAAAGCTCGACTATCTTACAAGTGGTAGAAGAGGGTGCCTTATACTCTGCTCAAATCTCATGACCTAGAAAGATGTAGAGAAGTTCCATATCCGTCATCTTGAATATCTCATGTAGTGTCGTCTTTGTTTGGTTGACCTTTTGGATATAGTCGCCTGTCAAAATGAGATCGTCCACATAAAGCACGAATAAAGCATGCCCTCTAGTTGATGTGCAGACGTACAACTACGGATTGGTAGAGTGGAACACCGATGTCCTAACTCGCCTTGGAGGAACGAGTCTATCTTCCGATTTCAAGCATAGGGAGCATGTTTGAGGCCATAAAGGATTTTCTTCAACATGTAAACTTTCGTGGGCCATCTTTTGGCTGCCATTCCTCAAGAACCCCCTCAATCCCTCCATCATGGAGTGTATTACGCGCCCAACGTGGAGGAGGACGATACTCCCCTAGTTGCTTTGTCTTTGATGAAGCCTTTGAAATATCCAGTAGTATCGACTCAATGGGTGAATCTGGTGGCAAAACAATTTCCTTCACCAATGGTGGAGTCTCTAGAGGCATAGGCTCCAAAGGCATTGACTCAAGTGACGAACTCTCACTTGGATATCCAAGAATGGGATGCTCATCACTCTTCCCCCCTTTTTATGGTTCAAAACTCCATGAACTGAACCTCTTGACTCGTATAGACCTCTTGTGAAATGGGATCATAAAGCTTGAATCCTTGTGGGCGACTGTTGAGCTATATCCTAGGAACACTTGTCTTTTGGAAGTAGGCTTAAACTTATTTCTCTGTTTCTTCGAGATGTAAACATATCACAAGACCCTAAAATAAGACACATAGGTATTACAGCTGAATACCCTGAAATAAGACGTCTCCAGTTTTACAGTGTAAGCCAGCGTCAAAAGGGGTCATACCAACCATGACTAACATAGGTGACTGGTTAAGGATGAGGACAACAATGGCATTTGCCCATAGACACTGTGGTGTTTGCTGATGCTCCATCATAGTCAACGCTATCTTGATCACATGTCAGTTCTTCTGCTCCTATATGCCACTCTCTTGAAGTGTTTGGGTTTGCAAACTTGTGGTGAATACCACGATTTGCACAAAACTTGGCAAGCTTGTTGGAGACAAACTCTTTGTCTTTGTTGGATCGCAAGGACTTGAGTTTCCTACTAGACCTGTTCTCCTCAAAGATCAACCAATCCTTGAAACATGAGAATGTTTCAGACTTCTACTCCAAGAAATATACCCATATCATCTTGCTAAAATCATCATTAGCATGAAATATAAACTCCCCTTAAGAGACTCCATTGTCATCAATCCACATAAGTTCATTGAAACAAGCTCCAAGGGCTCCTTCGCTTTGCGAAACCTCTTTGAGAATCACATCTCTATGTAGTTTGCTACGAATGCAAGACACACGGTGGGTAGTTCACCTGAATCTCCGACAATCCATAAACAAGCTGACCACGGGTGTGGCCTTCATAAGGTACTCGTAGTTGAGATGGCTGAACTGAGTATGCAATAGCCTGGTCCGTGTTTGGGAAGAAAGAAGAAGAGAGATAAAGGCCGATGAAGTTTGCATCTTGTAGAATCCATTTTCCTTGTGACTTGCATAAAGAACTTGTTTCAAATCTCCATCAAGAGCTTTGAAGGAGTCCTTATCAAACTTGACCATAAGGCCAAGTGCACAAGTCTTGCTTACTAGAAATAGATAATATCCCCAACTCAACACATAGAGAACCTTTGATGTGTGAGCACCACTATGACCATCCGAAATTAGTTACATATCATCTCTCCCTTTGATAGGGATTGAAGAATTATCACCAATGAGAATTTGCCCATGCATTGGACGCATATTGGCAACACCATTTGGAGTCGTGTTGTGGGAAGTACCACTATTCACTATCCACTCATGAGGTTGTGGGGCCATCATCATTGCATTAGAAATCATTGGTGTTGAATCATCAATCACCTCCAAATATAGGAAGGTTGTTGATGAAGAACCAACCAATACTCCCAAGTCCTTCGTAGATTTTTCCTTCTTGTGTCCTTCTTGTCCCTTTCTAGGCAATCCTTTTTCCAATGATGTGTCTTGCCATAAATGTAACAAGTAGACTCCTTGGCTCTGTTTTGCTTGGCCTTCTTGTCCATCTTTTTCTTCTTGTTTTATCTTTTATTTTGAGAAAATTTATTTTTCAATGCCTTCGTCTTGAGCATGCTCTGTCCTTTGAGTTGTTCCTCTTGATTCAAGACCATTAGGAACAACTCCTTCCACTTATGGGTGTTTGTCAACCTTGAAGCAATGAAGGTGGAGTAGAATGCACACATCAGGGCGGTAACTACAAGAGAAGAGTTATCGCCATGTCCTTTGAGGTAATCACCTTCCTTGCATTCTAAACCTACATTTGCAATTGCCAAAGCTTATTGATATGCTTTCACATGGAAGAGGACTCGTTTGGGTTCAAGATCTGTATCTATATCTTCAAAGACACCCTCTTCATCATGGTCATCTAATTCTACAATAGATCCAATTCCTGCCATAGCAATATTTCTCTGAGTTTGTTCCTCTTGTAATAAGAGGCCTTTCAATTCTACCAAAGTAAAGGGCTGCCTCTCTCTCTCTCTCTCTCTCCCCTGCCCGCCCAACGAACCCCCCCCGCAAAAAAAAAAAGAGTGAGAGAGTGAGAGTGCTGAAGGCTTGACTGGCTGCTGTAATCAATGAGGCATTGAGGATGCACCGACACAAACTTTAATTTTTAGAGGTTGGGGTGCATTTGTCCTGCTGTATAGACCGAGAAAGTGGAAAAAATATGGAGAATGCCCAAATCTGCTGTACATTGATTTAAAAAACACTTGCACTAGTTACAAGTGGCTCATAGAGTGAGATGACTGAATCTGACAGAAATACATATTAGTCTGACCGATATTATAAATTGGCCTGCATAAGAATTTGTACGTGATAAACATGAGGTCAAGCTTGCAAACCCTGCTAAGAAAAGCACAATTATGTGTTTGTAAAATACCGTTGACAAGGATGAAACCACATCAAAGTTGTAGTATTTTCTCCCCTAATGATTGCAGATTGTCCTCAGATGACATATTGTGGAGTTGGTATCTTACAAGCACCTGTAGGCAGCATATAATACAAGGGTGTTGTCGAAAATTTGGATGGGATATCGTTTGATCTTTTACGGCACTTTAGCTTCTCCCGCATCCATCGCCTACTGCTCCTGCTTTTGGTGCTCTTGTTTCCATGGTTTTCACGTAGCACATTGTACCAATCCTGTTTGGACCTCTTAGCCATCAACCAAGCTCTACCTAAAATAGATGAATAAGTGAATACTCTAGTGGATATAACATGTAAGTCTATTGAAGCAAACCTTTGATTACTCTGTTCAATACTAGAATTGTTGGCCTACTTATATTGACAAGGGATCTACTTAGCAATTTGAATTCTAAGTTGTGTATTGGCTCCTCTATACATAGCACTATGGAAATTGGAAGTGGAAAATCTGTTTGAATGCCGACATTTTGATTGGTGGATGAGTGGAATAATTGTTACCCATTTGTTGAAAATTTGGCTGTGGAAAGTTGCAAATGCATTAATGATTTAAATTCTTAGAAAAGAGACCAGCTGTGGCACTAGAAGATTAGAATTGAATATCCTATGAAGAAATACCCTAACATAGAAACATAAATAGAAACCATACGACAAAGCACAGATTGATAAAAGAACACAGTTAGGGTTAGGGTAACTCAGAGACAATGAACACAGTGAATGAATGAAGTGATATGACTACTGAAAATACAATGCTCATGCAACAAACACACTATGCAGTGAATGAATATTGAACCTCAAACTCCTGTATCTCAAGGATTAGGGCAGGGGTAATGAGTTGGAGAGTGTGTCGTACTTTGAACGGATCCCGAATCGCAATAAGGCCGCCTCCGGATGTCGAATACTAGCAAACACAATAGTGAGAAGCTAGATCTGATGTAGACAACAATGAGGAGAGAGAAAGACTAAAAACGCAGTCAGGATAGCCTGTAGGAGAGAAAAATACTAATAATGCAGGAGAGAGAAAGATTAAAAACGCACGCAGGATAGCTTGCAAGAGAGAGAAAGACTAAAAACGTAGGTAAGACAGCTTGGAGGAGAGAGAAAATCGCTAGACGCAGGCAGAACAGCTTGGCGACAGCTTGTAGGAGTTGGCAACTGTTGGAGAAGAGAGAAAACTGCGAATTGACACTTGCAGTAGCTGGGCAACAACTTGTAGGAAGCAAATGCACAGTTGTGATGACGTGGCAGGTTGTATGGCAGCAGGTCTGCACAAGAACAGCAGTCGCCTGGTTGGTGGAACAACTCCAAACTGCGTGAAAAGGGCTGGACATCAGGGGCCAATTGATGGAGATAGTAGTAGACAACTTCGGCTGAGATGTACTCCGCAAATGGGGTGTGGGCAGTAAGCTGAAACACATGAAATTTACAAAAACGAGATTGAGGACTGAATGGAGGGCAGCACACCTATTTATAGAAAGTTTGGGCCCTGCCAAAAGGATTTGTGCATGTGGGACACAGGAACTCTCTAGGATCGCATTTCTTTTAAATAAACAAGGTTTCTTCATTAATTAAACATGTTTTAGGGCTGTTTAAGTAAAGCTAATGCATTTTCAGCTCAACATCCCCTCTCAGGCCCAACAACGGTGCCATGAGAATAGAGGCCAGCCAAGCCCTTTCTTTGGTTATCTTTTAACCCAAGGCGTCTCACCCCAAAGCAACTAGAGCATCAGACAAAGGGTGCGCGTCGGATGCCTAATGGCCTACTAAGACTACAGAGGCGATAGTTATCTTATAAAGGGAGCCCAAGTGATTACCCTAGAGAGGACAAGGTATTGGACAAAGGGTGCACGTCGGTTGCCCAGTGGCCTACCAAGCCCTACAAATACGAATGGAACAAGTTATGGATTTTTTTTTTTTGGAGGGCTTTTTAAATTTTATATATTAAGCATTAAGTGAGGATTTCAAATTAGTTTTTGTCCTATTGAGTATTTGTGCCCCAAACGAGAGAGTGATAAGGGATGGTCAAACCTAAGTCCTTCACAAGACAAGCATACTATCCCTACCATTACTGGGTGTCGGTGACGAAGACAATGACTAAGGTGTGTGTATAGCAAATATGTCAAGCAAGCAAGGCAAGCAAAGCAAGCAAGCAAGCTAGGAAAGACTGCCTTGGAGAAAGAGAGCCCAGTACTCAGCCTCGACCGTGCAAGCCGCCACCATCTTCTGCTTTTACGGCTGGACCAAGAAATGGGAGCTGTGCACAAGGTAAAGAGGAAGCCGCCATGGGAACATCGGGTATCAGAATCTCTTGCCCAATCAGAATCTGTGTACCTCTGCAAACATAAACCATAACCATATGTCAGGCCAAAAGAATAAGTATACCGCAAATAACGCAACACACGAAGACATGCAATCCAATGTGATTTCTTAGGTGTTATGAAATACTGACTGAGTATGCTAACTGGCCTAGTGTGAATTAACCAAAGAAGTTTTCCTACAATAGAACGATAGGTATATTCATCGAAGGGCTGTCCTAGGGTATCCTTGGACAAGTGGACAATAGGATCTAGAACAGTGGCAACTGGCTGTGTCTGATCCGAAGTGTACTGTTCCACGAGCTAAAGTGCGTACTTCTGCTATGACACAAGAATACAGCCCCCAAAACGAACTACCTTCATGCCCAAGAAATAGGACAAAAAACCAAGGTTTGTCATCTCAAATGTAGCTTTAAGCTTAGCCTTGATTTCTACTTTGTTAGCAGAATCTAAGCTTGTGATGAGTAAGTCATCAACGTATAGTAGGATATTGCTAACCCCCTCTGCAGTAGATTGAACATATAAGTTTGGGTCATAAGGGGTAGAATGGTATCCGTGAGTCTGCAATAACTGATCCATCCTATGGAACCAAGACTATAGCGCTTGCTTTAGCCCATAAAGAGCTTTATGCAAGCGGAATACCTTATCCCTAGGGTTCCCTGAAGGAAAGCTCGGTGACTGCTCCACATAGATTTCCACCTCCAAATAACAGTTTAGGAAGGCACTCTTGACATCCATCTGATGTATCGGCCAACCATGGTGAGCGGCTAGCACGAGTAGGAACCAAAAGGAAGTCAACTGAAGTGAGTGATGCGCTGCGGAGATGCAATGTCCGGCGATGAAATGTCAGGTAAAGAGCAAAACACGTGAGCAACAGCAGCGAGTGAGAGCGAGAGATGCAAGATGTTCTTGGGTACAATTGGAGTGTGTACCACTTTAGGTTTTTAGATAGATATATATGAAAGTACAAGTGTGCTAAGGGTGCGTTCACACCCGTGCACATATAAAAGGCACGATGACCCTTTATTCCCAACAACCTCCCACCTAAAGGCAATGTGCCTTAAGAGGAGAAAAGAATCAGCTAAGTCTAAGTATGTACAAAGCTGAAATACATATATCTATCCAACTCCCATCATCTGTCGGCAATGAGCAAACCGCTCTGCTGGAAGACCCTTCGTGAGAAGATCTGCAGGATTATCATCTGTATGCACTTTGACAAGCTCAATACTCTTGCTGTCAAGTACATCTCTGATGAAGTGATACTTCACCTGTATGTGCTTCGTCTTTGCATGAAAGACGGGATTCCGTGCTAGCATGATAGCACTCTGACTATCACAATGAAGAATGGGTAACTCTGTAATGCCAAGATCTCCCACCAGACGTAAAAGCCATAAAGCCTCCTTGCATGCCTCAGTAGCAGCCACATACTCTGCCTCTGTAGTAGACAATGCAACACACTTCTGTAGCCTGGAGATCCAAGAGACTGCTCCTCCTGTGAAGGTAAACACATACCCAGAAGTGGACTTTCTACAGTCCGCATGACTAGCATAGTCTGCATCCGTAAAGCCAACGACAGATGCTTTCTGCTTTCCAAAGCAGATGCACAAATCACTTGTGCCTTTGAGGTATCTCATAAAACCTTTCACTGCTTTCCAATGCTTTTTGCCAGGGTTTGCCATATATCTGCTAACCACTCCCACTGCAAAGGCAATGTCAGGACGTGTAGCAACCATAGCATACATCAAGCTGGCAACAACTGAAGCATATGGAATCTTGGCCATTTCAGCCTTCTCATCATCAGATGTAGGGCTGTCCTCTGCACTGAGTTTCACATATGGAGGCAATGGAACACCAATTGGTTTCCCCCCCTCCATATTGAAACGTTGCAAAACCTTAGAGACATACTCCTGTTGAGATAGAAAGAGTAATCCTTTGGACCTATCTCTGAGTATTCGCATGCCAAGAATGTGATTTACATCACCAAGATCCTTCATGTCAAAGCTGCCATGAAGACTTTGCTTCAACGAATCCAAGGCATGAGTATCCCTGCCAGCAATCAGCATGTCATCAACATACAGAACCAAGATAATTAGGCTACCATCTGCGGCCTTCTTGGTGTACAAGCAGTGATCCACTTGACTTCTTTGAAAACCTTGAGACTGCATAAATGTATCAAACTTATGATACCATTCTCTTGGTGCTTGCTTCAGCCCATACAAACTCCGTTTGAGCTTACATACCATCTTCTCTTTGCCTTTAGCCACAAACCCTTCAGGCTGCTGCATATATATGTCTTCATGCAGATCACCATGTAAAAATGCAGTCTTTACATCCATCTGTATGAGCTCCATATCTTCAGCTGCAACCAAGCCCAAAATGGTTCTCAATGTAGTCATTTTGACTACAGGAGAGAAGATCTCATCAAAATCAACTCCATGTTCCTGCTTGTACCCCTTAGCAACCAATCTGGCTTTGTACTTTGGCGAGGAACCAGAAGTGACCTTCATCTTATAAACCCATTTGCATGGAAGCGTTTTCTGCCCTTTAGGCAACTGCACCAAGTCCCAAGTCCCGTTTTTCTCAAGAGATTCCATCTCTGACAGCATGGCTTTATACTATTTCTTGCTGTCCTGTCTGTCCATTGCTTCCTTGAAGCATGACGGCTCACCACAGTCAGTGATCATGACATAATCAGCCACATTATTTGCACCGGGAATGAATCTGTCGGGCTGTCTAGTAGCCCTAGACGATCTCCTAACCCAATGATCATTGTTTGCTGGCTGTTCAGCCTGCATATTATCATTTACAGCTTGCTGTCCTGGCATTTCAGCCTGCAAATCAACATTAACAGCTTGCTGTCCTGGCTGTTCCTGCACATTTAGTGGCTCATCATTATGGGCAATGGCTGGCTGATCATTTCCAGCATCATTTTCTGCATTCGCAGGTTCATTTACAGCAGGTATTTGCTGCTGTACAGCGGGCACATTTTGCTGTCCAAAAGATACTTCTTCCCGGAATACAACCCTACGAACCTCCTCAGTCTTTTTGGGCTGTTTATGCATGCGACCTTCCCGGAAGATAACATCATTGCTGCGCACTGTTTTCCTTTTCACGGGATCCCACAATCTATACCCCATTTCACCCTCGTCACCATATCCTAGGAATATGCATTTACAGGACTTTGGCTCAAGTTTGCTGCGGTCTTCCTTACGAATGTGCACAAAAGCCTCGCAGCCAAACACTCGTAAATGAGCATAAGAAGGTGGCTTGCCCGACCACGCTTCCTGAGGGACTCCCCCCCCCAAAGACCTGTTTGGTGACCGATTGATCAAGTGAACGGCTGTCATAACAGCCTCTGCCCAAAAACCATGGGGTAATGCAGCATGAGACATCATAGTACGGACTTTATCCTGTATAGTCCTGTTCATACGCTCTGCAACTCCATTCTGGGGTGGATTATGAGGGGCAGTGAGCTCTCTTTTTATCCCTTTGCTGTCACAAAATGCCTGAAAGGCCTTGGACACATATTCCCCACCATTGTCAGAGCGAAGACACTTAAGTGTCTTATCAGTCTGATTTTCAACCAATGCCAAGAAGTTTTTAAACTTGTCAAGTACTTCATCCTTGCTACGAATGGGGTAAACCCATACCTTCCGTGTAGCATCATCGACAAAGGTGACAAAATACTTCTTCCCCCCCAAAGACAATCCTGGCATCTGACATACATCTGAATGTACTAACTCTAGAGGTGAAGATTTCAAAGAAAGAGATTTCTTATGAGATGTCTGCGCATGCTTACCATAGACACAATGATCACAATGCTCAAAATCAGCATAACGGAGACAAGGCAAGTAACCCAAACGAGAAAGAACTTTCATTCCTGTTTGACTCATGTGTCCTAACCGGCCATGCCACAAAGAAACACTTGGCTGCTCGGTTACTGCGACAACATGGTCACGCACACTAGATACATGAAGAGGATACAGAGTATCACTCTTTGAACCCCTGGCAATGACTCTAGATCCTGTACTGATCTTCCATTTTCCATCGCCAAATGTGGTATGATAACCATCATCATCTAGCTGCCCAGTATTGATTAAGCTCTTCTTGAGCTCAGGTACATGACAAACATTTTGAAGAGTAAAGACAGAACCATGCTGAAACTGAAGCTGCACACTGCCAATGCCTGCAATATCACATGCTGAGTTGTCCCTGAGATGGACAACACCATGTCGACCGCCTGTATAATCGGAAAACCAATCTTTGTAAGGGGTGACATGAAAGGAGGCACCCGAATCTAAAATCCAGGTATGCATGTCATCAGCCGAATCGGCAACCAATGCATGGGCATCAAAACATGAAGACACGAAGAGTACATTGTTCCCACTGTCACTATCCTGAGTGACTACATTCACCTCTTCGATCTTGACGCTGCTCTTCTTGGGCTGGCTCTCTTTCTTCTCTTCCTTGCTGTCCTCTGTCTTCTTGCCTTTCCCTTTCTCTTTCTTCCACTTGTAACAGTCACGTTTGAAGTGACCTTTCTTGCCACAGTGGTGGCATTCCACATTCTTGCCGCGAGACATGTTGCGACCCTTGCCATCAGATTTTCCCTTCTGCTGTGATCTGCCCCTGGTATGCAAGGCACTAGACGACTTACTTGATGCATTATTTTGCCTATTCATCTCTTCCATAAGCAAAGAGCTTTCCACGTCAGAATATATAAGCATAGCATTCGAGTTACTCAAGGCAGTCCTGAATGTATCCCAACTCTCTAGTAGAGTGCAAAGCAGAAAGGTAGCTTTAAACTCGTCATCAATGACAAACTTCAAAGCAACCAGCTGGCTGAAAATTGAGTTGAATTCACTCAGATGATTTGACATAGCAGTTCCTTCTTTCATCCGCAAATCCATAAGCTTTTTTAGCCAATACACCTTACCTGTTGCACTCTTCTGAGCATACAATTCCTCCAGTCTAGTCCAAATGGCATAGGCAGTGTCCAAACCCTCTATGTTAAATAGCAGAGCATTAGAGATAGATAGCTCAATGGTCGAGCGTGCAAGCTCGTTCAACTCATCCCAGTCATCTTGTTCCACATCTGCGGGCTTTACCCCTTTGGCCTTGATCGGCTTAGCCTGCTTCTTCTGCAACAGGATATTGTAGCATTGCTTTTGCCACACTGCAAAATTATGTGCACCCTCAAGTTTCTTGATGTGCATAAGATGGCTGCTATCGCTGCTGCCAGCCATGATTTTCAGTCCAAAATATGACCACAAATTCAGCAAATGCAGGCCCAAACTGTCAAACAAGTGACCAAGGTACAAACAAGTACCAACCAGCAATAAGTACCAGTTAAAAGCAGAAATTTCAGATCTGCAAATCAATTTTCAGAAGCACCAAATGTTGTGCTACAGCACTCCACAACTGATGACAGCTGTTCCAAGGACAAATACATCACATTACATGAGAAGTCCCAAATTTTAGCTGCAATTTCTGCTGTACATGCACCCACGGGCATAAAATTTGACCCGCACGGTCAAAAGCCCCAAGGTTTTGTGCTCAAAACATCAACCATACATCTACACTGTCTCTGACATGCATAGAGTAGACCAATTTTGCCAAAATGAAGCAATTTCAGCAAAACCCCCAAAATTTTCAAGTGTCAGGCGTCCAAATTGCATGAAATTAAACCCGCATGTACATAAAATGACCAATTTGCGCACAAATTTTGCTCAAACAGCAAAAGCCCCAAATTGCACGGGGTCCAATGTGCATCAACGTCAATAAATTGGGTCAATTTCAGCCCAATTTTAACATGTACATGAAAAGCCCCAAATTTCGGAGGCAAAATGTCACAAATTCCTGCAATTTCTGAGACAGAATCTCACTGTGTGTCTTGCTCGTGTCAAATCCGGACAAATCCCCAAATTTATGGCTCAAATCTGCCCAAAACACAGAACTGTGCTTACACGCGCGAACTCCTGTCAGTGGGCAAAGGGGGCAGCTTGCAGTAAACCTTTGAAAATTTAAAAATTTTGCAAGAGAAATTTGACGAAAACTGTCCCGTAACGTGACGACTGCTGCGTTTTGACCTGCCGCCAGCGTTTTGACCTGCTGCCAGCTGCACGTGGCCTGGAAAGTCACGAACTGACCTGGCGTGACCAGCGCCTGTGCAAAACACGTCACTTCTGACCTGCGCCTGACCTGCAGGCTGCCTGGAACTGCACGCCTGACTGCACACTGTCCAGGAACAATGACGAGCTGACCAGAAAATGACTGACTGACCTGCGTGCAACCTGGGAAATGTCGCCTGGCTGAAAAACGTGACCTGTGGACTGCGAGAAGCACAAACACCTTAACCGAAGCTCTGCACGGACTGCGAGAAGCGCGAACACCTTAGCCGAAGCTCTGATACTAGTTTGAAGTGAGTGATGCGCTGCGGAGATGCAATGTCCGGCGATGAAATGTCAGGTAAAGAGCAAAACACGTGAGCAACAGCAGCAAGTGAGAGCGAGAGATGCAAGATGTTCTTGGGTACAATTGGAGTGTGTACCACTTTAGGTTTTTAGATAGATATATATGAAAGTACAAGTGTGCTAAGGGTGCGTTCACACCCGTGCACATATAAAAGGCACGATGGCCCTTTATTCCCAACATCAACCGCACAGTAGGGGCGAAGGTCTCTTCATAATCAATGCCATGCTTGTGTTGAAACCCTTGCACGATAAGACGAGCCTTATATTTGTCTAAAGTCCCATCAGCTTTTAGCTTGGTCCTAAAAATCCGCTTTGTCTCGATGACTTTCTTGTGGCTCGGACGATCTAGCAATGTCCAAGTCTCATTTTGGTCAATACTCTCTAGCTCATTCTCCATGTCCTCTTGGCATTGAGGGTGCTGAAGAGCCTCTTGGCATGTATCTGGATCAGAATGCGCTATATAATTAGCTGTAAATAGCGACACAAATGATGCCTGAGGAGCAAGCTGAGTAGATCTTCTCGGTCCTTCTAGAGTGGAATCCGGTGGTAGGATCCCCGAATCCCGTATGGTCTGCTAGTCTAGCGAAGTAATGGGTCTTGCGGAGGGGGCATGGGAGCGGAAGAATTGCGAAATGTCAGGAGCGGGAAGTAGACCAGGCTCAGTAGGCATGATCTTTGATGATGTGGAAGAAGGAATTCGATTGAAATATAGTGCAAAGCAAAGACGACATCCCGCCTAACGATCACCTTTTTTGTCCGAGGATCAAACAAATGATAGGCTTTTGCTTCAGAGGAATATCCCACAAAAATAAGGAGATTAGCTCGGGGAGTGAGCTTTCTTATCTTGTCATTAGACGTGTGTGTGTACGGACGTCACCAAAGACTATGAAGTGGGAAATAACAGACTGAGAGCAAAAAAATGCCTCATACGGGGTCTTCTGAGGAAGAGTCGTAGTCGGGCACTTGTTGAGAATGCACACCAAAGTGTTAAGAGCCTCAACCCAAAGGCGCTCAGGGAACTCTCTTGCGAACAGCATAGAGCGTGCCATTTCCATGACTGTCTAGTTTCTACTCTGTACAACTCCATTCTGAGAAGGGGAGTTGGTAGAGATGAGCTGGCGTGAGATGCCATGCTTCTGTAGAAACTCGGAAAACTCGTGGGAGATGAATTTATCACCGCTATCACTCCTCATGTAACCGACATGACGGTTGGTTTGGTTCTGAACCAATAGCACCCAAGCAGAAAAATATGTGAAAGCATTTGGCTTATGCTTGAGAAAGTACACCCACATGTATCTGGAATGATCATCCACTATAAAAAAGAAGTACAACGCACCGTTCAAGGTGGCAATGGATGTCGGCCCACAAAGATCAACATGAATCAATCTAAGAGACGCCTTAGCACGATGTGAGGTTTGCTGAGGGAATGGGGTACAGTACTGCTTCTCGAGCTGACATGCTTTACAGACATCTTGAGCTAGTTTCAGGCATGGAAGGCCCTCAACCAGCTCACGGCGTGACAACTCCTAAAGAGTCATAACCAAGATGTCCTAAGCGAAAATGCCAAAGGTGCTTATTGTTCGTAGGCTTGCAGAATGTGGCTAAGGCCTGAAAGCTATGGAATACGGAGTCCTCAGCTGTCGGCTCGGTTAGAAAATGTGTCATGTGGTGTAGGCCATTAGGCTGTGCCGCACCGCGAGCAATCATTAAAACAATTTGAGAGTCAAGGACCTCGACTGTGGTTGCAGTAAAGAAGATTGCTCGCCCTAACCGGCAAAGTTGCTGAACAGATAACAAGTTCACTCCAAGCTGAGGGACATGAATGATGATATACATTGTCTAGTGAAGCTAGATTTGGACCCTTGTCAGTGGCAAAACTTATGCAACCTTGAGCCTGAATCTTGACCGAGGAATTGTTTTTTACGTGGATCCACCCGGTTGTAGGGGCTCGACAACGGAAAATGTTTGCTATAGGAGTCATATGATGTGTAGCTCCACTATCCACAATCCAAACAAGAGTTGAAGTGCTCGACTGTGACGAGTGGGCCTTTGTGGTAACCTTGTCAGGAGGCAACTCATAGATGTAGATGAGACTCGTATATGATGTCTTTATGGAGATGATGTGGACCTCTACAGACCAATCAGACAAGCCCTTTGAAGTTGAGAACGTTGTTGACTGAGATGGCTGAGTGGTGGCAGTATGAGTCTGACCTTTAAACTGCCCCTTGCCATCACCCTGCCTCCCTTGCTGGGGGTTGTCCGACTGAGGGGTGGGGACCTGTGACTTAGGTTTTGGTGCTGTGCCTCTTGCCTTCGATCAACACTCGTTGTCAAAATGACCAGCCTTTTGACAGTGTTGACGATACCTATTTTTTTTAGGTACATTCTGCTACCCAGGTTTGAGAGATTGGGATGTTCCTTGTGATTTTCCAGATTGATTTTGCTTTTGATTTTGATTTTGATTTTGAGTGGAGGTTTGGTTTTGTTTTCCCTTCCCTTGTTGCCCTTTCTGAGAATGAGTAACAAGAGCCCTCTTTGAAGAGGAATTCATATGAAACTGATCGAACAACTGTGCGTAACACAACAACACTCAAATTCATAGAATGTAGGCATGGTAGGCTTTGAAACTATACCTTCCACAAAATTGAAGTATTTCTTGGGGAGTTTATTTAGGAACAATGTGACATGATTGTCTGAGGACTAGGGAGTCCCCGTAGTGGAGAATTCAGCAAAAAGACGCCGAAAATCAGCCAACTTGACTTTCAAGCCATCCCGGTCAGTGATTTTGAAAAGTTGGAGCTCATGGTCAAGATTGATATAACGAGTCCTATCTCAAGCCGCATATCGGTTAGTCAAGTGTGCCTATCGCTCAGATGCTAAGTCAAAATGCTGAAGTTGAGAATGAAACTCAGGCAATAAGCCTTGCATCAGTTGCGGAGGCATTCCTAGCCTTCCATGAGCGGACAATTTGGTATGGAACAAGTGCGGTATCAGGTTGGGGTTCCAACCCCTGCACAAGATCCCATAGGTTTTGGGAGTGAAGGACATTTCTCATCAAGTTTGACCAAGTGGTAAAGTTTGACCCGTTACAACGAGTCTTGTCATTAAATGCATGCTTGGCAGAAGATGAGCTAGAACCATGAGGTGTTGGGTAGGTGGGGTAAGATGGATGTGGGTGATAAGATTATGGGGCGTAAGATGGTGGAGCTAGATATGTCTGATAGTTAGAAGGAGGAGGTAGAGGTGTAGGCAAAAGTAGGCTATGAGTGTCCAATGAGTGCCAATTGAGGCGAAGGCATTGAAACATGAATGTTTCCATAAGGTGTCTGTGTAGGTGGAGGCACTGAGACACGAAAGCCCTGTCCAAAGTGAGGCTGGGGCGCAACAATATGACCAGAAGGTTCACTAGGTAAACCCATGGAGGCAAACTATGGAGTCAACTAATTCACACTTGGGAGAGAATTGGGGGGGATACCCAGGCTGCAATGATTCTAAAAATGTGTGTGAAGTACGTGGAACACCACTCGGCTGAGAGAAGGATGAGGTCCTAAAGAATGTGTCTATGTTTTCATAACCCCTTGGTGTGATATGAGGTGTCGGAAATGGAAATGTAAATGGTGTGAATGGAAGTGGAGAAGCAACAGAAAAATGTGGTGGGATGGGCGAGTTTTGAAAATGTGGTGTGTGAGATGCAGATGCATTTTGTTCATTTTTAACATTTAATGATTGGAAATGAAAGTGTGAAGATGATGATGCACCATGCAATGAAGAAAAAGGAATACCGAATTCATTCTGATTTCGTGAAGTAGGTTGAAAAGAAGGAAGGGTAAAAGAAGAGATACGGAGTTTTTTCTTATAATCCCCATGACGTATGGTAACATACAAGAATTGGTCCTCAAGAGGACATTTTCCGTAGTCAACAAACTGGACTGTTTCTTCCACATGATCTCTATCAGAATATTGCAAAGTAGAAGAGGTGAAAGAAGAAGGAATAAAAGACGAATCTAAAGTATCTTGCGCTAGAGTGGACAGAAGAGGATGAAGGAAAGGAATATACCCCGGGTCTTGTTCTCAGAGGGGGACCCATCCCTGATGGAGGTCTCGACGGCCATGCAAGATCATCAGATTTACGTGCAACATTTGAAGAGAGAACTTTATGCATGCCTTCATTTAGAAGCTTTTCTTGAAGGGCAATCCTTCGATCGAGCTTCTCAATCTTCTTTCGTCTATAAGCTATGATCAGTTTGTATTCTTCAGAGGTCAGCTTGTCTAGCTTTTCTTCCATGTAATCAGAAGTGCCTTTCACCATGTTGAAACTTTGTGGAGGAAGTTGATCAGTCCACTCTCGCTTGGTTCTCAGCATAGTTGGTTCTGGAGCTTGAATCAGTGTTGTTGTATTCGAAGTCATTTGAACCTATTGTTGTTCTTGCTTCTTGTGTAGAGCTTTCAGATCAAAGGCCTAGGTTTCTCAGAGAGAACTTGACTCTGATACCATGTGAAGAAATACCCTGACACAAACATAAATAGAAACCATATGACAAAGCACAGGCTGATAAAAAAAACACAATTAGGGTTAGGGTAACTTAGAGACAATGAACACAGTGAATGAATGAAGTGATATAACTACTGAAAATACAATGTTCATGCAACAAACACACTATGCAGTGAATGAATACCGAACCACGAACTCCTGTATCTCAAGGATCAGGGCAGGGGTAATGAGTTGGAGAGTGTGTCGCACTTTGAATGGATCCCAAATCGGAGCAAAGCAGTCTCTAGACGTCGAACATCGGCAAACACGGCGGTGAAAAGTTGGATTTGATGCAGACAACAGTGAAGAGAGAGAAAGACTAAAAACACAGACTGTAGGAGAGAAAGACTAAAAACGCAGGCAGGACAGCTTGCAGGAGGAGAGAGCTGCTAGACGTAGATAGAACAACCTGGCGACAGCCTGTAGGAGTTGGTGATTGTTGGAGGAGAGAGAAAACTGCCAGTCGACACCTACAGCAGCTGGGCGACAGCCTGTAGGAAGCAAATGCAGGGCTGTGATGATGTGGCAGATTGTACGGCAGTAGGTTTGACAAGAACAACAGTCGCTTGGCTGGAACTAGCTCCAAACTGCATGAAGAGAGTTGGAAATCAGGCGCCAACTGATAGAGACAGTGGTGGACAGCTTCGGTTGAGATGTTCTCCATGAACGGGGTGTGGGCAGCAAGCTGAAACACCTAAAATTTGCAAAAACGAGATTGAGGGCTGAATGGAGGGTAGTATACCTATTTATAGAAAGTTTGGGTTCTCCCAAAAGGGTTTATGCATGTGGGACATAGAAACTCTCTAGGATCGCGTTTCTTTTAAATAAACAAGGTTTCTTCATTAATTAAGCATGTTTTGAGACTGTTTGTTGGGATAAAGGTCCGGTTTAACCCCCCGTGTATAGTACACGCACATTGTATATGTGAATGTGCCCTTTACGTGCCCTCAGTATAAATACATTTTATTCTTTGTGTACCAGCACATTGTTGATACACTCTAATCGAATCTTACTTGACTTTGCACTCTCTCTCTCTCTCCAGCAGCCACACTCTCACGCTCACTCCTTGAATTCTGTCACTCTCAGTTGAGCTTCCCCAACAACTGGTATCAGAGCTGTAGATTCTACATGTTTCCTAAAACTAAGGGTTGTTAACAGCACAGGCAGCTCGCGAATAGACTGTTGTGGCATGTGCAGCACAGGTCGTGTTGACCAAATGGCAGGCGAGAGTGGGCGCCATCGACAACTGACTAGGTGAATAGTTCAAGCAACAGGTGGCGTATCGAGCTGAGGCAGAAGACCGTGCGCGTAGGGTGCGACCAAGCGTGTTGGTCACGGGCAAGCTATGACTAGGTCCAGCGCGTGGCGAGGAGAGGCCAGTTGCATGGTCGCGACCCACGCCGGCAAGTCAAACCCTGGGTCATTTTTTTCCTTAAAAAAGAGTTTTTTCTTTAAAAAATTCATTTTACCCACTTTTCTTTGACCGCGTTCGCGCGTGGAAGCACAGTTTCCAGATTTGTGCAATTTTGGCCTGGAAAAATTGGGGCTTCTCCCAGGTTTGACATTGCTTATGCTCGTCAGTGATTTTGAAGTTAGGAATTGCAAACATTGCGTGTAGTGACCTCAATTAATTTGGGGATTTTATTGTTAAAATTTTACTATTTTGAGTAAAATTTCTTGACATTGAATTCCAGAAAATAGGGGCTTTTCATGCATTGGCAAAGTTTTGCTCAACTGGGTCAGATTGGCTGACATTTATGCAATTTTGGACTTGAAATTTTGGGGATTTGCGCAGAATTTGGTAAATTTCTGCATTTTTTACCCGTGTGGTGGCTGGTTCTTGTACAAACAGCAGAGATTTGTTTCTGGTTGAGAAAGAACGACAGTATATTTTGCTGGTTCAGCTTGTGCTTCTGTAGTTTAGTGCATTTACTCTTGTGTTCGTGATAAAATGGTTGCAACTTCTTCCAATTCAGACATTAAGAGTTTGACGGAGATCAAACGGTTTGATGGTCACGGCTTTGACCTTTGAAAAGACTGTATGCAGGGCATTTTGTTCCTAAAGGATTGTGAGGATGCTTTGTAGGAAGACAACTTGCACTAATGTCTGATGCAGATTGGGCGAGAGTAAACAAAAAAGCAGTGGCTTACATTAAGATGGGTGTCACTGATGACATCTTGACTGACATTAAGGGTCTAGATACAGGTTATGCAATATGGGAGAAGCTGAAAACTACTTATGAGATCACCACACTTGTTAATCAAGTGCATTTAATGCACAAGTTGGTGAATATGCGACTAGATGAGTCAAAGCCTGACTCTTGATCATGACACTGCCTGACTCTTGGGAGATCTTGGTGGTTTCACTCAGTAATAACCCCAATCTCTCATATGATGGGGTGAGGGGTTCTATCTTGAATGAAGAAATTAGACGTATGTCTAGTGGAGAAGACAGCAACTCAGCTTATAATGTAAGAGGCAAGGCTGAAAAGAAAAATGCAAATGCAGGACAGAGAAACAAGAGCTAGAGCAAAGGAAAGGAAAAGAGTGACATTACTTGCTATCACTATGGTCAGAAGGGCCACAAGAAACTTGATTGCAGGTATTACAAGAAGGAACAAGAGAAAAAGAAGTATGTAGAAGATAAAAAGAAGAAGGAAGATAAGACAGATGTATCTGAGGTAACCAAAGGCAAAGAAAAGGCCAATGTGGCCTCTAGTGTGGCCATAGAGGAGCTTTCAGATAGAGAGGCTGATGTATTATGTGCAGTTGATTATGATGCCCTTGTATGTCACATGCAGGATATGCAGATTACCAAGGCTGATGTGATTGATGCACTCTTGTCAGTTGATGATAGTGTCACTCAGACTTGGATTGTAGACTCTGGTGCCTCTTTTCATGTAGCTCCTTGCTTGGAGTGTTTTGCTATGTTCAATGTAGGCAGTTATGAAATGGTGTATCTTGGGAATAACCATGCTTGCAGCATCGATGGGATTGGCACTGTACACTTGTCTTTAGAGAATGCTCAAGAGCTTGTGTTGAAAGATGTCAGATATGTGCCATTAAAAAGAGTTTACTATTTGTTGATCAGCTTGACTTGCATGGCTACACCACACTGTTTGGTGGTGGTTTGTGGAAAGTGAAAAAGGGTTCCATGCTGATTGCAAAAGGAACCAAGAAGGACACTTTGTATTGTTTGCACTGTAAAGCCTTAAATGGCAAGTTTCTTACAATTGCTGAAATTTGCAGCCACTTGGAGGTATGGCATAAGAGATTAGGCCATATGAGCCAAAAAGGACTTGTCTTTGAAGAGGGTCGATAGAAAAGGCTCTAAACTTGACTTTTGTAATGAGTGTTAGTTTCGAAAGCAAATAAAAAATTCCTTTTACTCTGGTGTCTCTTGTAAGTCCAATGTCTTGGACTTAGTGCATTGTGATGTATGTAGTATGCCTGTGAAATCATTGGGTGGTGCTACATATTTTGTCTCCTTTATTGATGATTGTTCCAAGAATATTTGGGTATACTTATTGAAAAAGAAAAGAAAAGTGTTTGTTGTTTTTAAAACTTTTCATGCATTTGTGATCACTGGGATAGGTAGATCTTGAGAACTGATAATGGGGGTGAGTTCACATCGACTGAAATCAAGTCCTTTTGTGACTCGCATGGTATTAAGAGGGAGTTTACAGCCCCTTACAACCCTTCTTCAAATGGGGTGGCTGAAAGATATAATAGGGCTTTATGTGAAAGAGTGCGGTGCATGCTGTACACTGCTAATCTCCCTCATGTATTTTGGGGAGAGGCACTCAAAACCGCGGTTCACATTTGCAACCGCTCTCCAAACAGATCCTTAAATAATGGTATCCTTGAGGAGGTTTGGTCTGGTAAATTGGCCTCATATGACCATTTACGCATATTTGACTGTGATGCTTTTGTGCATGTTAGGGATGAGTTGAAGTACAAACTTGACCCAAAATCCACCAAAGGCGTTTTCATGGGCTAGGGTGATGAGGGTGAATTTGGCTATAGGGTGTGGTTACCTCAGTCAAAGAAAATAATTTGCAGCTGTAATGTTGTGTTTAATGTAAGGCAAAATTACTGAAAGACACTTAGCCTCTAACGAAGATATGAAAAAGGTGAAATTTCAGAGTTTGCAACCACCTATTACTTTAGAAAATGAGCCTCATGGTGCTGTACCACCGGCTAAAACTGATGGTCATTCGGTTATTTTTGAGCCAGATGATGAAGGACAACAAATTGGAGCACAAGGAGGCTACGGACCAGCAAGATAGACTTGCTGATTATGAAAATGTAGGTGCTGGTATTGAAAATGAAGGTGCTGTACAACATGAATAGCATGCTGAAAATGGCTTATAGCAGCCAATTAATGCTGAAATTAATCTACCTCCAAATGAAGACCCAATTCTTGAAAATGTTGATCATTGGATATGTAGGTCTACACGCGTAAGAAGGCAACCACATAGATTTGACCCCTCCTTGCATTATGTGATACTTACAGATGAGGGTGAGCCTCTTACATACAAAGAGACCAAGTCATGTGAATTTAGCAGTAAGTGGGAGCTAGCTATACAGGAAGAGATTAAATCTCTATATGCAAATGATACTTGGGATCTTGTGTCATTGCCCAAGGGAAGGAAGCCACTTCTAAAAAAATGGGTGTACAAAGTAAAGACAGTTGATGGGAAACCCAAGTACAAGGCAAGACTGGTTGCCAAAGGGTATGCATAAAAGGAAGGGATTGACTTCCAAGAGGTCTTTTCACCTGTTGTGAAGATGACCACTTTACATGTGCTTTTTGCTCTCATTGCTATCTTGGACTTAGCTGTATCAAATGGATGTAAAAACAACTTACTTGCATGGTGACATTGATGAGGAAATCTATATGAAATAGCCCGAGGGTTTTGTAGTTCCTAGAAAAGAGCAAATGGTGTGTAAACTAAAACGCAGGTTGTATAGGCTAAAGCAAGCACCACGGGAGTGGTACAAAAAGTTTGACATCTTTATGCTATCTCATGAGTTTACATGCAGCCATGCAGATCATTGCTTGTACATGAAAAAGGATACAGATGGTAGCCCCATCATACTTGTTTTGTATGTGGATGATATGTTGCTAGCTGAGAAAAGAAAGACTAGCTTGGATGCTTTCAAAAATCAGCCTTCTCCATGAAAGATTTGGGGAATGCAGAGCGTATTTTGGGCATGAGGATTTGTAGAGATAGAATGCAGAAATTGTTGTTTTTATCTCAAGAAAAGTACATTGAAAAGGTACTGGACAGATTTAACATGGCTGAAGCTAAGCCTTTTGGGGTACCTTTACCTCCTTATCTGAAGCTTAGCAAAGCCAACAGCCCAAAAGATGATGTTGAAGCAAATGCTATGAAGGGAGTCCCTTATGCATCAGCTTGTGGCTCTCTTATGTATGCTATGGTTGTTACTTGTCCCGCCATTGTTCATGTAGTGGGAGTGTTTAATAGGTTTATGTCAAATCCTGGCAAAACACATTGGGTGGCTGCCAAGTGTATTCTTCGATACCTTAAGGGTACATAAAGAAAGTGTATTTGCTATGGTCAGGGTATACTTAGTTTGTAGGGTTATTGTGATGCAGACATGGCAGGTGACTTGGACACTCGTAGGTTCACCAACGGGTATGTCTTTACAATTGTTGGTGGAGCTGTTTCCTGGTGTTCCAGGTTGCAAAACATCGTTGCATTGAGTACCATTGAAGTTGAATACATATCAGCTATTGAAGCTTCTAAGGAAGCTATATGGTTGAGCAGACTCGCAGAGCATCTCGGCATGTCTATGGGTACTGCAGTTTTAGGATGTGATAGCCAGAGTGCTGTGTATCTGACTAAGAATGCCATGTATCATTCCTGCACAAAGCATATAGATGTGCGATATCACTTCATCAGACAGTTTCTAGAAGATGGTCAACTCACATTGACCAAGATCAAAACACAAGACAACCTTGTAGATGGTCTCACTAAAAGTCTAAGCAAAGCTCAGCACGAACATTGCATACGACTAGTGGGAGTTGATTAGTTAGAGGTTCACATCGGACCTTTAAGTGGAAGGTTGTTGGGATAAAGGCCCGGTTTAACCCCCCGTGTATAGTACATGCACATTGTACATGTGAATGCACCCTTTACGTGCCCCAAGTATAAATACATTTTATTCTTTGTGTACCAACACATTGTTGGTACACTAATCAAATCGTACTTGACTCTGCACTCTTGAATTCTGTCACTCTTAGTTGAGCTCCCCCAACACTGTTTAAGTAAAGTTAATGCATTTTTAGCTCAACATATCCAAGAATCTTTTGGAATTACATGGTGAATATCAGAAAATTGTCTGGAATATTTGCAAAATGCTCTAGAAAAGTTTTACTTTTGAGACTGTCTCAAAGACATTTTGGTTAACCCGAGTTTGTTTTTCTGCAGAGTGTGTTTTTTTGTATGTCTGCTTCTTTCCGTTCCTATATGTGACTGCGTTGTGAAATTCTTCTTTGGAAAATGAGATGTGCAGCTTGGAGACCAGGGCAAGGATTAGTGCTGCACTGTCACAAACTTTGGAAGTAAAAAGACAATTGAGAAAAGCTCAGGAATCTTGTTTGAATGAATGGAAGGAGATGATTGCAGAAGCAGCGAGAGTTGGTGGTGATGGAGATGTGATGTATCAATGGGACAGCTATACCATCCTAAAAGATGAGCTACAACGTGCTTGGCGATCAGCCAAGAAAAAGGTAGGTGGCCCTCCCAAATCATCAGATCATCGAGCGAAAATATCAGAGGCAATCAAGGCGAAATGGGCTGATCCTGTAAGCATCCTATAAACGATCTTCTTTAGTCTTCCTTATCAATCTTATGTTTCTGCTTGACTGTGAGATGAGCTGTCTTACCTGATTGCAGGAATATCGGTGCACTGTCAAGAGGGGTATTACTGCCTTTTGGGAAGAGCGTGGTAAACGCCCAAAGGAAATGAAAAGAAGAAAGCAGCCGGTTAGAAAGACTCCACGATTACCCAAAGTCAAGCCTGAAGTGAAATCTGTGATTCCTGGGTTAAAGGCTGCTGCTATTAAGGTTAAGCCTGAAGTCAAAGCTGAGGCTCCCGTGCTAAAGATTACCGATAGAGAGACCAGTATAGAGAATGTTTATGTTCTCAAGGATCAAGCGGAGCCTAAATCAACATCCAATGGTTTGGTGGCATACAGAAATCCTCTGAGTGATATGAGACTGGAAAAGCTGAAGCAAATACGTGCAAACCGTCTGTCTGTGAAGATCAAAAGAATGGAGGCAACAGAGAAAGCCAGGTCTTTGGACCCACCAGTCCCTTACATGATGCTATACAGTCTATGTTAGAATACCTTTTACAGAGTTTACATGTATTTTCGTTATATGTGGACAGGCTTCTCATGGCGGAAGCACAAAAAGCTGCTAGGGTTCTTGAAGCTGCTGCAGTCAAAGACAAGAAGGCATTAGCTCCATTGCTTGAAGCACAAAGGCTTCTAGCAGAAGCTGCACGCTCGTTTGAGACCGCACGGTTAGACAGTTGAGATTGCAGGTGGTGGAGGATCACGAGGGAAGCCTGGATCACATGGGCATGCTCCATAGATCAGTGTCACACATGCTTTAGCCAGTGTTGTGAATGTAAATAGTTATTGGAGGCTTCCGAATCCTTGGAAGATTGCAAGGCTGAGGTTATTATTTGTAGCAAAGCGTAATATCCATTCCGCAGAGTGCCTGTTGCATTTGGAAAGCATGAGTGCTTTTCTGATCTTAACACAAGTGCTACAGATGATTTTCCTTTTTGTTGCCCAAGTCACAGCAATGCATCGACACCTGCGCTAGCATTGATCTTGGTCAGCCACGTTTGTGTTTGTGGCTGATGCCCAAACATAACAAATGATGTCTTTATTATTGTGAACACAAAATGCAATCCATTAAATTGTCGAGGTAGAAGTCACCCAGGCCCGTCTTCGAATTTGGTTCTACAGATGGAAAGAAGTTCTAGAGAGTAGATAATACCAACATTCTCAATCAAAATCCACAACAAAGCGTGCGAAGATCAGTCACCCCAAAAGTATTTTGGTCACTATTATATTTTTCATGGGAAAGCCTCCAAGATGGTTACCTGGGGAGGTTACGACATTTTCTCCCTTTCCAATCAATTTATCATCGTAATATCAATTTCTGTCATTGATCAGGATATTGATAGAATCAAATCTACTAATGAATGTGCCTGCGATGAATATCACACACACGTGTAATATAACCAACCAAACACAAGGGTACTGCTTGTAACTAAACACAAATGTACCGACAAAAGCGGTGGCCCAATTGGTTTGGCGGCTGAGTCGTGGAAGGTTTAAGGTTGGAATCCCAGGACTGGGCAGCTCTCTAGTGCTCCACCCTTAAGGTGAAAAGCGGGGTGATCCTACCATTCCAATCAATCTATCATCTTGATACCAATTTATGTCATTGAACATCATATTGATGGAATTAGGTCTACTAATGAATGTGGATGCAATGAATATCACATGCATGTATAATACGATCAACCAAACTCAGACATACTAACATCCAGCAGCCTAGTTGGTTGGGCAGGTGGGCGAGTTGTGAAAGGTTGGATTCCCACAACTAGGCAACTGTACGGCGCGGAATTTCCCAAGGTAAGGGGCAAATATCGTATTTACTCATTGAAACCTTGTAGGACCATCAGACAGTGCAAATGGAATAACTTTACACTAGACAAATCTCAAAGGCGCTATAAAATTGCATTTTTTTTGAGGCTCTTGCACAATTGTGAGTTGAAACTAACCTTTGTACCCATCACATAGCTTGTATCTTATATACCTTGCTAATTCATCTAATAGGGGACAATGGTATCTTCGTATTTGCCTTCAATGGTTTTAAATCCACACAAATTCTTGACCCATCAATGTTCTTTGCATAAATGATAATTGGACATGCCCATTTGGAAAGCTCAACTACATAGATAAAACCTAATTTTAGAAGCTTATCTACTTGCTCTTTCAAAATACTAGCCCAGCATGGATTTACTCTTTAGAAATAATGAATAAATTTGGAAACTTATTGAGGCATCTCCTTGTAAGCTTCTTTTGATCATTAAGACTTTGTTTTGTGATTTAATGCATAAATGCTTTTGTTTCTTCTAATTTTCTTGGATCTTCCTCTTCAAGCATATATCCAACAACTTCTCAATTCTCTAGTAAGGTAGTAGACCCATGGATTTTGTATTGATCTATGATTGTGGACCTTCAACCTCCTCTTTCTCATCTTAAAAGTAGTAGTGTTTTCTATTGCCTTCACTTCTTTATTATCCTCAATTTGTTGTTTGATTTTCATGTTAAAACCTTTTCATGTCCTTGTTGTAGAGGGTAATAGTTTTACTCTCCCAGGATTGAATTGCACTAACTACTCTCCAAACTCGAGGAGATCAGTCATATATATATGTATGTATCATGTGGGTTATACATTAGGGATTGTAAGAAAATTAATTTTACATATTTTTATATATACAAAAGGGGCATATATAAGGGATTACTTAGAGATTGAATAGAAAAGGATTATGTTTTACTAAGGAAAACTTCATAGATAAGGATATTTATAAGCATACATTGAATGCACATGATATAGAGGGTATAAATTTCCTAGGTTTTAAATCAGGCTTTTTTAAGGTAAGAGAAAAATCATCCAAGCTTTCTCGTATTATTTCACAATCTATCTTGGTTAAAATTTCCAAAATCTCTATATCTAAATTTTCAAATATTCAAAATCACTCAATCTAAGAACTATTTGTGAGCTAATCTTGAATCTTGATAAACTTATTATATAAAATATAACCATTGTATAAATGACTAAGTGATAGTGCACACTTAGAGTGTCTCCATTGATGTAATGGTTTTATAATACCTAGGTTATATCTTACGTTGTATGGAAAGTGTTTTGTAAGTGAATAATGGCTAAATTTTATGTTACTTATTAATATTTAGACGTATAATTTGAGGATATATTGCTCTTTGTGAGGATGGCTAAATGTTGCTTACATTTTGATCGAATTGTTTTTGGTAAGAAAAAACTTCAATCTAAACATTGTATTTTAATATTGAGCATTCTACTTGTTTTGCTTATCAAAGGTGAATTGGTCAATTGTGAGCGCTTGTTTTACGGTAACTAGCTTGTATTGTGAATTCAAAAATAAGATGTCAGTATTATCCTATTTTTGTGTGATAGATAATCTCACACTCTAGGATATTTGTGATATTTAATTTAAATATTATCTTATTGTGTTTGAGATTTTCTCATACATTAAGAAAATATCTAAAATTTTATTAATTAAGATTAACTTGTAGATATTTAAATCGATCAAGCTTAATACTTATTAATAAAGTTATTAAACATTAAATTAATAGTAATTAATATACTAATATTATAATCAATAATCATTTATATAATAATTTAATAATAATGATTTTATATTAATGAATAATATTTTTAATAATAATTTAGTAATAACATCTTACTAATATTAATTTTAACAATAGTTTATCAATGATAATCTATTAAAAATAAGTACATTGTTTAACAAAATGACCTAAATGAGCAAAACTAATTGAAAAGCTTTTGAAAGGATCAAGCTTATTTTTTGATCGAAAGCCTTTTCCATAAAAAAGATTTTGGTTGAAAAGATTTCGATCGAAAAGCATTTGATTTGGTGGTTTATTATTTGATAAAACCTCGAATAATGGTAAGATATCCATTAAGAACCATTCTTTGGGCCAAATCGTACTAAACTTAATACTTGTCTTTTAATGCCATGCTCCAATTATTGGAAATATGAGGAAGATCATCCATATCATGCACATGCATCATTCCCTTCTTGTTGTATCTTTGTAGGACTAAACCTCTTCTAAGAGTTTGGAAACTTTAGACATAGTTCCACTAGTTGACCGTATGTCATGTCCTCTTTTTTCCTCAAGGGATTCTTGTGAAGATTCTAGCTCTCTTGCCCCTCTTCTAAAGATAGGCATGTTACTTAACACTTCCTCGTTCGATTTCTTTTCTTCTTTGGCATACTAGTTTCTTTCCCTTGGACTTGTTTGACTTCATTCTTTTGAAGATCTTGTTTCTTCACCTTGTTGTTTGCTCTTGTTTGCCTAACTATTGAAAATGTTGCTTTCTCCACGCAAATAAAGTTAACTACATTCTTTTCTTTTCTCCATTTGTCTCTTTCCCCATCTTGATTTAGTATTTCTCAATGAGAAAATATTTTAATATATTTTAAATTAGGAAAAAATGATATAATAAATTAACAACACCTAATAACATATCATTTCAACAATTTTAATCTATGATACTCTTTATGTTTACCACATACTATCTTTTATCTATATAACAACCTACATCAATGTTGTGAGAATTTCTAAGGGAGTATGAAACAACACTTAGAAGGACCAAACGAAACCCATGTACCTAGTTAGGAACGGAAATTCTTAATGGCTTTTGTGCTTTCAAAGTAATGTAGGATAAAAAAAAGGCACAGGAGGGACGTTGGTTGGGAATATTGAGTACGCGACTCTTTATGATGTGTTGACATCCAGACTTTACGAGGTTTTTTGTATTCATCTTGTGCATGCTTAACTATTAGTGGGAAAATGGTATTTTGTTAACACGCAAGAAGATGACAACAAGTCAAAGCCCAAGCATGTGAATAAACATTAATGGCATGAGAGTTAATGAATATATCACTTGTATGTCTATACTAGGATAGAAGGGCATTTTGGAGATGCACCTCAAATTGAGTTTGATGAATGGGGGATGAGCACACATATGAGACTCTTTAGCCAAATTGAAGGTTTTAGTAATACTTTGGAAATATAGCATGATCATCTATCAATCGAAAATGTGGTGAAAAGAAGTGAGAAGATATGCTAGGAGCAAGTGCCTTATTTTGGAAGATGTAGTGATCATTGTGTAGCTACTCGTGGACAAGATGGAGGAGTAGTGGAATAAGAGACTCAAATGGTGGTAGTTATGGAAGGGCCATGAGGCTAAGAATAGGCAACATGGACGAGCCTATACAACGTTGTTAATAGGTACTGTTATGAGGGAGGGGAGGCGAGTTTTAAAGAGAAGAGAGAAGAAGATGCTAGATATGGGGGGAGAATTATAGAGGAGAAGGGATTGTTGACAGAGAGAGAGGCATAGTGATAATAAGTAGCACTATTTGTAGGCAAGGTAGAAGAGATTTGGAAGGATGGATAGGTTTTTTTTGTTTGTCTTGAAGGGCTATTATAAAAGCAGAGAAGAGAGAGAAAAGAAGTCGATAAGGAGAATACTATTTCACTTATTGCTCAAACACATGGAGCCCATAGGAGGGAAGAAGCAAGATTCATGAGGCTGCTAAGTCAAGAGATTTGTTTAAGTTTGAGAGTCAAAGTCGCTACTTGTGGATAGTAGAAAGTGTTCATGTTTTTAAATGTTACATGAAGCTAGGGGAGTGAAGTCATTGAGAATTTGTCATAGCTGCTTTCTTCTTGAGCACTATTCTAGGGTTCCCTTGTTTCGTTTTGGAATTCCTAGTTGTCGCCCGTATGTGAGCCATGGGCAGACAATTGTGTACTTATTGATGAAGACTAGGAATATGAGGAGGCAATTATATCATTTGCAGAGTATGTTTGTCTTCACCATCCTTAATGTTATGTCAACTCCTTTTGAAGATCCCTCATGGTGCTGTTGGTGTCACATTCCTAGACCATGATTTTGATGTTCTCATCTTGCTCATGAGCTAGACGCCTATCTAATTTTGTATTTATTCAATGATTGTATGATCACACCTAGTACTTCTCATACCTCTTGTTGAGGTGTTTCTGTAGTGTTAGAGGCCTATCTAACATTGCACTTATTCAATGAGTATATGATCACACCTGCTACTCGTCATATCTCTTGTTGAGCTGTTTCTATTGTGTTGCATAATTTCTTGGATTTAATATTCTTTAGAGAGCATCCATAACATGCTTGATTTAGAAGTTTCAATTTCAATTCTAAAAATAATTTTCTATAGCATGTCAAAATATCTATCAAGATAGTAATTTGCAAGCTATGCAATCCACATGATATATTAACACATAATAAAGGCCTTGAAGTTCTATTAATATGGTAATATAGCTACCATGACGAACACATGCAATAAGTTGGTTATCAATTTGTAAGCTTTGTATCATTTATTCTAAAAGAGCTTGCATAGATATTCCCATTCCAATAACATACCGTGAAAGACGAAATTTCTCTCAAATTAGCATAGTTTTAACATCGATTCTTAGATTTTAGTTACTTGATTCTCTAGCTTTTAAAAATATCTATTGCAATCCATGCCAACACTACATCTTAAACTTGATGAAGCAAGTCTTTTTTAAACATGTAGCCTCAAGCCTAGAAAGTTTTTGTTCCTTCCAAAATGTGACCATCTATGAATTTCTTTCTTTACTTAAAATGACATATAATGTATTTGAAAAGGGGATGCTAGAAAATGCATTATATGCATGTCTATGTTGCAGATAGTATATAATTTAAGGGTTTCTATAGTCCTTAACATGAGATATTTAATAAAAATGGTAATAATGGTTCATAAACACATCAATTTATCCCATGATATAACCTCTACACATTTATAGAAAGGATCATATGACTCTCTCTCTCTCTCTCTCTCTCTCTCTCTCTCTCTCTCTCTCTCTCTCTCTCTCTCTCTCTCTCTCTCTCTCTCTCTCTCTCTCTCTCTCTCTCTCTCTCTCTCTCATATTTGAATTTCTATCATATCCTTAGCTTTTGGAAGAAGAACATCTTCTCCAATCCGCACTAAAGGATGCAACCTGACCCTCTATGGCAAATGCAACGAAAAGTTGTGAAGTCAAGGGTATAAAGCTAGATGAATATTTCATCTTCTAGATAAAAGTCGATAACTATTGCAAATCTTCAAAAGGAGGAAGTCAAACCAAAGGCTTATCTTATCTAGATTCGACTTAGTGTCTTGTGTTTTAAAAGGTTCACCCTTACATGTGGTAGCTTTCATTACCTAGGATTCAATTGGAAACTAGAACTCATCCAACTTGTTGAAAGAAAAATGCAACTTCTCAAAATGAAGAAACCTTGAGCTATAAATGCAAAAGTTTTCAAGGAAAACTTTCATGAACTTCCCAAGGTAAGGAGTGAATATTAGATTTTATCCTTAAAAAATGTAGTCTTTAGTGAATGAAAAATGGTATTTTTGATCATCAAAGTTTCTACCCTATTTTTATATGATTTATTGTTATTTTTTATATTTTTATTTTATTTTTAATTATTTTAAGCAATTTATGCACCATCGAAATAAATTATGCATAGATAATAAGTCCTTACATGAAAACCCATAAATGTCATACATGCACATATCAATGCTGACTCTCCAAGGTCATTGATGCTATGAACAACCATTAACACACTTGGGAAGAATATTTTATTCCTAACCATATAAGACCACATGACAATCCAAATGGAAGAATCGTGTAATAGAAACACCTCAAAGGCGCGCAATGAAATTGTGTTTCTTTGAGGCTAGCACACCATTGTAAGCTAAAAATAACCATACTACCCATTACTTACACTATATCTTTCATGCCTTGCTACTACATCTAATATTTGATTTAAGCAAGGAAGGGGACGATGGCCTCTCCAATATGATCAAATTAAGTGGTTTCAATACCACATAAGTTTTCAACCGATCAATGTCCTTTAATGAAAATTGGACACACCCATTTGGAAAGTTCAATTAGATAGATAAAACCTACATTTAGAGGTTTTTTACTCTTGAGAGTATATGGCATGCGTCTAAGATTACTAAAAGTTTGATATCTACTAGTTAGCTGGAAGACTTGTGATACTCTACTATTATTGAGAGTCAGCCATGGAAATTCCACAAGGGATCATTTATTGTTGCTAAATGAGCTAAATGTGGTGTTTTGTATCTCCTTCATGTATCTGCTTTCAAAATTCACATAATTGTACTAATCAAGCAACCAAATGTATCTTTATGGCATTGTTGGTTGGAATATATGTCTAGAAAAGGAATGGACATCTATCTCATTTGAAACACTTGTCTTGTCTTGACTTTTTTGATCTTTTTTTTGTGTGTACATTGTATATATAGAAAGCATGCATGTTCAACTTATAAGAAAAAACTTAAATAGAAAAAGAAGTAAGCCACTTAACTTTGTGCATAGCGATATATGTGGGTCGATGCCTATGTCAAAGTCTATGGAGCCTATTTTATCACATTCTGTGACGATGCAACTAGAAAAGTGTGAGAATTCACAATGGATAGGAAAGATGTGGCTTTATCTTGTTTTCAAAATTCTCTAATAGTTATAGAAAATCAGTTTGGCAAGACAATTAAGTGACTTTAAATGATAATGGTGGAGAATATGTCTCATGGGTTGAATTTTTTTTGTGAAATGCATGGAATAAAAAGAGAACTTAGTGAACCTGGTCATCCTACACAAAATGGTATTATAGAGCGTATGAATTAGATACTAAATGAAAGTATGTTGAGTGTGCTATCTAATACTAGTCTTACTCAAAGTGTTGGGCCGAGACTATCATTAGGAGAGTTTTGAGATCTCAAAAATACCCAGTAAGAGATTCTAGAGAGAAAATATTTGGGGATAAAAAATTAGTTTTATGATTTTAAAAAAATTAATTTTTAAATAAATGGGCATATCTAGAATCGTAAAATGTCATTGTCATAGTATTCTCTTGGCCTACGTCAAATTTAAAAATCTAGGCCTCCATAAAGATGATAGATTGGTCTAAAAATAATCTAACCTTTTATCATAAAAGTAATAATAAATACTCAATTTGGGTTTTTAAAGACTTTTGGTATTTTTTCTCCATCCTCATTTCCTTATTTCTTTCTCCTTCTTCTTGCTAGTTTCTTTCCCTATTCTTCTTCTTTTCCAAATTCACACAGTTTTCAAATATTGACATTCAATCACATCCTTAGCTATAGATAACACTACAAGATACAAGCCTCATACCGACATTCAAAGTGATGCAAATGTTCATAATTTTTTTTTTCCTCGTCGTTACTAAAAGTGTCGATATAAGCGTCTCTATAAAACCGTCGCTATTTTGTCACTTTTGTGATGCAAATAGCGACGGTTTGTGACGTAAATTGCAATGGAAATAGCGGCGTGTGCAAAAAATTAGCGACACTAATAACGATGGTTACAATGATTTATTTTTTTTGGTGGCAGGGTAATATAGCACCATGTGATGTATACTATTCTACAAATAAATTACATGTTGGGTACACAATGGTCGTCAAGCTAAGCACAAAATGTACTTGAACCCATAATATTGATACAATTACACATAAATCCACCATACATAATGCATTTAAAAAAATAGTAACTACAGATAAGAAAGATGATTGACTTATTGAGGTATCGTGTGTGTACAATCTATTGATGAGTGTAGTACCGTGTCTCTCTATATATTGAGTCTCCAATCCGATGGGATCGCAGTTTGTGATGGAGTGCTGCTGTTGCAAAGAAAACATAATACACCTGTTAGAAACACGATTGTCAATACAAGTGATATTGCAAATGAGAAGGCAAGAAGAACAAAAGAAAAACTTACAAAGATCTTCAGATAATCCCAGTGACCGCCACTTCCTAGATGATGCATGACCCTTGCCTCTAATCGTGCCCTTATTGCCTCTCACTGCTGTCGCCAACGTCCTAGAGAATCTGTAGTCTCCTCCATGAATCTCTGCCAATCATCTGTGTCTAGCCATTGAGGCTTTGAGGTGCCATACTTGAGTGCCCTGCATGCATCCGATCGTCTATGTGACATCTATGTACGCATACACTCCATTATCCATCCAATGGAAAATCTCTTTATTGCGGTGGATAGGTATTGGAAACTCCTCATGCAAGGATGCCACTATATAGTCCTTTCTCCCCTTGGGTATATTCTTCCAATGGTTCAAGATGTTGTGCCGAAAAACTTGTTGGCACAACTCTCTCATATGAGACATCACCCTCCTCCCCTCATAATTCATGATCATAACATCTATCCTTTCATCTACGAGGTATCCATACCCCTTTGGGGTATGTCTAAGGTGTGTCCTCTCCTACCTACAACTGTGCTCCTGGTCATAACCAAGAGACCCTTGTACATCTAGTGTATCCATGGAGAAAAACAGATTCTTATTGAGCCCGTTTTTGCTGCTAGTATGTCTCGTTACCACTTGTTTGCAGACGGTTAGCCAGAGTCACTAGAGTAGATGTCCCCACAGATGTGACAAATCCTGGAGGTGATACACCTCCACCAGAACGATGAGACGGAGACACTGTATTGGTGCCTCCACAATACCTACTTGAGCCATCCTCTTTGGAACTTATACAAGAGCAAGGAGTAGTACCCCTATGTGGAGCCGACCGTGGGCTCACAATATTCATATCTCTATAGCACACCACTCCCTCCATCGAAGCCCAGTCTAGAGTGTCAACCTCGTCTATTAGAAATTGAAGCATCAGAGCGTACTAAAGTAGATCTCATGGAATTGCACGATGGTGTCCGAGACAACTCCTGGTCCACATATCTTTGAATTGGGCCATCTGATCTAGAGACATATGTATGAATATCTTCTACAACTCCTCATTGCTCATCCCTTGACTCATCCAGCTCTCCAAATATCATCAAGGTAACCTACATAGACAAAAAATGGTATTAATATAATCAATATAAAGATTTAAGTAAAGCACGATAATCCACTAAGATAACACTTTGGAAGTTTTCAAAATACTCAATCTCATCTATAATGGTGTTTGGATCCATGGCTTACTATTGACTCTCGTGCTCGAACTTTGCCATGACACCACAATCCATTGTGGAGTGCATTTTGTTGATGCGCTCAATGCAGAAATGTTGGTCGTGCGACCACGCCGCATTGTAGTTTTTGTACTGTACATTGAAATGATTAGATTAGTTGTCACATATAAAATCTAGATACGATAGCTTATAAAACATGCAGTCACCTTCGAACTACATCCCCTCGAGAATTTCCACTCTTCAATAGAAACCTCCACCCCTTCGTGAGAAGTTGCGATGAAATCTCCATGCAACCATCACATAGGCATAAACCATGGCATCTCCTTCAGGCCCTCAAGATATCAAATCGATCGATGGTGCCTATTGTGTCGAAATTGCGATCATGCTTCTTTCCGATATTTCCTGGCATGCTCATACCTAGCGAGCCACGTCTCCATGGATGCATGATGCAACATACAAAAACGATTCACTTTCTCCTCCATTGTAGCATCTATCCTTTTTTCTACCCCATTTTCAATCACCACATCTCTGGTCAGTCTATCATTGTCCTTCAGTGACCATAGTATATTATTTTTTGAATCCATCATTGGTAGCCACCACTGTGAAATATGCGCTAACGCCTCCTGACACCAGCCAACCTTCAGCCATGCTATCTTCTAGTCGAGCTCGTTGTCACACAAAGCCTTTCAAGGTTTTCATGAAGTGCTCTAAGAAGAACATCCATCACGTATGGGCGGGTCATACAATCTCCACTTCATCTACAAGATGCACTGGGAGATGGGTTTATATCATGAGCATACTGGTGGGTAGGTACTTCTCTAAGAGACAGACTGTCTCCACTACTCCCCACCTTGTGGATTTAATAGAGAATATCTTGATCTCATTCTATGAGATCAAATGCACTAAATTCGACAACCTGTAAATCACCCCGCACATTTCTGGAGTGAGATATCCCACGATTGCGATCGGTCGTATAAACTGTCACAAATGAAGAAGCATTATGAACATCAACTAGATACTAAAAAGCAAAATACATAGGCCACTTACAATCGAGGCTAGTACAAAACTGACATATCTTATGCCAATCATGGGATTTTAGCCCTGATAGTTGGCAATCTTTAGAAAAAGCAGATTTGAGGAAACACATAATATCTATCAGGGTGCAGATAGACCTGATAATTTGCTTCACAATGCGCTCTTCTTTAGTGGACAGAATCCAAGGAGTGTGAGGTAGTTGCAAGTGACCATCACTGCTCAACTGTGGTCAAAGTGCCTTCATCTTCCTTACCTTCTTTAAATCCATTTGTGCCCCTATAGTGTCTCTTTCGTATGATGTGGTTCCATAATAAGCTTTCCACATTCTTGAAAATATGCATGGGATCCAACAAGTGGTTGATCTCTAAGTGGGTCCAGTACAACAACTCATAGAAAACTAAGAATTGTCACATTCTTTTTGGATGTGACTCCATGTGGACCATTTTTAACTCGTACAAGCTTTGGGCATTCATTCGTGCTGGAGGCCATCCAAGAAAACCTCCCCTCAGTTCGTGATCCTCTAACAAGAAAGTGGCATGTCCTTGATATACCATCTTTTTCGTGGTTTGTGACCTTCGAGAGTTTGATTATGGCCCACACAATGGACATGCATGATAACTTGAGGTAACTAGACCTGCCCAAAACCCCTATTTAGTCAACACAAACTTGAATGTGCTATATTAGATATCACCAATGAGAACAGAAGTCTACTTACTTGAGCACTCCTTGAATCCCAAAAAGTCATGCATGGTCCACATGGGAATGGCTCGTATATTGGCGGACCGTCGACCATCACGCTTGCTCATATCTTCCACGTCAACCCCCTCCTCCCACAAAATCTTGAGCTTATGAACTAATGGATGGAGATAGACGTCCATATTCTTGACTTTGTAGTGCCTTCCTAGGAACAAGCAAGCTAAAGATTAGGTGTACTTTCTTCGTAGAAAGCCATAGTGGGATGTTGTAGCTAATAAGGACTATAGACCACACACTTTAAGAAGTTGAGCGGAGACCAAATGGGTTCATGCCATCCATAGCAAGACTAAGTTGAATATTCCTTGGCTCTTGTGTAAAGCCTGGAAAGGTAAAGTCAATGTGACTCCATGTGCATGAATTTGTTGATATTCATTGGACTCCATCTATGGATCTATTTTGCGCATGCCATGTTGTCAATCTCGCCATGACCAACGTATAAAACATGTGACGTATACGCTATATAAGTGAAAAGTGTCTGAGAACTTTCTGAGGGATGGTTTGTCCTTGCAAGTCTTGTCGATACTTGTTAGCACCACATTTTGGATATGTCTCCATAGTCCCGTATTTCCCTTGAAACAGCATGCAATCGTTGATACATGCATGGATGCTATTATAGTCCATACCAAGCTTTTGTAAAATGTGTCATATATCATCACAAGACTCATGTATCATATTTCTAGGTGGCAATATATGCTACTTTGACAACCTGAAAAAAAGCATAAAACACCTTGAAAAAGCATATGTTTTTAATAATGGAGTCAAAAAGATCAACAGAGCGTACGTAGAATGTACCTAAATAACTTGGTTACACTCACATCGATCTACCCGTACTTTATTGCCTACACACTTAGGAGCGCAAGTAGCGTCTTTAGGTGAGATACTTGGTACCCATCATATAATGGTATGGACGCTTCCTCTCTCAGCGGATCAGATGACTCGGCATCCATGGGCATCAATGCATCAATCATTGGCTCCATCTTACGCTCTAAGTTTGGAGGAAGGTTCGAAAGGCTGACTATCTCCTTTGGTATCGAGTGTGTAGACTAAGTCATGCCTTCCAATTGGTGGATTGACTCAAGCACTCCATCCATCGCACGCCCATGATCTCTTCTAGCTAGCCGCAATAGGTGCATTTCTTCTTGGGATGAGGTGTCACCTCACTATATAAATTTTATGGGTGTGTCTAATGTTTTTGCATACAATATTCAATTAGTTTGCGAATGTAAGGCATAATTGATATAAACTTTTCTTACCGTTCACTCAAAGTTTGAGATCACTTGATCAATGATCTCCGAACTCATCGAAGCGTCATACGTGTTCTATAGACAAGTGACGCTTTCGTCTGATTGCCAGCTTGCATTGAGAGAAAGGACATGTGACATGCTGATCAAGATATGCCTCATGATCTTGAACATCACAACCATCATTGTTTTCCATTTGGTCTATGTTACGACTAACAACATGTTTTTTTTTTCTCTTAAATTTTTTTTTTGCCTCCATCCTTCTTTGCTTCTCTCTCTCTCTCTCTCTCTCTCTCTTTCTATAAATATTTCTTTATCTCCTTCATCTTCCCTCCCCATTCTTACTTCTTCTCTCTTTTCTTTTTCCTCCCTTCTTTTCTCTATGTCTTTCTCTCGTTTCCTCTCCACTCGCACTCGATGTTGTCGTAGCGCGCAGGGTTAAAGGTCACCACAGGGGTTTGGCAAGAGAAGAATGTATGGGGGTTCAAGAGTTTTTACTCCGGAGATGGTAGAGATAAGAGAAGGGTTGAAGGTTTCAAGCCAAGTTCTTGAAGATAAGAGACATCAAGGTGAAGGTAGATTTAGGGAGAGGAGTAGACGGAAGAGAAGGGGTTTGAAGAAATTGAATATGTAGAAGAATACTTCCAAAAAGAATTAGAAAATATAGCAGAATACTAATAGAGATGATGCATGTTAGTTTGTTTGAGCATTATGAGAAAAAATAACTCTAATAGACAAAAACATGTACAAAATAATACCTTTCTCTATGCTACTCAGATCGCCAATCTAATGCCTCCATTAGCTCCAAAAGAGGGGTTAAATACCAAGAAACTTGACCAAAACTTAGCCAAATCACTCTTCTTTATCTCCCACTTCGGAGTGCTGTTCACTGCTTGAAAACAGCAATAGTACGTCTACCGATTTTGTCAATCTCTCTTTTTACATAAAATCCTCTCAAATTGACTGAAAGCTACATGCTTTCTTTTACTGTCATCCTAATCTAGAAGTTATCTATAGTTTTTATGGATTTTTACAAGAGATAATATCTAGAATATAAAAAATTGACTAAAAACTTGTCCAAAAAAATCTAATATTTTGAACGATGGACACTAACACTAATGCCTAAAGTGGCATTGGCTCTCTAAATCTAAAAGGAAGCAACACTCTAGATTTTTTTACATGGTGTGTGCGTAGCGGCACAACATCCACCCCCTCCTAACCTACACATCCTTTGCCATGTGCCAAAGTCTTACGGATTTGCAGTGTCAGAAGAAGTATCTTCTGCCATGTCAATGTCTTCATCTGCTGCCTCTTCTTCTTCCTCTATGTCTTCATGCTCTTGAATTATATTCAAGTATTTTAGTTCATATGTTGAACTTTCTCTTGATTTGAAGAGCTTGATTTTTTTTCCAGCTATGGGTATCTTCATGCTTGTTCCATCCAATTCAGCTAATGAATATGTGGCATTGTTATGAACAACCTTTACCACATATGGGCCAAACCAACGCTTTACCATATTCCTAGAAGCACTGTATTGATTGTTTAGACTGTTGTGATAGACAAGCACCCAGGCGTTTTCTTGAATTGCTCTTGGCCGAAGTCGATGTCACTTATCAAATATTCTTTTGTTCTTAAGTCTTGCTGTCTTTTGCTTCTCAACAGCTGCTTGAACATCTTCAAGCCTTCTTTCTAGCTGCCATATGCACAAAGTTAGCAACTCTTCTCTACTGATGCCTTCCTCCCAAGGTAGAAGATTCCATGTGAGAATAGATTCTTCAATTGGCATAATTGGTAGTTGTCCATGCATAAGTTCAGTTGGCATATAGCCAGTCACTGTACTGTGAGTAGTCCGGTCATCCCATAATGCAAAAGGTAGCATTTTAGGCCATTCTTTGATCTTTCCTCTACAAGACTTTGCTGCTAGAGCTTTGAGAATAGGTTGGTGCCCTCTCTCACTTTTCCCATTGCCTTCAGGGTTGTAGGCTGATGTTAAAGCCAATTTAATACCCAATTGAGCAAAGAAGTTGCGTGCCTCATTAGCATCCAACTGTCCTCTATATTCAGTTACTTTACCCACACAACCTTATCTACAAAACACTTCTTCAAGCAAAAAAGGACAAACAACTTGAGTGGATTTGGTTGTTAAGGCTTTTCCCTCAACTTGATTGGCTAGATCCTCTCTTGCAAGCACTAAATATCGTATTCCATATTCCTGTAGGCATGGTTAGAAGATCAATAACCCATCTATAATGTATAGACAAGGAATAAGTCGATTGTAACCCATCTCGATGCTTGACCATAGAATACATTTGACACATCTAACATGTTTCAACAAAATGTGCTATATCTCGATACATGTTTTGCCACCAATATTTTTCTTTGACTTTAATAAAGGTTCCCCATATGCCTCTATGTCCTGCCCACAAGCTTTAATGAAATTCCTTCATTATCTGTTGTTGCAACCTTTTGTTACTTGCAACTTGGACAAGTGCTCCTTTCTTCTTCTTTGCATACTTCCATATATATCCTTCTTTAAGAAAAAAACCATAAGCTTTCCTCTTGATATGCTTGAACTCCTCATCAGTCCAAGTCTTCTTCTTCTTCTTCATCGTGCTCAAATATTGGCAGATCTTCAACCAATCTTTTTCATAATCTTCTTCAAGAAAATGAACTAGAACTTGAGCAATGCAACGAGCATGCTGGCTTCTAGTTGACCACCCTATTGTTTTCAGCTTTGGACCAGTTTATGCTGTAATTGAAAATGTATTTTTAGCAGCCATGGTATGAAATTCAACAAGTATAAATTCTTCAGCTTCATGTTCTTCCATCAGCTCTTCTTCATTGTCATATCTTGCACGTGATAGCATGTCAACAACTGGATTCGCCTTTCCTGCAATATGGTTTAATTCGGGGTTGAGAGATTTAATATATGCAATTCATCTTAGCATAGCAATGTCGGGTGCAAAGCAGTTGGCAATCATGCCTAAGAGTGGAAGACAATCAGTTTCTACCACTACGGAAGCACCTATAAAGTATTCACGATCACACTTTAGTGCTGCTACAACTCCCCACAATTCCCTTTTTACTTGTGCATACCTTCTTTGACGTTCATTGAGAACTTTTGCTCCAAAACAAATTGCATACCTGTTACCTTCAAGATCCTCTTGGCCAACAGCCCATCCTATCCCAATGGGACTTGTATCCACAGTAAGGATGATGGGTTGACCATTTGAATAATCAGCCCTTTTGAGAGTGGGGGCTGAAATTAATAGCTTCTTTAATTTATGCATAGTGAGAGTATGCTCATTATCCCAAGGGAATCTTTGGCCTTTTCTTAATAATTGATAAAGATTTTCGGCTACATGAGCAAAATGTGGTATCCATATGAGATAGAATATGCATGCGCCAAGAAATCTTATTACTTCTAAAACATTTGTGTATTTTTCTTGCATCTCATGATGGCATCTATCTTGATTGGCGACGGTTTGCGTCCATAGGGGCCACATAGATGACTGACCACTAGGACTTCTTCTACTCCAAAAATCAACTTAGCTCCAGAAAGGGTAAGATGCACCTCTTCTAGCCTTGTCAAAATCGTGACACAATCATGAATATGGTTAACTACAAACGTTCTGCAACCATCTTCATCAAGCTCCTCATTCTTTTCATTGACTTCACATCCCTTGATAGAAACATCATCAAGAAATGGAAGAGTAAGTTGAATAAAGTCCCTTAAGACTTTGTGCATGGCATTCATCATATGGGCTACAGAGTTTGTTGCACCTTGTGGTAGAGTGCACATGTAGACCAATCCAAGAGGTGTCTTCATTATGGTAATGTCTCGGATTTCTAATGAAAGTTGAAATTGGTCATATCCTGAATATAGATCACCCATAGAATAAATTTCTCTACCTGCAAAAGCTTCAGCAAACTCATCAACAATTGGACACTCGAACCAACATTTTGGATTGTGACACGATTGACAGTTGTAGATCTTGAATGAATCGTAAAGATCCATTTTTCTTAGGCACAGTAAACCATCGGTTTGAGTAAGGTGCTGAAGAAAGTTCCAAAATATTCATTCTGATTTTTTTATTTAGAAGTTCCAGTAATTTGGGCAAATGCGCCCTTGGAACTGGAATAGGTTTGAGGTTCCAAGGTACATGTGAAACTGTAATAATGACCATAGGAGCCACAACATTTGAATCCATACAGCCTATTTCACTTGGCTGAAATGCAAAAGCTTTTCCATGTTTCATTAACATTTGCATAAAAGAGTGTTTTTCAACTGGCAAAAGGAAATAATTTTCATCTATTTTCAGCTCTTTTATACTTTCAGATATGAGCTTGTGACTAATATTGGAAGGATCACAAAGACTTGGCTGATTTGCTGCCCTATCAGCCAACCCTTCACTTTCAAGAGGTAGTGGGACTGCCACATGCTTGACTTTCTTATCCACCGTCTTGTATTTTGTCTCCACTTGTGCTTCAACCTTGTTGAGTAAACCAATGTTTTCCTGCTCAATAAATTCTTAAATTGTTTGATAAAAATCCAATGTACATACTTCTATGGACTGATTTTCAACTTGATTTTTTGTATGAGCAGCTATATATATTTCAGTCAATGTGTTGTAGTAATCAATCCAAAAAAAAACCTGAAATATCTTTATTTTCATCCATCATGTGATAAGTTTTTAGCTCCCTTTTTACATGACGTAAGTATTTTCTTTCAGCTTTAGTCATGACTCAAAGAGACTTATAACAACCCATACTATTGGCTATACATACATATAGATTTGCTAGAGACACAGTTTTTGTAGCATAAGGAGGTTCAATCTTTTTACATGACACACTACCATAGCCTCCTTTTATAGTACTGCAGCTCGAAAACCCTTGAATTCTCGGGCATTAGAAGGCACAGGATAATCACGTAGTCAATCTCTGTTTCGATGATGGTTAACACACACACAAAGAAATTGGATAGCTCGTTCATTTTCCTTGCTTCAAATTCAAGCATAGGAAGAACCATCATCGAGATCTTTTGTTTCCAAGCGGGCCTAAAAAATGTAAGGTTGCCCAAGAATGATAGGGTAACTACAAGAGTCTTAAATAGAAAAGTGAAAATTGTATTTTATGTCTCTAATAGTTACCTGCACATTAGGACATGCAGCATATAACTCTCCAGAAGAGTTATTTGCAGCTCTCATTTGCCATCTTGGATCAACATCTATGGGCCATCTGCCACTTTCATAGATACTCCTTGCCATGACGTTTATCTCCGAGCCATGGTTTAAGAGTGCAATACATGGTGTTTCTTTTTCTCCAATTTTGACAATTGTCTCCATTGTTGCTCTTGCCCAATGCATATGGGATTAGTGACTGCTTGGAATGAACCGAGCCTCTTCCTCCTGATGCATGTGCTAAGATGGCCTTGTTTTCGAGAGGTGGGCTACCCAACTAGTTTGGATCAGCTGACTATTATATTTTTAGCTTTCACTTCTTTAATTTTTGCATTTATGCTTTCTTTATCTTCAGCTTCAATTGCTGCAATTAATTCTTTAATTGCTTCAAGATGAATTCCTTGTGAAGTCAGCTTCTCTTCATCTTGTACAAAAACTCGAAGAACTTGCAAAAAAGCATGCACTGTTTCTTCAACTTCATCACCAATATATTATCTTTTCCTTTTGATTACATTAATAATTACATAATGGAATTCATGTTTGGAAATTCCAAGAATTTTGCCTAAGGTGAATTCAATTTTGCTTCCTAGAATTCTTTCTTCCAGGACTTGTTTGAGATCGGTTGCAAATTCTATGTCAGACTTCAATTTGTAGCCTGGCTGCTTGCCTTTTTTCTTTCCTTTGGTCTTCTTTGTTTGTGTCTCATCTTCCATCTCTTGATTTGGGGTTATATTTTCAGCAAGCTTTGGTTGTTCAGGCGTTCTTCTAGTTATCCATTTTGGAGGGCTAGAAGAGGAAGGCCTGGTTCATCTTCTCATTTTCTCTTTTCTTCAATCAAGATTTATTTATGATTGACGTTAGCCAAATGTGCGAAGGTAGAAAAAGAATCTACAGGTTCTTTCCAACCAGTTATTCCTCGAATGCACTGACTAGCGTTAGCCAAATCTTCTTTGGCTGCTTTACCACATTCCATTTGATCTAGTGCCTGCATCCATACTTTAGATTGCACATTAGCTTTACATGCTTTCAAACTTGATTTAAATGGCTCAATTTGCAGCGCATAGGTAGTTGCATCAATTGGTGCATAGGCATTCTTTACAGCTAAATCTTCTTATCTTTTCTTCATTCCACCATTGCCAAAATTTGGCTCTAGTGGAAGACGAGTTTTAGCTGCATGAATTTTTTCGTCTTTCCAAAAGATGAGCTTCTGTGCTTCAGCCTCACAGAGGGCAGAACACTCCGTTTTGTCATGTTGCTGGCTGTCGCACCAAATACATCGCGTCTTAAAGCCTTCTTTCATGGGTCTTTGAGTTGATGATCATCCTCGTTCTTCAACTTTGACATCTAGCTTCTCCACCTTGGAACTAATTCCTGTAAGATTCATATGAAGGTCACATATGCTTTTAATGAGTTCATTCATGACATCATTTTTAGAAGGAACAGAAGAAAAAAGAGTTGGTTGATTAGTCAAAGGAATAGGGAATTTTGAAGGTGGAACAAGCTCCATCAATGAAGTTGCTGAAGTTGAAGTAGATCCCAATCTTAGTCGCGTCCGCTCTCTTCGAGCAATCATGTTAACTCCATCAGTAACATATGTCCATGCAGTCTTGACTCCTGATTTGGAGATAGCATCTTCTAGGCGATCAATAAGCTTCTCGCAGAATGGAATCTACAGCCTTAAGGAATAATTCAATCTTTTGATCTTCCATACTTTGTTGGTCTTCAACATCAAGTTGTCCAAATTTACCTTCAAACTCATGGTATAAAGCAGTTGCAACTAAACCTTTGTTGGGTTTCTCAACCCAATCAGTGAAACTTTTCTTCGTCATTAGACCAGAGTCTTCTAAGAAGAATTCTTCGCATAGGGCTTTTTGAATGCAGCCCAATATGCATCTTGGTGAAAAAGACCATGGATTCTTTCTTGAAGACCATGCTTGACTAGTTTGGCAAAATAATGGCTCCATGTATGTTGTGGTACACCAATGAAGAGCATTTTTTTTTCAACATATAAGAGAATAAAAACAGAGACATTTTGACCATTAAATTGTTTTAATTCACGCCCAACTTCCTCTAGGGCCTTGATAGCTATGGAATCAATCTTTTCTTCATCTTGCCTTTATTGTTGTTGTTGTAATATTTGGATTTGTTGTTGCTGAGTCTGCTGCAGTATGCACACAAATTGTTGTAGAGTATCTCCTAAAGAATCCCCCATCTTGGAGTTCTCTTACACTGACATTCACGTCAGGTTCACCAATGTCACAACGCGTAGGGTTGAAGGTCACCATAGGGGTTTTGGCTAGAGAAGAATGTATGGGGATTCAACAGCTTTTACTCTGGAGATGGTAGAGATAAGAGAAGGGTTGAAGATTTCAAGCCAAGTTCATGAAGATAAGAGATAGCAGGGTGAAGGTATATTTAGGAAAAGGAGTAGACGGAAGAGAAGGGGTTCGAAGAGATTGAAGATGTAGAAGAATACTAACAGAGATGAAGCCTGTTAGTTTCTTTCAGCATTATGAGAAAAAAATAACTCTAATAGACAAAAAAGTGTACAAAATATTATCTTCCTCTATGCTGCTCAGATCGCCAATCTGATGCCTCCATTAGCTCCGAAAGGGGGGTTAAATACCAGGAAACCTGACCAAAATTTAGCCAGATCACACCTTCATCTCCCACTTTGGAGTGTTGTTCACTGCCTGAAAACAGTGATCGTGCGTCGCACGATTTCGTCAAACTCTCTTTTTACATAAAATCCTCTCAAATTGGCTGAAAGCTACATGCTTTCTTTTACATGTCATCCTAATCTAGAAGTTGTCTATAGTTTTTATGGATTTTTAAAAGAGATAATATCTAGAATATAAAAAATTGACTGAAAACTTGTCCAAAAAAAATCTAATATTTTGAACCATGGAAACTAACACTAATGCCTAAAGTGACATTGGCTCTCTAAATCTAAAAGGAAGCTACACTCTAGATTTTTTTACAAAGTGTGCACGTAGCAGTAGACAACGCATCTCGTTAAAATCAAAATCAAAGATAAAAAATAAAAACTCATAAAATAATACATTGAAAGACTCTTTCTCCCCACTCCTCTTCGTGTCTCTCTCTCCCCCTTTTGCCATTCTCTTTCTATCATTTCATTCTCTCTAATTCTCTCATTGTTTCTATTTTTCTCTCTCTTTCTCTTTCTCTCTATTTGTTATTTTTTCCATCTCTCTTTTTATCCCTCTTTTTGTCCCTTTTTTCCCCCTTCTCTTTCTTTCTCTTTTTTTTTTCCCCAAGTTCCTTCCTCTCTTCACTTCAATCTTTTATGCACCTCTTCCTTCACTCTCCATTTCTTTTTCTCTCTCCCCCTCTCTTTCTTTGTTGCCTCTCTCTTTGTTTCTCTCCACCCCCTCGTTGTTTCTCTCACTCATTCTCTTCTCACCCTTCCTTTCTCTCTCTCTTTCTCACTTTCTTTGTTATCTTTCATATTCTCTCTCTCTCTCTCTCTCTCTCTCTCTCTCTCTCTCTCTCTCTCTCTCTCTCTCTCTCTCTCTCTCTCTCTCTCTCTCTCTCTCTCTCTCTCTCTCTCTCTTCCTTCTTCTCCCTCTCTCATTTCCTCTCTTTCTCTCTCAATGCATCTCATCCTAAAAAAAAACCAAACAAAAGAAAAGAAGAAAGCACAAGAACAAAGCAAGAAGAGGCAATGTACCCATCACAAAGGTCCAAGGATGGATTCTTCGTCTCTCTTCACGACATCCCCTCTTTCTCCCTCGTGCACTTCTCTCTCTTCTTCACGTATAGCGGTGGCGAGAAGCTCTCCTTCTCTCTCTTTCTCTCTTCCTCTCCCTCTCCCTCCCAAAGCCATGATCTCTCTTGCTCTCTTTTGCTCTCTCTTTCACACTCTCTCGAATTGTTTGCGGCAAAATGTCACGCTCCAATTTTCGATGCTTTTCTTTCTTAGAGCGGCGTTGCTATTTGGATGTTGTAGTTTTTCGTCAGAAATGAAAGTCACTCTTTTTCCATTCCCTTGTAGTGTAAATCATTCAATAATCTTTACATTATTGATAAAAACTCTCTTTATTATCTTCATATTTAGTCAAAATATGAGTATGAATTGATCATAAAAAGAGAAAAACTCAATATTGTTTTAGAGTTCATGAAGCATGTATGGAGATTTGAAGAAAAAAAAACCTTAATGTTTGCTTGAATAGAAGGTTATATCATGAAGCTCCTATAAATAATGACACATCTCCTTTTCACAATATCTAATTATTGATGAGTTATATTAGTGATGGTTATAATTGTTTTTTAGGACATAACTCAATCTTATTATTGTAGCGAAATATGTTTTGAGATTGAAGAATCACTTATTAACAAAACATAGAGAAGAGTTGTTAATGGTGAGAACAAGTTAACTTGGTATGCTTTTTGTGTTTATTAGCATTAACATATTAAGAAAATAGGTGTATGATAATTTTTTCATAAATCAAATCATAACATTTTGCAAATTATACATCAAGATTTCTTGTTCAAAGAGCTTTCCAATGATATAACAATTTAACATTTTGGATAATATTTAGATCTAGCTAATTGACATGCTAAATTGATGCTAGTTAGCATATCTAGGGATATACTGTTTGATAAAGATTAACCTACTTTCAATGAGGTTCCACCTGATGATAAGAGTTATCTTGGAAGCATTGGTTAGTTGAATCAATGTAATGTATATAATTGTTAATTACAAGATTCTCTATATAATCATATTTTCTATAAACTTGAAGCTTGTCAGTAAGATCCTCTAGAAGCTCTTGCAGGTTGAAAGGAATATTCAACCTTACCTTGATATACCCGAACTTAGATAAATTTCCTACTTTGTTAACAAAAGATCAATTCATTTGATTTCCAAGATATTTTGAGATTGAACTCCTCACATTAATGAAGTTCCATTTGGTAATAAGAGCTATCTTGGGAGCATTGATTGCTTGAATTAATGTAATGTACATAATAATTGTAAGGCTCTCTCTCTCTCTCTCTCTCTCTCTCTCTATATATATATATATATATATATATATATATAAATCTTTCATAAAACTTGAAGCTTGTTAGTAAGATCCTCCACAAGCTCTTGAAGGTTGAAAGGAACATTCAATGATGAATTTATTTCTTTTGTGAAGAAAGTTAAAAAGCATATAATTACTTATCTCCTCAATCAATTCATTCCTTTAGAAGATAGCCTCTTTTTTGCCAAATTTTATCACGAATACTTACATGTTCTTTGTCCTTGCCCAAAATAAAAACTCATACAAAAAGTAAAACTACTATAAGAAAGGCGAATTTCTTGGAGGTAGACTATAGAGTTGCATTTCATAAGACAAATGAGAAAAAGTTAAAATTTTTGTAGTAAACATGAATTTCTTGGAGATAGACTATAGAGTCATGAACTAAAATTGCATTTCATAAGACAAAGGAGAAAAAGTTAGAATGTTTGTATTAAACACAAATTTATTAGAGACAAACTATAGAGTCACAAGCTAAAATCACATTTCATAAGACAAGGAAGATTAGATTTCAAGTGTTAAATGGACCAAATCAAGGAACATTCAACATTGCCTTGATATATTTGAACTTAGATGAATTTATTTCTTTGTGAAGAAAGTCAAAAATTATATAATTAATTATCTCCTCAATCAATTCATTCCTTCAAAGGATAGTCTCTGCTAAATTGTCTTTATCCAAAATAAAAACTCATACAAAAAATAAGACTATCATAAGAAACATGAATTTCTTGAAGATAGACTACAAAGTCATGAACTAAAATAGCATTTTATAAGACAAGGAAGAAATAGTTAGACTATTTGTAAGAAACATGAATTTCTTAGAGATAGGTTGGAGAGCCATAAACTAAAATCACATTTCATAAGACAAGGAAGAAAAAGTTAGATTGTTGTAAAATATGCGATTTTCTTGGAGATAAACTACACAGTCATGAACAATTGTATCTCATAAGACAATGGCGAAAAACTAGATTTTAATGATTAATTAGATCAAATCTTGTTATAAGACATGCTCAATATAAGTTTACACATTTAGTTGGGGTAATTATACTTTGTATTTCATAAAATAACCAAGTTTTTATTTGAATTTAAAGATTTCAAAAAATACTTTCATGAGGAGTTTCTCAATATTAGCTTTAAATACACATTGCAACATCTTCTTGTAGATCAATATGTGAATATTTATCCCAAAATATAGAAAATAAGTAAACCTCATTTTATAATATCTCAAAGGAGCAAATAGGAACATTTGAGAGGATGTCTTACAAAGAGACTTTAGAATAGAAAAAAAAGAGCCATTTTGGCCTTGAAAAGTATGCATTTTTTTAAAAAATGGTCATTTAAAAAAAAAATCTAAGACTATTGGCCACCTTTTGATAATCCCTATGTAAAAGGTATCTCTATTTTGAACAAGAAATTTACAAAGACATAGTTAATTGCATTCTAAACCTATTTTTTATGAGAAGAAGTCTAGTTTTGGCAAGTGCATACTTGTTGAAAGATATTAACCACAAGGACAAGCCAAAATCTCTAGGTCTAATCTCCATATATCAATCTTTTATGAAACTTTGACGTTGAATATTACTAAATAAATTGCTACTCAAGATCTCAATCCTTGCAAGCCTTACTTTCTTAAAAAATGGGTAGCCACTAGTGAGATTGATAATTAGTTAGCTAGTCGTCTTGGGAAACACAATTTTCGGGGATCTATACATACTATGGGCTAAAAAATAATGTTTCTAAAGTCAAGGGCTAAATCATATAGTCTTGTGTCCTTCTTTATCATCGTCTTATGATATGTGAATATGATAGCTTGTACTACTTACTAGTACTTTGCTTTTCATAAGACATATTGTAGGATTGAATAATCTAAATTTGTATCTTCTTGACCATTATCTTCTAATTTTGTGTCATCCCTCACCAATGTTTTATGAAATGCAAATATGATGGCATATACTAATTTTCCTTCTTAGTATTTCGTGTTTCATAAGATACATTGTCATGTTTCACCACTATCTTATGAAACGTGAGGATGGTAGCTTGCACCACTTTTGCTTCTTTAGTATGGTACCTTGCACCACTATCTTATGAAACATGAGTATGGCAGCTTGCACCACTTTTTCTTCTTTAGCATTTCACATTTCATAAGATACATTGTCCTTTTTCACTACTATTTTATGAAATGCAAATATGGTAGTTTGCACTAGTTTTGCTCCTTTAATATTTCGTTTTTGATACGACATAGTGTAAAACTACGGCCTTCATCATTATCTTCTAATTTTGTGCCCTTCACTAGTGTTTTATGAAATGCAAATATGATGGCTTATGCTACTTTTCCTTCTTGGTGTTTCACATTTCATAAAACACATTGTCCTTCTTCACCACAATCTTATGAAATGTGAGTATGGTAGCTTGCACCACTTTGCTTCTTTAGTATTTCGCATTTCATAAGACACATTATCCTTTTTCACCACTTTTTTATGAAATGTGAACATGGTAGTTTGCAGAAGTTTTGCTCCTTTAGTATTTTGCTTTTAGTAAGACAATGTAAAACTACGGCCTTGAAAATTTATCCACAGTTCAAACAGGTCATGTTTACAATTGTTTTAAAGGTTTTTGGGCCTTTTGAGCTCAAATTTGGAGTTAAAATCACCAAAATTTTAATTTTTGAGTATTTTATGTATGTATTTAAATTTGTAAACTAGTAATGGGGTAATATAGATCCAAATTATTTTTTCCATCATTAACATTGAAATTTTTACAAAGCAATAAATGAAAATGAATATAGTAAGAGCTTGTAACGTTTATAATTATTTTATAAATCATTATTAGCATGGTAAGACAAAATCAACTACTAGGAGATAAAGTATAATCCTAGACAACTATATTAGAAGATTCATCAGGCCTTGAAACCGACCAAACTTTCTAGACCAAGCAATGTTATTTCATTAATTCTTTGAAGCAATCCCATAGAAACGTCAAGATGTAAGTGCAACGGTTTAAGGATTCTCTAATCATTTGAATTTTTTCTACTTATAAACTAATTTATATTTTTTAATTTGTGCTATTGAAGTATATGGTTACCAATTGTATCCAACCACAACAATAGAAAGATAATCAAGGCAATAATAAGATTTTAAAAGATATTAAAAAGGATATTGATTAAAGAGATAAGGAGACTATGGAGAGTGTGAAAATGGACCAAGAAGAATATCTTTTAAAAAACTTAATAAACCGAAGGCATATTCTCAACACCCATGGGAACTAAAGTATCAACAAAAGCCTCAAGGACTCTTAAAAAGGATGTCTCTTTTAGTAAAAGTCCTCATAGAAAGCAATAGCTTTTCTAAATTAGCTTATAAATACTTATGTATGTAATTATGATAAAAACAAATATATTTACTTTAGTACTTCTATATGTAATTATGATGAAAGCAAATAGATTTACTTCAATATTAATACTTGCAAATGTATAGAAAGTAAAGAGAGTTTTTCTTGAATATCTTTATATTGTATACTCTTCATCTCCTATTTGATATTTGTAAAGCTTTTTAACACAAATGTTTGTCATTAAAGAAGTTGAATCAAATATGAATCTATTTTCTATCATTTTAAAGTTAATGAAATATTAGTATAAATGTGCTTTAAGAGCTTTGGGACATTGTTGAATGTCGAATTTCTATATCCATGGTGGTTGAGAGAGAGAGAGAGAGAGAGAGAGAGAGAGAGAGAGAGAGAGAGAGAGAGAGAGAGAGAGAGAGAGAGAGAGAGAGAGAGAGAGAGAGAGAGAGAGAGAGAGAGAGAGAGAGAGAGAGAGAGAGAGAGAGAGAGAGAGAGAGAGAGAGAGAGAGAGAGAGAAGCCAAACAAGGAGCAAAAAAGACGAGTGGGAAGTTTGAAGCACCCAACCTTTTTTGTAATTTGAATTTAGATTTAATATAATTATCATGCAATCACGATCATGTGAGTAATGTGAAATGGATGAGACCCTATGTCATTAATGTAAAGGCTAACATAATTACAATAGAAGAAGTAAAATACAAGTTTTATTAGGGAGGCTTTATTCCTATTGGTCTAGGACACACTCTCTTTGTATTTTTAAAGGCATTTTCATGACCTCAAAACTCCCATAATGGGTGACTACTGTACATTTGTTAAAGAGGTTATCTAATACTACTTTGAATGTGGCATTCTTGAAGAGGCACGATCGGGTAAGAAGCCCTCTTATAAACATTTAAAAGTATTTGATTGTGAAGCTTATGTGTATGTGCCAAAGAAAAAGCACATGTTAATCGCAAGAAGTATGCGACATACAAACCGGACAGTACAAAGTGTGTAGAGGCTTTAGTGAAAGTAACACCTGCAAAGTGTGGGCACACCATAAACATGGCAAAACACAAGAGGCTGTCGCAGAAAAGGCTAAGTGTGGGTACCACCAATATGATGGACATCCATAGGCTGTAGTAGGGGCCTTATAGAGGCTGTAGTACAAGGCTACATGAGGAGTTTTACAAGCTTATGATAAAGACATTTGAGCTAGACATTATAAGGCTAAAAAAGTTAGGAAAAAAATAGGATCAAGGACCATGAGGCCCTTGTGGTTTTTAGCATTTCTTTTGACATAGATATTTGATTCATTGTGGTTCTTCTTGTCTAGCTTCCTGTACTTGTACTTCACTTTGTTTTCCACTTCAAAGTCTTCATGATTTTTCTACTACTACTTCTTATTCTTGTTCTTTTGGTCCTCTTGATCTGCTTCTTCATTGACTTTGCTTGCAATAGTTGCATCAGTCTTTATGTCCATGTCCCCCTCAAGAAAAGGTATCATTGCCTTTGAGGCAACAAAAATGTCTTCAAAATCTTCAAATAAATTCATCGATTGCTCTTCAAAATAAGTAAATCCATCCATTCCTACAAGTGGAATAAACAAGTCTTCCATGTAGTTGAATTGAGCAACAAGAGTAATGTTACTCTTCATGAGAAGCATCTTCATAAAAGACTTGATTTTGGTCATTCCCATGATAGAAATCAACTTCAAATGACTAAGAATAACCATCAATGAGTTGAACTTTGTATGTGTCAAAAGACACAAGCAATGGCATTGAAGTATCAAAAGATACTAGTTTGAAATTTGATGTTTGTTGCTTGAGTTTGACTTGATGATCTTCAAAAAATCTTCATAGCTTCCTCTCATTGCTGATTTGATGGTTGAATACTTGCTGAAAAATTTAGATTAGAATGGCCTTGGCTTGGTTTAAGTGGCAGGAGAGAGAAAATGAAGGAAAAATGAGCTTGAAGGTAAGTGGCTATGGCTATCCTGTCAAAACAGGGACCAGCGATTGGTAAATGAGCTCCCACGAGCTCCATAGGTCGAATCTGCTCAAAACATTTAATATAGAGGACTAATGGATCTAACTCCCCTTAAGAGGGTTTGCACTTATTTTGCCTGAGTTGAGAGATCTAAGCCTTCAAAGTAGTCGCTATCAAATCTGCACCCAGATTTGGAAAAATGCAAATGTCAGGCACGGTGTGCATCAATATCCTTGATTTTTGTAACAAGTTGTGCCTTGACCTAAACAACAACTCTCGAGAAGAAAGCTCGAAGAGATATGACCTGGTTGATGAGATATGGCTGCTCCAACAACGGTAGGTAGGTGTTGTCCATAGAGACAATTATGGTAGCGACTCTAAAAAGAGGCAATATTGAAGATATACTTGCCCAATCTCAATGATTGAGGTGCCAGTAAGGAGCTATGGAAGTAGAGAAACACTTCTCCGGAAGGAAGTTCAGAGATATTTGGCCTGTGGAGAGAGATATAAAAGCTTCAAGCTGACAGGGTGCTGCTGGCTATGGCTGCCATGGAAGCTTCATTGAAGGTAGGAATGCAAATGATGTTGGAGATATGGTCCAATACTCAAACTGAGCTAAGTAGAGATGGAAAGGAGTTGAGAGGAGTGAAAGGAGAGTCGGGCCATACTGAGCTGAACTCTAATACCATGTGAAATACGCAGGATCTAGAGCATGGCTATGGCAGCTTGTAAGCATAGACTAAACTCATGATGACATTGACTGAAGACCACAACTGTTACACAAGTGAATTAGGTTCCAAGATGAAAGCTTGGACTCATAAACAAAATCTTGTGTAGGACCGACAAGTAAAAGACTGACACTAATTGATAAAGAAAATCATAATCATGTATTCATTCATCTATCTAAAGTGGTAGTCACGTACAATGCTTTATAGTTGTTGGATGGGTACAGTTTTTTCTTTCTGTGCATATGGGATTCCTATAGCCTGCATGTCTTCATCCCAAACTGCCCCATACAAAGAGGCTACGTTAGGTGTGATTGCTAATATCTCAACAGTAGTCTTCAAAGGACAAGAAGACTGGGCGGTCACGCCAATCTACGCCCCCTCCTCTCCCAGAGATAGGATCACCACATGGAGATCCCTAAAAGCCATCCCCTTCCCCATGATTCTTGCATGGGATTTCAACATGGTGGAAAATATTCAAGATCGCTTTGAAAGTAAAGGCAACATCATAGGGAGCTTTACTTGGTCTAATAACCAAAGCCCCCCATATATGAGGAAAGCTCGTCTAGATAGGTGTTATGTATCTACAACTATCCTCACATTCTTTGCTGACTATACCCAAACCACATCACACACCATAGCAATGTCAGATCATAAACCAATGATATCTTCCTTCTCACGAGTGTCACTTGCCTCATGTAGAGCAGGCTAGTTCCACGCGGACCTAGACATGTTTAAATACGATCATGTTTATAAGGAAATCGAAACCATATGGTCCAAACATTTCCCAACGACAGGCAGCCCAGCCCAAGCAAGGGCAATTGCCATCAAAGAAAGCCAAAAAATTTTAAGTAGGGCAAAACAAACACAAACAAGGGTAAGGCAAGAGCGGCGGGTAAAATTGTATAAGGAAATCTCTTTCATAGAAGATAGAATAACTAAAGGGGAACCTCACCTTTAGGATTTGCTTCTCTCTAGAAGGCTGGCCCTTAGACATGAAGAGGCCTTAGAAGCTAAAATTTTACACATGTTTTTTAGAGATTGGTGGTCAGACCACACGATAGACCCCGGCTAAGGTCAATTTCAGTATCCTGAAGGCCAAGTAGGCCAAAGAAAGGCTTCCCCTGTTGGAAAAACCTAATATGGCACCTTTGCCTCATACCAAGCAGAAAACCTCATGGTCACCTTTGACCACTTTTTTGACCTTTTTGGGAAAACAAACAAACCTACATTAGAGCAGACAACCGCCGAAGCCATGATTTCTGAATATAGAAAAAGAGTTATCCCACTCGAATTAACTCCAATTTTGGACATGGACATTTCAACAGTTGAGATAAAAGATTTGATTAATTCCTTAGCTAAGAGGAAATCCCCGGGCCTTGATGGGCTTCCCAATGAATTCTTTCAAGAATTCAAAACCTTTTGGTCATGCCCCTCTTGGAGGTATGGGCTGAAGCAATCCATTATGGGGCTCTCCCTATCACAATTAACCAAGGGGTGTTTAAACTAATCCATAAGAAGGGAGCTAAGGAGGCGCTGATGGCGGCCCATAACCTGTCTCAACTCCATGTACAAGGTCTTCGCCAAGGCCTTGGCAAGGAGACATGTACACCATCTACAAGCTTGGATACAGAAGGAGCAAAAAGGATTTGTTAAGGGTTGTTGCATACTGGATGCTATCATTAGTTTGTGGGAGGGAATGGAATATATAGAGAAACAGCATCAAGTCTTTTTGTTTCTCAAGATAGATTTCGATAAGGCCTATGATAGGATGGAGTGGGACTATATACTACAATCCTTAGTAGACACGGGATTAGGCAAGAAGTATGTCAATTTTGTCTCTACTCTGCTTGGGAATGCTACCACAACCATCTTAGTCAATGGTATATTAACGGACTCATTCCATTTGTGCAGGTCCATTCGGCAAGGATGCCCTCTAGCACCTCTCCTCTTTGCCATAGCTGTAGACAGATTAGGCTGCCTCTTAGAGCACTTTAGACTTTAGGGTAAAATCAGGGGCATCAAACTACCTAGTAAAATAGAAATTATACTTAACCTATTTGCAGATGACACTAATGCCACACTCAATAGCGATGTAGATTCCATCCTCACCTTTTGGAACTGCTTGGACATATTCTGTTTAGTCTTAGGCTCCAAAATCAATCATACCAAAATAGGAGTCAGAACTCTTATCCAGGCCCCTCCTCAATGGATCTTAGACGCGGTGTCATGATGTTATGAGGACACAGTGTGAAAAAATATGGAATGCATCATCATCCAACTTCTTATTAATCAAGAGAGTCAATGTGATTTGAGCCATTAGTACTAGTGTGAGTTGCATGAATTATCCGAAAATACTAGATTTTTGGATAATTTTAGTCTATTTTTGATATTATTTATTGTAAAAATCCAAAAAAGTTAGAAAAGCTTCTAGATTTGGATGGCATGCAAAAAGCAAGTTACTTTTTCAGCTAGTTAGGAGATTTTTCATAAAAAAGACAGATTGACGAAATCGCGCGCGTCGCGATTGCTGTAAACAGGCTGAAAACTGCAGATTGAACTGAAAGAAGAAGGAGTGATTTGGGAGATCCCTAAGTAGGTATCCTGAAGTTTTACCCCCTTTCAAAGCCAACAGAGCCATCAGATTTGGGTTTCGGGAAGCAGAGAAAGATCTGATTTTTCTGATCCATGTTTTTGGTCTACGAAGGAGCTCTAGGAGAACTAATGCCTGGAGATTGCTTCTAACTAGTGCAAAGATTCCAGGTTCTTTCAATACATATTTATTCAATTCATTGTGCTTTGTTTTTGTCGTGTTTACCAATTGGGTATTCTCCATCTTTCCTTTCATCTCCTATCTCTACTTCCTTCTACTTCTGATCCCTGGTGGATTCGACCTTTCGACAAAAACCCCTTCGACATTCCACCGGGGATTAGAAGTAGAAGGAAGCAGAGATAGGAGATGAAAGGAAAGATAGAGAATACCCAAGTGGTAAACACAACAAAAACAAAGCACAATGAATTGAATCAATAAGTATTGAAAGAACTTGGAATCTTTGCACTACTCAGAAGCAATCTCTAGGCATTAGTTCTCCTGGAGCTCCTTTGTAGACAAAAAATGTGGATTAAAAAAACCAGATCTTTCTTTGCTGCCAAGAACCCAAATTTGATGGCTCCGTTGGCTTCGAAAGGGGGGTAAAACCCCAAGACACCTGATCACGGATCTCCCAGATCACTCCTTTTTCTTTCAGTTCAATCTACAACTTTTAGCCTGTTTACAGGGATCGCGACACACACATTTTGTCAATTTGTCTTTTTTATGAAAAATCTCCTAACTAGCTAAAAAAGAAACTTGATTTTTGCATGCCATCCTAATCTAGAAGTTTTTTTTAACTTTTTCATATTTTTATAATTGATAATATAAAAAATAGACTAAAATTATCCAAAAATCTAGTATTTTCGGATAATTCATGCAACTCACACTAGTACTAATGGCTCAAATCACATTGACTCTCTTGATTAATAAGAAGTCGGATGATGATGCATTTCATATTTTTTCACACTGTGTCCTCATAACATCACGACATCCACCCCCTCTGAACCTGCACATCCTCCGGTATGTGCCAAAATCCAAGTTGTCACCGGATTCTAAGTCCTCCTCATCCTCTGCAACCATATCCTTTGCTTCTTCATCTTCCATATCTTTCTGGCTAGCCCCTGTATCATGGACACTATTTTCTTCAAATTCTAGCAACTCATGGGCAGTAGATTCCTGCCTTTTGAATAATTTGATTCTTTTTCCTGATATCGGAAGTTTTATGGTTGTCCCATCCAGCTCATTTAATGCATAAGTAGCATTATCAAACACCTCTCTTACCACATAGGGTCCAAACCATCTTTTGGAAACTTTGCACATGGCACTATGCTGATTATCTAAACTGCTATCATAAACCAATACCCAATCCCCATCTTGTATGGTTCTTGGTCTCAGTCTATGTCTTTTGTCAAATCGTTTCTTGTTCTGTATCCTTGCTACCCTTAACTTTGCAGTTGCTGCCTCTATGTCTTCTGAATTTCTTTCCAACTGTCTAATGCGTAAGGCCAACAACTCTCGATTCAACTCCTCCTCCCAAGGTAACACACTCCATGTGACTGTCATCTCTTCTATCGGCATGATAGGTTTTTGACCATACATCAATTCTGTAGACATATATCCTGTAACAGCACTATGAGTTGTTCTATCAGCCCACAAAGCATAAGGGAGAAATCGTGGCCACTCTTTTACCTTCTCTCCACATGCTTTTGCCAATGCCTTCACAATAGGTGGATGACCTCTTTCACTTTTGCCATTTCCTTCAAGGTTATAGGCTGATGTTAAAGCAAGCTTTATCCCCAACTATGCAGAGAAATCATGAGCCTCATCTGCATCTAGCTCACCCCTATCTGCTATAATTTTTCCCACACAGCCATACCGACAAAAGATCTCTTCTAAGAGAAAAGTACATACGACATTTGTCATCTTAGTACGTAGAGCTCTCCCTTCCACTTAATTAGTCAAGTCTTCACGAGCAAGCACAAGATACCTCATTTGCCAAAGACATGTAGGCATTGTGACCAAATCCACCACCCACTTAAAATGAAGAGACAATGGATATGTGGGTTGCAATCCATCCCAATGTCTCACAGATGAATACATTTGACATGTCGTACATGTTTCCACAAAGTGAGCAACATCCTTATACATACCATGCTACTAATATCTTTCTTTGATCTTTGTAAAAGTACCCCAAACACCTCTATGACAAGCCCACAAGATTTCATGAAATTCTTGCATAACAGTTACTTGTGAAGCTCTATCACCCAAAACTTGCAATGGCATACCCTGTTTCTTTTTAGCATGTTTCCATAAGTATCCATCTTTTAAGAAAAATCCATAGGCTTTCCTCTTGATCTTCTTAAACTCCTCATCTGACCATTCATCTCTCTTTGTTAATGTATTGAGATATTGACCAATTCTCAGCCACTCTCCTGCATAATTGTCTTCCAGAAACACTTCTACACAAGATGCAAAACATCTAAAGTGTCTTCTCTTTGTTGTCCAAGCTTCTGTTAAATGCTATAGCAACACCTTGCATTACTAAATTCACTCTTGCAACATCATTTTTAGCCATAAGAAAGGCATCTTCTTCCTCCTCATCCATCATCCCATCTTCATTATCACAGTGTGCTCGAGATAACATGTCTGCTAGACTGGGTTATCTCTTCCTGCAATATGCTGAAATTCAAGGTTCAAAGATTTGATGTATGCAATCCACCAGAGCATAACAATGTTTGGGGTAGCGCAACTAGTAATCATACCCAATACCGGCAAACGATCAGTCTCAATGACTACATGAGCACCCATAAAATACTCCTTATCACATTTAAGGGCTGTCACAATTCCCCATAATTCTCTTTTTACCTGTGGATATCTTATTTGTCGTTCAGTCAATACTTTTGCACCAAAGTGTATTGAATATCTTTGCCCTTCCTCATCATCTTGCCCAATTGCCCATCCAATCCCGATTGGGCTTGTATCAACTGTAATAATGATAGGCTTTCCATGTGAATAGTTAGCCTTTTTCAACGTTCGAGCAAATTTAAAGAGTTGCTTCAATTTCTTCATTGCTTTCTGATGCTTCCTTTCCCAATGAAATTTCTGACATTTTCTTAGAAGCTGATAAATAGCATCTGCTACATGTGCAAAGTGAGGAATCCATATCAAATAGAACACACATGCACCCAAGAATCTACACACCTCTGATACATTCATGCATACATCTCGCATTCTATCAATCCCATCTATTTTTGCTGGTGATGGCCTTTGCCCATAAGGCCCACACATATGCCCAACAATCAAAACGTCTTCAACTCCAAAGACAGGTTTTTGTCCAGAAAGAGTTAAATGCACATCTTCTAGACGTGTCAAAATCCTCTCACAATCCACAATATGATCTGCAACAAACTGTCTGCATCCATGAGTATCCATCTCTTCATTCTTTTCATCCACTGCATACCCTTTGATTGCAACATTATCCAAGAAGGGCATAGTCAATTGTGGTATAAAATCCCTGAGTTACCTATTCATAGCATTTGTCATGTGTGCCACTGAGTTTGTTGCACCCTGTGGGAGAGTACACATTTGTACTAGCCCCAAAGGAGTCTTCATGGTTGTGATATCCTTGCTTTCAATTGCAAGCTGGAACTGGTCATAACCCGAGTAAAGATCACCCAAAGAATAGATCGCTCTCCCTGCAAAAGCCTCTGTAAATTCATCAACCACAGGACCTGCACCCACATTTCTTATGGTCACTTCATCATAAAGATTTATTGAACTCTTGGGTTTCCTATTTGATGGAGACTTCAATCTCTCTTCATACCCTACATCATCAATATGAAGTTTCTTCTGGACCTGCAAGAATTCTTCTTCTGTTAGGTAGCCCCCCCTTTTCGTATTCTACGATATGATTAATACATGTATGTAAGGATATAGAGCTGTCTTGGAAATTCTCTCCCTCAACATCAAGACTTGCTAGTGGTTCTTGTTCATAACCTTTAAAATTCATGTCATTTTTGCCCCAACCTGCAAGGATTGCTAAGCAATAATCTTCTCTAAGATCAAAAAGATGTTGAATACCATTTAGCAACACATATCTCTTCTTGTTGATAAGATAAGTGGGAAATGTTGGAACACATGCAAGAGGACCTTCTTCATCAACCTGTGCACTTGGCTCGATCTCATTTTCTTCCACCATTGTGATATTGTCACTCTTGAACAAACCTACATCAAAACCTTGAACAAGTTGATTCTCAATATCTTCTTGGAACATCTCCTCCTTCTCTTCGACCTCCTTATCCATACTTGCAATATCCTCTAGTTTTCCCTATTGGTCTATATCTGGAGAAGAATTTTCCATGTACTGAAGATACACAATAAATCCAACGTCATTTTGGATCAGAAGGCATTGGTGTTGATACCTGTGGAAAGGGCAACATGTTTATCTCTTTCTGAATTCCTCATCAATGAGGTTGAACCTGCCTAGCAAAGTTGACCTGGATGTACTGGTGGCTCCCATGACATCACTATAATGAACAAATCCATTGACTTCCAAACCTTGAACATGTCTATCATAAAAACATCTGTACTCCTTAAGTTTATCTTCAAGATCCTCGAATAACTCCTTCAAATCAAAAGGAACATTGAAAATTTCCCTGATATAGCTAAACTTGGAAGAATTTCCAGTGATGTGTAAGAAATCAAAGAGCCTATCACCAGAAGTCTCCATTAGCTCCTCCTCATCCATTCCTTCTAGAGATAGCTTTCTCTTTGTCATCTTGACCAACAAAAGATCTGTCCCTGGAAACAAAGCACAATGGTAACAATGTCTAATAAAACAAGATGGAACCATGGAAAGAGGCCCCAAAATTGCATCTTTCAAGACAAAAAAAAGGAGAAATTTTTTTAATTGACCGGTGAAATGCGAAAACAAGGTGTTCAAAGCAAATGCCGGTGAAGAAATTGTGTTTCACCGGACACTACTTGAAGATGAAAGTTGTTTGAATATCTCACCGGTGAAATGCGATAGTTAGCAAAATATCACTAACCAGAGACATTATTTCGCGTTTCACAGGTCAAAAGATGCAAAACAAGAAGAGAAACATGAACTATGAATTAATGCTATTAAAACACATAAATTTATGATAAGATTCTTTTTGGAAGTGCTATGCTCCTTTTAAAAGATACAAAGCACATAACATCTGTAATTTTTCAAGTGTTATTAAAAATTCTTTCTATATTAATCAAATTGATTTTGTTCAAATACTTGTGATAATAAAATTTTGTTACCTATCAGAAATTGTTGAACTGCTCTTCAAACAGGAAGCAAAGACCTTGAAGGGAAGTTGCAACAAAATTTCGGGAGAAAGGAAGACAATATCGGAGAGAATGGCTTCGAAAAGCTTTTATATTGATCGTCAAATGTGTGTTGATAGTTCCAACGAAAAAGTTTGCGTAATGATGAAAAATAAACGCGACTGCAAATTTGGACGAAATTTCCAATATTTTTGCACGCACAAAATACCTCAGAATACGTGCACACGTATCTCACTTAACACACTGTATCAAATTTCTTAGAAGACATGCGCACTCCCTTTTTTCGAGAATACGTCGCACGTGTTTTACTTAACACTTCGCCAAGTAATGCATGTACCATCGAAATCCCCCAATAAAGGGAAGCAACGGCTAAATTCGTTTCATATTTTTATGGTCATGGAGCACATTTTCGTGGTCATGCAGTAGGGTCTTTGAGCACATTTTCGTGGTCATGCTGTGGTTGTGAAGAACGTATTCGCGTTTCACCAGACCCATTGACAAAATTGGTTCTAAACGGACTTTTCCCAGCAAAGCGTGAAAGAATGTATGATTTTCTGCATCCTCCTTCTCAATGCCCAGGCGTCCTTGGATATGCATTTTTTTGATACTTTTCCTTAATTTTTTCTATTATTATGAGCTTATGAGCACTATAAATGAATTCTTTCCATAGTGTGAGCATTCCTTAATGTTGTGGAGATTTAAGGCAATCCTTCAAACTTTTTCCTTAATTATGTGGATATTTTAGGTAATTTTAATAGCATTCCTTAGATCAAAGCTTTGTTTTTCTTCGTTTTGTTGATTACTTCGCTATTCATGAGTTGTCTGGTGAAATGCAAAAATAACATGCTGCAAGGAGGCCTTTTGTCTGAAACTTGCGTTTCACTGGACACACTGGACAAGAATCTGATGAAACGCAAAAACAACATGCTGCAAGGAGGCGCCTTGTCTGAAACTCGCATTTCACTGGACACACTGGACAAGAAGTCTGGTGAAATGCGAAAACAACATGCTGCAAGGAGGCGCCTTGTCTGAAACTCGCATTTCACTGGACACACTGGACATGAAGTAACATCTCTTTTTTTTGGCAGATGGCTAGGACTAAAGCAACAACAAGGAAGGGGAAGATTGATCCTAGGGGTTTAACATCAAAGATTCATGAATCTTCAAAGCCTCCAAAGCTCTCTAGAAAGTCAAAGCCAAGGAGAAAGTTTTCTCAGAATGTCAAGTGCCTAAGGGAGATTAGGAAGGCAATAAAGGGTCTTGACAATGCAATTCCAAAGTTGTCTTTTCAGAGGCTTGTCAGGGAGATTTGTGACAAATATAGTTTGGATAGTTTTAGATGGACAAGAATAGCCCTTAATTGTATACAAGAAGCCACAGAGGATTTTTTAATTGAGTTTTTTCAAGATGCCTATATTTGTGCTGCTCATGCTCATAGGCTCACACTCATGGACAAGGACATGGTAATTCTTAGGAGGCTAAGATATAGATTTTCAAAGGTCCTTGAGCCAATTCCCCTCACTGATGAGAAGACATTTAATATCCTTAATGTGCCTCCAGCTAGGAGAAAGAAAGATGATTCTGGTCCCAAGGTTGAGGATGTCACCCGTGAGAGGGATACAAGGCAACATGAAAAAGAGGAGAAAGCTAAAGAGGAACATGCATATAAATGGAGAGAGTATAGGAGGCAAAGGGCTGAAGAAATGGAAGCAGAGCAACTAGAGTCCTTTGAAAATGAGCTGGCCATCCTTCTTGAAGCAGCTAATCCAAAAGGATTCAATGTGTTTTGTTTCTTACCTGGTGACTTAGGCAAAAGAACTGAGATGATCTCCTTTGATGCTGCATGTGTTCAGATTCTTAAGGATAAAAGAAGAGAAATAAATGACAGTATTATTCTTGTTGGCCTAAGGTATATCCACCCATAATTACTTCTACTTTTTGATATTTTTTTAACAATAAGATTTTTCTTGTTTATACTCACTATTTCTATGCCTTTTCTAGGTGTGTTATGCATGATATGCAACAAAAAATTGAGGTTCTTGATCCATCTATCTCATTCTTTATGAGGAACGAGCTTGATACAAGTTTTGTTGAGTAGTGGTTCAATCTGATTGACTTCGATACTTTGGAGCTCCTTATAATTCCATATAATGAAAAGTAAGTGATTCAATATTCTAATAGAGTTTTTGAGATTTTATCCTACTAATTTATTGAGATATGATTGCTTTCAGTTCTCATTGGAGCTTGATTGCAATAGACTGTGTGGATAAGCAATGTTTTTTAATCAACTCTATGAAAGGAAGCAATGTAAATGCTAAATTGTAAGTTATATTATCCAAGGGCTCCTTGATATTTCAATTCTTTTTTTTGTAAGTACTCTAAATTTCAATATATTTTATATATAGAAGTGCAAAAAGATTAATTGAAGAGCTAGAGAAAAGACCCCCTATGCCGTCTGATTTGCTTGCAACAATGCAATATATACAAGTTGCGGTAAGTTATTGATTAAAATAAAACATAAGTTTATTCTATGAACTACCATCCGTTCTCTTTATAGTTTTACTTTGTGTTGGTGGTTGCAGTGTCCTCATCAGGACGATAGCCATTCTTGTGGCTGGAGGGTGATTGCAAATGCTAGAAAAATGGTTAACTTTGTTTATTTTAATGATGATAAACATGTAAAGGTAATATGAAAGATGTTAAACTTTAAGATAGATATTCATTGCAAATAGTCCATTGATGATAAAAATATAGTCTATTGTAAGAACAATAATGAACTAAAACTCTTTTTTTTTTATAAATGTGTGATAGTTTTCGAAGGATTGCTATGCATCTGAGCATGTTTGGTATGTCAGAGCAAAGCTCTTGAAGTATATAATGGTCAATTGTATACAACCAACAATAGAGATTGGTGGGGATTTGCACCATGAAGGAGATGTGGTGCCTATAACCACGGAAGGTGAAGCCACAACTTCAACACCTTTACCCACACCTTCTATACCCAAGACATCAGAGAAAGGCAAAAGGACTCCTAGAAAGAATAGTTCTCCAAAAAAGAAATAGCTTTTCCATATCGCCTTGTAAGCTTTCATATATAGAAATTTTCCCATCAGCCCTTGTATATCTCATAGAGATGGCAGATATACATCTGCTACAAAATTTGTACATATATTTTATATTGATAGTAAAGATATCTTTTCTTGAATGTCCTTGCAGTGTATATTATTTTATCTCCTTTTCGATATCTGCAAAAAATAAATTACAAATGTTTGTTAGTTAGGAAGTGAGATCTTGATATACATCTAAGTAGATATAATATGATGTGAAAACTTACTCGTTTCTTGTCAAGTTGGAATACAAAGGAGCATGGGAGTTCAATGTCTTCATTTTGTAAATCCATCCTCACTTGATGTAGTGTACATGATTTTTTGATCTTTAAGATTGCAATAATATCCTCGTTGAACAAAATATCAAGATCCACTATAGGATCTTTGCTGAAATCATTAAGATTTTGGTCTAAAGCAACTAGACTACTACCAACAAAATGCCATCGACTATAGTAAAAGCTAAGGATAAAATTTTGAGTAGCAATCATATATTTACAAGCTATAGAGTCTTGATCTATCTTATACATAATTTTTCCTTCTGTCCTTGTATCCCATCCTTCATCAACAAATTGTATGATATGATCATATGTTAGTCTCTTCACTAAAAGCATGGTTTTTGTTATTCTTATCTCCATATTAGAGAATAAATCAATAAATATATTAATAGACATAAACAAAGTAACTTTGCTTAGCTTACTTGAGATATTAGATTTTAGTGCTTTCTGGATCTCAGAAAATATCTTACATCTATAGCCCTCACTAGTAGTTGGACTTGGCAAAGGCCACTCAAATCTTGAAAAATATGGCAAAGGAAGGAGGTTTATTGATCCCCATTGGCAACGCCGCATAGGAATAACATAAGAATGGTCATAAAAGAATATTTCATTCTCTACAAGCTCTGTCTTCTTTTTACCTCTATACATTTCTTCTCCAATTGAACCATGTATAACATCAATAACATCAATAATAGACTCCATTGGTTGCCATTCCTCAAGATTGGAGGGATAGACATCTATAAGACAAACAAATATTATAATAGAAAAACCTAAACCATGTTTAAGAAAGGAAAAAATTTAAGAATCAAAATCTTACAATTTGGTCTATGCATTGAAAGCTTTGAAGATCCAGGTTTCAAACACAGCTCTCTATGCATGAACACATGTTGCACTAGTACCTCTTTGATGTTATTCTTATTTGCTCCAAGCTTAAAATCTCGGATTCTGCCCTTCCAAGCAGAGATAAACGAGCTCTCATGTCTTTGCCTTTTTCCACGTTTTGCTTGTTGCATGGTGATCCAATTACCTTTGCTAATGATAGTAGGAATCCATCTTCCATCAGTTTGGAATGAGTTAAACACTGATATGGATGTGATTTGGGAGCTTGGATGCCTTGTTGAAGGTTGAATTTCTGTATCCATGGTAGAAGAGAGAGAGACATACACACACACACACACAAACACAGAGAGAGAGAGAGAGAGAGAGAGAGAGAGAGAGAGAGAGAGAGAGAGAGAGAGAGAGAGAGAGAGAGAGAGAGAGAGAGAGAGAGAGAGAGAGAGAGAGAGAGAGAGAGAGAGAGAGAGAGAGAGAGAGAGAGAGAGAGAGAGGACTAGGCTACCATAACGGAGGGAAAAAAAATAGAGGAATAAAAGAAAGGAGGGAAAAAACTGAGCGCCATGCTTTTCACTAATTTGAATTTTGATTACATCAGTCATTATCATTAATCTAGAAACATCATTAAATAAAAGTAGCTGAGACTCTATGCTATTAATGCAAAAGATGTCATAATCTAGAAACATCATTAAATAAAAGTAGCCGAGACTCTATGCCATTAATGCAAAAGATGTCATAATCACGAATATAAGAGACTAAAAATAGACAATAAAAATATAAATTTGTAATACTATTATATTTGTATATTTTTGTAAAATGATTTTTTAATTTTTAAAAAATAGAAGTTCCATCACGGAGGCTTTGATCTTATTGGTCTAGAGCACTCTCTCTCCACATCCTAAAAGGCATTTTTGAGACCTCAAAACTCCCCTAATGACAACTATATTCGGAGTTCAAATGACGAAGTTATGATCTAAACAAGTTGCAAACATGTATAGAGCAGAAAAAATGAAAATAGTGAAAAGCAGTAGAAAAGAAAAAGCCAAAAGCTGAAAGAAAAAAGCCTAGTGTGTGTGAGTGTGGATAGAAAACTATATAAGGAGATGAGAATGGAGAGTTAAGGGCCTTCCCCCTTGATTACAATTGTATTTTGTGAGAGAGGAGAGTGGAGGGTTGCATGCTAGAGTGAGCTCTTGTCATGCCAATTTGGAAGTTGGAGCTTTTGGGTGTCAAAGCACCGAGCATCAGCTCAAGGTTGTTAAGGTAGAAAAATATATCTCACTTGGTTTGTTTTCGTTGAATTGTTGGTATTTTCGTAGTGTTATGGTTGTGTGATGCTCTACCCACATTCAAGTTTTTAGTTGTTTTGAGCTTCAAGAGGCATTGTGTTTTGTCTTGTTTTTATATGTGGCTTGTGGTGTATTATTGAATATTTAAATTTTTTAAGTTATGTTGTGCATTTGAAAAAGTCAATTACCCCAATCGGCACTCCTTAACGTCTTGTTATCGGGTTGTGAGTGAGGCTTGCTCTCGATCACCGCTCGCGTAACATCTCTTTTTTGGTGCTCCCACTGAGGAGTGCCGAAATTGACATTGTTGTTATTTTGAATGTGAGTTTGTATTGTTTTCTTGTGATTGTTGAAAATGGTTGATAATTTTCATGAGTTCCATGGTAATCATACTGAAGATCCCAAAAGATTTTTAGAAAAAATAGAGCTATGTTGTTTGATAGAGAGAGTGACTAATCTTGAGGATAAACTCCAGATTTTTAAATATCAATTGCAGGGAGAAGCATGAAATCGGTTGCTTGACTTTGAGAGAAGCTTGAAATTTAGGAGACAAAATTTGGACTATAAGACCATTAAAAATGCATTTCTATCTAGGTTTAAAAAAAGAGAAAGTCAATGTGAGATATGGGCAAAAATAGAAACTTGTGTTCAAAAAGATGATCAGTGTGTTGAGGATTTTGCTAGGGAGTTTGAAAGATTGTGGAATCGATGGAGTTTAGCATTGTTAGAAGGTGAGATAGTCCCAGTTATGTTGAAGATAATCTATTTTGTAAATGGGTTGAAATTAGAAGATTGGAGAGTGAAATAAGAGGTAAAAAACCCTAAGACTTTTGAGGAAGCAGTGAAGATAGCTCAATATCAAGAGAGGAAGACCAAAAGAAAAAAAGAGTTAGGGTTTGATAAACCAAGGGAAAGGTTGAGTTCAAGGGGAGTTGAGAGAAAAGTTTTTGAGGAGAAAAGAGTTAGTTATGCCTATCCTGAGAGAGGTATACTATGTTCTTTGTTTAGAAGAGATGAGTTGACTTGTGAGAAATCAATTGAAGTCTGTGATGAGAAACTCCCTAGGGTGGTTGAGGAGAAAAATACTTGTTTGATTGATTGGAGTGAAGAGTCTAGGAGTGTGAATTCATACCCATTGACCACGGATACTTCTAGTCCAGTGATTAGAGATTTAACTAAAGAAGAGGGATTGACTAATGATACTTTGGAGCTTGAGGACTATAGAGATGAGTTAGAGATGTATCTAAGTTATAAAGAAGAAAAGGAGAGACCAAATTGTTTTAAGGACCAAGAGTTCTCATGTTCCTTGGGAGAGGATCAGAATCAAGAAAGTTTTGATATTTCTGATGAGGGAAGGTGTGATGAAAGTTTTTATAGTCATGGCAGTGTTGCAAAGAGTAAAGACAATTTAGAGAGTGAGCTTGTTTGCCTTGATGATAGTATAAATGGATCTGATTGCTTGAAAGATGAAGCGAGAATAGAGGATGATGTTTTGAGTCTTTTGAAAAACTATGAGGGGGAGGTCTTAGAAACTGTAAGTTTCCAAGATGAAGTTAAGGGTTTAAATTTGTTGCCTAATGAGTTTGTGGAGATTTGTTGTGAGTTTGGTTATGATTTTGTTGATCAAGAGAGTATGGAGGTTTTAGGTTCTGACTCATGTTGTGATTTTGGTGTTGGTGTTGTTGACTCAGTTGAGTCTTGTGAGTCGGTTGGTGATGTTTTGAGAAGCTCTAGAGAGGCTTTTGTTTGTGGTGTTGATGATGTGGTTTTGAGTAGACCTAATCTCTTACTCCTTAATAGTTGTGATGATGATTGTTTGGTTGTTTTAGGCAAAAATGCCAAAGAGAAAACTTCATTTGATAGTCTTGTAGTTTCTTTGAATTCTCCAGAAGTTTTTGATGAAGTTTGTGATGATTTTGATTGGGGTTTTAAGGATCCTGAGAGTGACATTGAAGAGGATGTGAGAGAAAATTTGAATAAGGCTTTGGAAAGAATTGAAAAGTTGAGGGAAGAGAGATCTAACACTAAGGGTAAAAAGTGTGAAGAAAGTTGTGAGGTTGAAGAAAATTGGACAATTGGGTGTTTGGATGAGGATAATGACCTTAATGTGTTGCCTAAAGTACCTATTCGTGAAAAGTCTTTTGAGAATGTTTGTGATAAAGAAATAGAAAAAGTTCACTCTTTGAAGTCTCGTTGTTTGGATGGATGCTTTAAAGAGATTTATTTTTCTGAGATTTTTGCAATGTTTGTGGATGAGTTTGATTTTGGCAACATAGAAAGAGTTCAAACCTTGTTTCAAAACCCTAGCTTTGTCATGTTTTTCTTTCAGGAGGATGGGAAGGGTATGTGGATTATCATTGTGGATGATGAGATGTTTTGCTTTGATAATGTGAGTTGTTTTGAGAAATTTGGATTTGAAATTTTTGAGGATTCCAAAGAGAAATTTGTTGATGATTTTTATGTGCATGTTCAAAAGTGGTTTGAGAATGGTGTGTCATGGATTTTTTTGATTTATGAATTTGAAGAACTCAGAGATAGATTGTTGGATTTGATTTTTGATTGGCTCATAAATGTTGCATCGTTTTATAAAAACAACTGCTGCACATGAATGTTTTTAGACTAGGGGGAGGGCTAAATATGTCAAGTGTTTTTGTGAAAACTGAAAAGCCCTAGTCAAACTGTAGTTAGGTTTGATTTTTGCTAGCTTAGTTATTTGCGTGACAGTTTGTTTTGTTATTTCGTAGTTGGATTTCTTGTGTTTGTTTAGCCTAGGATTTGCTTCTGTCATTTTGTTTGATTTGTTGAGTGTGAAACTTGATAGCCTTGGTCGAGCTTGGTATTTTTTTGAACAGGATGAAGCTTGTGTTTGTCAATAGTTACTGAACATTGAGGAGCTAGGTATGTTTTCTTGTCGAGACTTTTGCACATCATGGGGATAATGGGTTCACGAGCACTTCACGTTACACTTGTTGATGCACTACACTCTTGGGTGATCTCCTGTTCTTATCAAATACTTCCATACCATGGGTTGGGATTATGCACGCTTTGCACCATCATTGAGCACTAGCACGGCATGAGGTCCACTGCAGCTATATGCAGTAAGTTTTAGATGCATGCACACATGAGAGAGCACCTGTCATTGAGCACACACATTTTTTGCACATATGATATTTGGGATGCTCATCACAAAGTTAGGAACCTCTGGTTGAGTGTGTAAGGAGGTTGGGTGAGTTAGAGGGTCATGATGGACACCACCAATTGTGAGATGGCTTATTCTTATCTGCTCAACATCTTGAGGACCACCATTTTCTAGAGTGATTGTGAGATTTTGGATGGGTGGAGCGGAGTATATCATATCTTTTTGATGAGAGTTGAGAAGTGAGGATAACGAGTTTTAAATTAATCAAGAAATTTTGTTTGCATTTTGCATGACGCACGATCATAGATAGACTAGGCACAATTTCTTCAATGCATACATTGTTTTTGTGTGTAGCATTGATTGATTGGTTGCATATCATGGATCCAACATTACATATTTTTCCAAATCATGAATGATTGGGCACAGAGTTTATTTCAAAAAACCATATTCCTGCTAGGGCATACTGCATAAAAAACAGGTTCATATCCAGAGAATGTTTATTTTGAAGACTCAAGGATCAAAGGAAAAGATCGTATGTTTTACATCGTCAGCGAGTATTTCTTGAAGAAAAAGAGGACATGTGTGCTGAAAGTGTGTGAAATTACAAGAACAATAGGCCAAGGAAGGGAATAAGTCGTCAAAGATAAAAGATGGAGAAAAATGATGAGATTTACGAAAATCAGTATTTTTGCCCATTTTTGATAGATTTTTGTAATTCCGGCTGTGGTGGCTTGTTGAGCAAATGCGTTCTGTTCGGTTTGAGTACTCAAACAACTATATTTGAAGTTCAAATGATGAAGTTATGATCCAAACAAGTTGCAAACAGGCATAGAGCAGAAAAAATGAAAACAGTGAAAAGCAGTAGAAAAGCAAAAGCCAAAAGCTGAAAGCAAAAAGGCTAATGTGTGTGAGTGTGGATAGAAAACTTTATAAGGAGATGAGAATGGAGAATTAAGGGTATTGCCTCTTGATTACAATCGTATTTTGTGAGAGAGGAGAGTGGAGGGTTGCATGCTAAAGTGAGCTCTTAGCTTTTGGGTGTCAAAGCGCCGAGCATCGGCTCAAGGTTGTTAAGGTACAAAAATATATCTCACTTGGTTTGTTTTCGAATTGTTGGTATTTTTGTTGTGTTGTGGTTGTGTGATGCTCTATCCACATTCGAGTTTTTAGTTGTTTTGAGCTTCAAGAGGCATCGTGTTTTGTCTTGTTTTTATATGTGGCTTGTGGTGTATTATGGAATATTTGAATTTTTCAAGTTGTGTTGTGTATTCGACAAAGTAAATTACCCCAACTGGCACTCCTTAACGTTTCGTTATCGGGTTGTGAGTGAGGCTTGCTCTCGATCACCGCTCGTGTAACACCGTATTCGAGCACGTGGATGACATCGTCAGCCCAGTATGGTGTTAAATCAGCCTTGAATAATACCTTGTCATTGGATAGGCCAAAGAGATGCATATTTGAAAGTTTGTTTGTTATGCCTTGCCTAGTGGCTTCACCCGTGGGTATGCAAGATATGTGATCTCCCATGTAATGTTATTTTCCTTTGCGTACATGTTTTTCTTTGGTATGTACCATGCACTATCAAATGTGAATTTTCCATCCCTTGTGTGGACCAAATTTCGATGCTTTCCTTTTCTGCAAACTATGGCCCATGTGCCTCAAGGATATGCTACAAAGATACATATCACACATGAGTAAAACTATGCTCAATAGTTTATACAATTCGTACAATTTTAAAATATTAACTTAGTACGTACCATGTAATGTCTGATAGAGCTTTTGTCCCATGCTTCCACCATGTTTTCGTAGAAGCTATGCACAGCATTGATAAATTCTTGCTTATCTTCATTGTTAAACACCATCTTGCAAAGTAAGGGAGCCAATTTGTTAAGACTTATCCAAACCTTAGCTTTGGCCAATTTGGTTTTTCTTCCATTACTTCGATCAGGAACTACAAAATGTAACTTTTTCCACCCATCGTAGTCCTCCGGCCTAAGAACCATGACATTCCCTTCCTCATTGATGGGTGCTGAGAGAAACTACCTAGCCTTTGCACCTCCAAAGCAAGGATATTTTGGCAAGTTACTAGATTTTCCTGATCTCTTCTCATATTTTTCAATTGTCACTTGATGCTTGTGTTGCCCAATTTTTGATAGCACTCGGTCCACATTCCTACATGTTGCAATAACTTCTTTTTCAAGTTGCATCCTATAAGAAAAGAAAATGTATTCATATACAAGTTTCTCCATGATTCTCACAAAATCATGCAATGAACAAATGTGAATACGATCTAATGGAATGTTAAAGATGGGGTTCCAAGTGGGATCTCCTCTATTGTGCGTCGATCCAACACTCGTCACCCTTTGGAAGTTCTTCTTTCCGTCCTTTCCTTCCACCCTCTGTCAAGCAATATAGGCATGGATTATTTGTATTTGTACCATTGGAAATTCCACACATGCATTTTAAAGTTTTCAAGTCTCTTACAAGATGCCATTCAACCAAGTATTGACCATACCCTTCAACCGAGAGCATCTCACCATGTTCCTGACGATCGATGATGCTTGGAATGTTTATGTGTATAAAGAATAGTTGCAGCACCTCAAATGTTTCCTTAGGAACTTCAAATGTAGCGAGCCACCACACATGGCCCTCAGATTGAACACTAAAGTTCACTGGGTTATTCTTGTCAAATTTTAAAGCTCTTTTCATCGGAGTTACACTAACTCTTTCAAGCTTTACTCCTTTGACGACCTCACATTCATCTAATTTTATAACAAATTGCAATTTACCATTACATTCCTCAATAGACATATTGTAGAACATTACCATTGCCAACTGCAACTTGTACGAATCTAAATAGTAATTGTTGAGCTTGGTGAACTTCACCTCATATGCATTTTTGGTCCCAACCTTTAGTGTTTCCATGCATTGAACATGCATGGGATCTCCTATCAACTCCAAAACCTTTGTATTAAGTTGCCATTGGGCCTCTATTAACTTTGAAGGTTGAGGAAGAGGTACGATTCTATTTCTCTTCAGCACATGACCAAACCTAGCCTTCAGACCTTTGAATATCTTTGAGTAAGTCATTGTGCTAATACTAGCCCTGTCACAAATAGATTGTGCATCCACATCTAAGAAATCATTTGATACATCTTTTAATGTGCACTCAATCACCTTTTTCTTCAATGCTCTTCCCCTTTTCTGAGCTTTTTGTGCATCATTTTCTTCAAGCTTGTTTATTGCCTCTTCTATCCTTTACAACTACTCTCTTAATTCTTCATGTTGCACGAGAATGAGCTTGCACTCTCTTTGTAAGCTCAAGCATGTCTTGCCAATCATCTTCTTCCTTTTCCTTGGCCTTGAGCTCTTCCTTCAGTTCGTAGATTTCCTTTTGGTACCTTGCTACTTGGTGAGTCCTCTCAAACTGGAAGGCTTCCAATGCTTCTCTTTTAGCCTCCAATTCAGCCACTACTATCTTCTTTTCCTCATTATCATCGTTTTGTGCTTAATAACATAGCTATTGCTCCCCTTTGTACAATCTACTAGTTACTTGGGAGTGGATCGAGGAGTGTCAAGCCTCGTATAAAGCATGAAAAAATGCTCTCATGAAAGCACCTATCTTACGAGCCTTGATGACTGGTTCATTACTATTTCATGTGCATATAGATTCCTCCAAAGTTACATTTGGGATGGTATTGTGCCACCTTGACAAACATAACATGAACTTCCCCATAAGCTTTGCTAGTCGAACTCAGTGAAGATAACATGAATTATTCCACCACTGAATGGAAAGGCTTAGCTATTGCATATGCCATTAATAAGTTTTGTCATTATTTATTAGTTATGCCCTTCACCTTTTTTGTGGATCATCAAGCCTTATTATATCTTGTAAAAAAGCCATGTGCTACCACATGCATTGCTAGATGGATTCTTGAATTATTAGAATTCAATCTTTTTGTTCACATACAAAAAGAACAATAACATTTCATGGTTGATTACCTTTCATATAACTAGTGGCGAGAAGGCCACAAAAGTTGATGATCAACTCCCTAATGCTCATTTGTTTCACATTCATGAGGAAGCTTAATGAGAAAGCTCAACTCTTGAAAGAGACATACACTAGGTAATGTGAACAAACTCTAGAACCTCTTGCCAAAACCAAGCAACCACGACAGATCTTCCATGACCTATCCTGAAGAGAAATTGCATTATGCAATTGACTGATAGAAATCAAGCTCTTACTTAGCATGGAAATATGTAAAACATCCCTGAGTATAAGAGAAGTCCCATTAGGAAAAACTAGGTGTATATCCCCTATACTAACAATAGTGTAAGACTGCTGAAGGTCTCAATCAATACATCTGTCAACCTCCATGTAGTAAGAAAAGAACCATGCTCTATGAGGGGTAATTCATGAAAGATGCCATAGAGTCCAAAAGCCAATCAAACTCATTGGCCTGATCACTGAGCAAGTAAGTTGTAGGAAAACAAGATGACATGAGTACGTGCTCAATTGCATCATCATGGGTAACTGCATGTACCTCACCACTAGTAAGAGTGGTAACACCTGCTACATCTACTATATCTCTGACTCTCTGCTCATGTCGAGTCCGCCTCTGTCTCTCTACTCTCTAATCCATCTAAAGCATTTTCTTTGAACATGCCCAAGATTCCCACAATGGAAGCAAACAACATCTGAAGTACAAGAACCTGTAGAAGACGACAATGAATCCAAGTCATCATGAATAGGGCTATCCATAGCATCCACGGAGCTCAAGCAATCAAGGGCTATCCCAATGGAGGGAACCCGCTCATAAAGACAATCATTTGCAAGTACATCACTGGTAGAAGCATGCTACAAAGGCTCATGAAACCTCAATAGATCGGAGGACATAAAGGCATCAACCAAGGATGCAAAAGCTCCCACATGAAGAAGAGTCATAGCCAACTGCATGACATAACCAACCACATTATGGTAAAGCATAAGACATTTGTCATAAGAGCATATGGTATGCAACCATGAAATCAGCCCATAACCATAATGGAAAACATGACTCTGTAGTACATCAGACCACATAGTAGCATTCAAGTCAATGCAAGACCTGTAAGTGGCATAAGATCTTGCAATAATCAAGCTCTAAGAGAAGCCCAAGTATCTGTACAACAACATCCAAGTAAGTGGCTCTATAAAATACATGACAGTAGACAAAGTGCATACCCAGGTAATAGCAATTGCTCTCTGACCTGTATGGGCAAAAGCAACCAAAGTAGCATAAAAGCTAGGCAACACAGAAGCAACAAAGCCATAACTACTAAACCCAAGGACTGTCAAGAAGTTTAGTAATCAAGGAGTAGCCCGCAAAGAACCAAGCATCCATGAGCAATGAAATCTCAATAACCAACTGCCAAGACATTCGAGCAAGCACTACTCAAAACATGTATCTGCATCCAAGTAAATCCAAGATCCATAATCGGGGCATTAAGGGCCAAATAGCATCCAAGCTGCATAAGTGATAAGCCAACCAAATGAAAAATTCTCCATAAAATTCTCAAATGCAAGTCGATTCAAGCCCAAACATCTTCCATATTGCAGCCGAACCCAAAAGCATCCACATCAGACATTAGTCCCTTAATGGGTAGCACGAGGCATAAACCTTGTCAAGTGAAATGCCAACTGCAAAGAAAATAACAGTGAACCAAGAATTGAGCTCTACTATTTTCTCAAGAAGCATCCGGGAGCATAAACATCAAAGTGGCATCATCCAAATACATCAGCATATCATCCCGAGTAGTCGGGAGCACTCGTAGACCAGAGGCATAACCAAATTGGAGGTAAAATAACATGTCAAACAAGGTAGCATAAATTCCAACCAACAACAAAGTGTATGCATCCATATCAAGGCTCAATAGCTCTCAAATAGCATATCCGGGCATAAACCATGATGATCAAGCATCAATACATCCAATAGGACACCCGAATGTCAACAAAGAGTGTTATGCATAAGCTGTTCTTGATAAAACCTTGATGCCTAAAGAATGTACAGCAGTAAATCCCTACATAAATCCAGCTATGGAAGCTCAAACCAAGTTCCAAAGCATCTCAAAACATTGGGCAAACATCCCCAAAGAATTTGGGCATCAAATACCAAGCCTCGGGAGCATCACATAAGCTAAGAGCATGACATTTTCTTGTTGTAAATAAACTTAGATCTGTTACAAAAAATTTTGTGATTATAATTTGGTAGATCTGATATCATCATTGTGTCTGGAGTGTGCCAAAACACCAAATTAGACTCTTACCTTGCCTAAATCGGGTTCCGGATGCATGAGATATGAGAAAAAATGGAAAATTTGAGCCAGATTTTGAAACAGGCGCAAAAAAAATGTGAGCTGCTACTATGGGGCCTGCTAGTTATGGAGGATAACGGGGCAAATGGGGACATACAAGGTGCCCAATGAAGCCAAGGAACACCTGCAAAGAGACTATGAGAGTCGGGGAGATACGGGAGATGAAATCTTACCTCAAGGGGAAGAAGCCATGGCTGGCATTGAAGCTCCAAGCTCTAGATCTTCAATCCGGGCTAAAGTAATGTTGGGCCAAGCTCCACGATCAAAATATAATCCAAAGCTGTGATACCAGTTGAAGGGGATGCAATGGAAATGGAGAAGGAGAAGAGGAATATGAGGGAGAGAAGAGCACACACAATGTAGGTGCTGTCAAGAATGATATGACAACCTTATTGCACTATCTCATATATATGAATAAAGAATATGGGTGGTTAGTGTACACGGGCAGGCCCAAGGGCCTTTTACCCCAACACTTCTATCCATGTGCCTTGTCATCCATCAGAAATCTGGTCCATACTATCCTAAATCCAATGGCTAGGCTAAAGCTACCAACAAATTCCTCACCAATGTCTTGACCAAGATTGTTTTGACTTCATGCACCAACTAGGATCACAATCTCATGGCATCTCTTTAGGCATATTGCACAACTTATGAGACTACCATTGGTCAAAACCCATTTTGTTTGATATATGGAATCAATCCCCTCATGCATGTAGAATTCTTTATCCCTAGTCTATGTGTCACTATTCAAGAATTTTGGGAAGGCAATAAATCATGGAAAAATTGCTTTCTTGAGTTGGTGGATTGATTGATTGAAATAGGATTGCTAGCCATTCATGCCCTACTTGCAAAGAAGGCGAGACAAAAAGCCTAGTTTGACAAGCATGTCAAGCAACACTCTTTTGATAGGGGCATTGTGCTAATTTATTCAATCAAAGGATACACATAAAAACTCAAATTACAAGGCCTCATACCTTTTCCTATTATTCCTGTGAGTAGTAGAGATGGGAATGTAAAACTCTAGATAGCTAGACCATCTGCCACTTCAATGGCAATAGAATCCCAAAGTATTACTCACATAGACACCCTTCACATAAACCATTGATGCTAAATATGGAGAGTAATCTACTACACATAGAACCTCTCCCTCTCTCCCTCTCTCTATTTCTCGCTTCCTCCCTTTTTGTCTCTATTTCTCTCTCCCTCTCTTTATCTCTCCCTTCCCCCTCTTTCTTTGTTCCTCTCTCTCTCTCTCTCTTTCTCTCCCTCTCTCTCTTTCTCTCCCTCTCTCTATTTTTCACACTCTCCTCTCTCCTCCTCTTTATTTATCTCCCGTATTTTCTCATTCTCTCCCTTCATTCCTCTCTCTATTTCTCTCTTTTATCTCCCTCTCTCTTCATAAGCAAAATGTAAAGAGAAGAGAATAAAATGAAAAAAAACAATGAGAGGAGAAACAATGTACCAATTTCAAAGGTGTGAAGAAGAAACCCTTCCCCTTCGTAGCTTACCTCCCTTTCCTCCTTTGCACTCCTCTCCTCCTTCTTTGCGGGTGGTGGTGGCGAGAGCAGTGGTCTCTCTCTCTCTCTCTCTCTCTCTCTCTCTCTCTCTCTCTCTCTCTCTCTCTCTCTCTCTCTTGTCTCTCTCTTTGTGACATACACACAAAGCTTCAAGTGCTCTCCTGATCTCTTTTGTTTTCTTTTGCTTGTTTGCTCTAAAAATATTACACTCAAAATTTTGTCATTGTTTTGTTTTCTTAGCACATCGTCACTATTTGCATTGCAAATAATGATGGAAATCATGAAAGTGCCAATTTGCATTGAAAACGACCGTCGATAGTTCTTCATGTCCTTGTAGTGTGACCACTTCTTTACACCAATTGTTGATGGTCATTGTATCCGAAGTATAAGCTTTGATAAGTCCATAACATGGAGCCTTTTGGAGGGGAAATGCTTGTAATACACATTGAGAACTTCTTCCTAATTTGTCATTTCAAAGTTTCTTATGTTGGCCATTGGTACCATCTACACACACTATTAGTGAGAGTTCCAAATTGGCATTTATATTTTCTAGAAGGCTCGAGGAATTCACTATATATAAATCCTTATTATTACCTACAATGAAGGAATACTTTACAGATCCTTTAGGCACAGTCAAAGTGTCAAGCTATGTTATGCGCTACATTTAGGCTATGTTAGGCTTGACTAGGCCAATGTGCACTATTGAAAACTATTCACGTTTTAACCATTGTCATAGGACCCATTTCCATTTTTGAAGAGACTTCAAGTGACCTTATCACTTTGGAAAATATAAAAAAGATTCTCATTGTCCCTTTGAAGTGAGCTTGCCACAAGGCCAAGCCCAATCTCAAAGTGAGTCTAATTCAAGTTGGCCATAGTATTAAGATTGTTATCTTGAAATTTTTAGTGAGCTTGATCCTTGGCCACAACAATCAATCCTTGAAATTGACCTTGGCCAAGGTAAAAAATCTCTCTCTTACATTTATATTCAAGATTATAGGTTTATGATCAATGTCAAAGAGACTAGACCTTGGAGAGAGCTTGATTAGTGATCAATGTCAAAGAGACTAGACCTTGGAGAGAGCTTGATTAGTCTTACCTAGAAGATCGATCTCAATCTATCGCTTTTTGAGATTGATCTTGGTGATATGTCTAAGCTGATTTGAACTCTCTTTGAAAATGATCTTGATCACAAGGAAAGGCTCATTTGATTGGTCTTTGATGTTGGGCTTCTTGGTTGAGCAAAGGTTCCGAGGACATTCAAGCCAACATACACCAGAAATTTCATCATCATTACATACATAGGAACATAAAGATTCACTTGACTTTTCTAGTCCAAGACTTCTTGCTCAGTTTCTTCATAAACACCCTTATTAAATAATGAATTTAGGGAATCGATCCTTACACATTTGTGTTTCTACCAAAGGAAAGTCTTAGGAATTGATCCTTCCATATTTATGCTTCTACCAAAATGCAAATATTTAGTCCAAAACTTTATTAATAGTCATATTTCCTTCTTTTCCTATGTGTCTTCCACTTTTTTGGGCCTTTAATTGGATTCTTCTTCTTCTATTCTTACTCTTTTGATAGGAGCTAGGGTAGCTTCCTCCATCCCTATCAAGTTTACTTGATTCTTCCCTTTGTGATCTAGTTTGGTTCTACTAGGATGAGGTTCTTATAGCTTCATTCCTATAACATAATCATTCCTACTCTCTACAGGGCTGAAGGGTATTGGGTATAATTCTCCTCCTTTCTTAGTGGATAGGGATCTTGAGAATTTTAGGCATAAGTATATGTATGTATCACGTGGGTTTAACATAAGTGATTTTTAAAATACCATATTTACACATTTTTTACATATAGAAAAGTCCCATATAAAGGGGTTACTTATAGATTGAATAGAAAAGGTTTATGTTTTATTAAGGAAAAATTCATAGATTAGGATATCTGTAAATAGGCCTTGAACACATGTGGTATAAAGGGTATACATATAGTGAAATACCCAAGATAGGGATAGTTCAAATTACAGTGGCCTTGTCTTTTGAATGATCATAAGTCATTGACACTTGCTCTCTTTCTAATTGACATCATGATCTCCATCCATAGTTTTCCTATTTGGCATATTCCATCATATGTAGGATAAAGTTTTTTACTTGACTAGCCAAAGCATCTAGATCTTCTTTTGAAGAAATTCCTTCTCTTTAGCAAATCTTTAAAAGGCATTCTCGATTGGGAGATTCTTCCACTTGCAACTATCCTAGCTAATTGATCTTCAAGTGTTTCTCTATAGCTATTCTAATAGCTTTCTAATATTTTTATGGCTTCATTATCGCAATTTGAGCCTAAGAGAGCTCTTAAGTTGGCCATGAAATGATCTTTATTGAGCATAGATGAGGGCCTTTCATTCCTTAATGTTTCTACCATGGCCATTTGTGGAGCTTTGAGACATTCCTTTGTTTCTTTTCTTAATTTATTATAGAAAAGAGAATAAACCATTCTCTTTTGTCAACTCTATGCTAACACAATCCATCTCAATGTCTTCCACAAATTGGGTGACAAATTTTTCCTTGGTCTTAAAAGATAGCTTGAATTCATGCTTTAAAGACTATACACAAAATATCCTTAAAGGGAATTACTAGAAATATGTAAATAGTTTTCCATCACCATAACACCAAAGTAAGAAATATTGGGATAAAGGATAATGTGGCTAACCACCCATCTTACTCACTAACCCTAACTATATATGTAGACACTCATTTTTCATTTTTTGGGTGATAAGATAATAAGGTACTACCATCAAGAGAGCTATTGGAGGTAGCACAAATAGCACCTACTTTGTGTGTGTCTATGTGTTTTCAATTCTCCTTAGAGCTCCAACAATTAATATTAGAGTTGGACGGATTCTCTAACTAGTGCCCCTGATAGAAATCTTCACAGTCTCTATTTAGATGAGATTTGACACACACAAAAAAGATTAAAAATTTCTTGAGATAAGCCTGTAAGACCTTAATCTATACACTATTTTTCTATTTGAGACTATTCTGGGCTTTGTTTTGGTGTGTAAATGCTACATATTATTTTCTTTGTTTTCAAAATTTGGCACAAGTTGTTTAAAAACTACAAAAGAGATTAGGGATTAGTCTCCACTACAGATAGATTATTGGGTATTTGCAACTAGTGATACACTACTAGAAGCATGTATTTTTAGATTCACATGATAGATTTAATAGTTTTTGAGGTGGTTATTTGCTACTATTATATGTAATACATGTTATTAGAGGAGAGAATTTGATGTATATGTAGTAATAATTCTTACGCTATATATATTTTTATACTATCTGTAAATATTCTCTCCTAAATGAGCAAGGAAACAATTTCTTGATGCAATGAAGTGGTCTCAAGGAGATTAATCATATAATATACTTCTCAAAATTTGGATGATGTTATGTTGCTATACCTATGAGGAAGCATTATGTTGTAGTATCATCTTTTAACTATATAGTGATTTTTGTAGCATCAAGCAAATGATATATATTTATTTCTAATCAATCATGAAGTTCTACTACAAGGGATTGTATGTTGTTGTGAAATGAGCCATATGTGATATTTTGTATCACCTTCATGTATCCTCTGTCAAAAATCATGTAATTGTAGTAATTGAGTAGGACAATATATGTTTGTAGCATTCTTAGTTGGGACAATTGTCAAGAAAAGGAATGAAAATGCTACTTGATTTGGGCTATTTATTTTCTTTTGATTTTTACAAAAAAAAATTTGTATGAGAATTGTATAAATAGAAAGCATGCATGTTGAGTGTATCATGAAAACTCACAAAAAGAAGGAGTGATCTACTTTTGACTTAGTGCATAGAGATATATGTGGGCCTATGCCTAGAAAGTCTATAATTGGAATCCAATTTTATCGCATTCATTGATAATGAAACTAGGAAAGTGTGGGCATCCATTATGGGTAAGAAAGATAAGGCTTTTGTCTTGTTTTCATAAATTTTTGGCATTTACATGAAATTTTTCTAGCAAGAGACTTAAGTGTCTCATAATTAATATTGATGGAGAATATGTCCCTCATAAGTTTTTTTTTTTGGAAGCACCTCACATAAAAAAAAAACTCACAACAGCCGATAATCCTACCCAAAATGGTATTACAAAGCATACGAATATGACAATAAATGAGGATGTTGAGTATGGTATCTAGTGCTGGTCTTACTCAAGGATTTTGGATTCAAGCTATGGTGATAATGTATGTATAGATAATCTAATACTACTTTAGATGGTGGCATTCTTGAAGAGGCATGGTTGAGTAGCGAGTAGCCCTTTTATGATCACTTAAAAGTATTTAGTTATGAAGCTTATTTTCATATGAAAAACAAAAGTATAGTAAGTGAGAACAAAAATATGCTAAGTGCATGTTTTCAGGCTATGGACAAAGTGGCAAGATGGATTGTCACTTTTGGAATCCATAAGCTAGAAAGATTTTATGTACTAATGATGTCATCTTTAATGATAAGATGCATGAGCAGCTATTTAAGGAATTGAAACAAAAAAATGTTACCTTCTAGGATGTAGTGCCACATATTACTTGTAGCACAAGTGCTGGTGTTCTAAGTGTGTAGACAAAGGGCACACAAATGATGCTTTAGCTAATGGATAAGAAAGAGTTGAGGCCAAAATTGCTAGTCTAAGTTAGCCCATTGTGTTATGTAGATCTACTCATATCTCTTGTCCCCCTAAGAGATTTTATCCTAGGGTTGACAAATTATGGAGAGCCCTCTTGTTATAGATAGGCCAAGACTCACAATGAAAAGCTGAAGTGGGAGTTGGCCATGTAGTTTGAAATGCATTTCATTATGAAAAACTAGATTTGGGAGTTGGCCATGTAGTTTGAAATGCATTTCATTATGAAAACGTTGAAGGTTATAGTTGACGCTAAACCAAAATATAAGGCAAGGCTAGTGGCCAAAGATTCAAACCAAGAAAATGTTGTGAATTTTGATGATATCTTTTCAATTGTGGTGAAATTGAACTCTTTCCATTGTGCTTTCCTTCTTGTCTAATAATCATATATACCTTTTATAGTTTTCGAAGAATATATTGAAAATAATATATATGCCATGCAAACAAAAGAACTCTCCACTGTCCCTATATAAGGGAAGATATATGTGCCTAAAAGAGCATAGTTAGTGGAGTTTTTTTCAGTAAAGGGAGGAGGCTCCTTATAGAAGGATAGGGATAACACATGATGTGGAGGAGGAGTCATATGATTAGTTGACCATAGTTGCATTGCCACAATTATAATCACGTAAAGAAGTGGATTGTTTTTATTTCAATGATCATAGGGGCTATTCTAAAACTATTTTGGTGTCATCTTTGAGTATGAAAGGTTTGCTCTTCTTATGGGATAGAACAAAGGTTTTTTAAATGTTTATCTCATGACTCTTCACATTAACTTTTGGGCCTATTTTTGTAACTATGAGTGTGCTATATTATTTGTGAGTCTAGAGGATTTTTCTCATGAGTTTCTTTACTTAGTAGGAGATGGAAGCACTTGTGCTTTGTCTATTGCTCTTGGTTATAGGGAATTATTCTTCCGTCAGCTTGAGAACTCCAAGATTCATAACAAACAAGTTGAAAGCTTGAATGTTGTGGGTAGAAATACAATGCTCCCTCATGTCCTTGGTTCTTTGATTCTAAGTTGAAGGTTTCCGTGAAGTCCCTCGAGAAAGAGTCTCCTTCTAATTGTTTGTGAACCGTCAATTTTCTATTGTCACTTTGTTTACATATTTTGCAAGTATTAAGGAGTTCCCATTTTGGACAAGAAAGTAGTGTTTGTCTATACCATGTTGGATGGCATGGCCTATCCAATGTGTATATCTCATGGATTCTAGTTTGGGACTTTACTTAGATAGCAAGAAGTGTTGTACATATGGTCACCCTTACACAAAGTCCTCTTTCAGATTTCATATGCTACATATTTAGAGATCTACATAGAGAGAAAAAAATATATTAAGGCATTGCTATGTATAATCCTCACCCTCATTTGTTTCTAGTATCTTGTGTGGCATTTTCATGCTTCTTTTTGGAGTAGGAAGGAGAATAGAGATTGCACACAAAGAGAGAGAGAGAGAGAGAGAGAGAGAGAGAGAGAGAGAGAGAGAGAGAGAGAGAGAGAGAGAGAGAGAGAGAGAGAGAGAGAGAGAGAGAGAGAGAGAGAGAGAGAGAGAGAGAGAGAGAGAGAGAGAGAGAGAGAGAGAGAGAGAGAGAGAGAGAGAGAGAGAGAGAGAGAGAGAGAGAGAGAGAGAGAGAGAGAGAGAGAGAGAGAGAGAGAATATATGTTTTTGGTGCCTCCAATAGTCATCTTGTGAGAAGCACCTTATTATATTATCACTCAAAGAGTAAAGAATGAGTTTGGATAAGTCCCATTTTAGATTTGATATGCTACATATTTGAAGATCTACATGGAGGAAAATAAATACTTTTCATTACAGTATTGTTATGGATAGTCATCACCCTAATTTGTTTCTAACGTCTAATGCGGCATTGTTATGCCTCTTTTTGGAGTTGTAAGGAGAATAGAGATTGTATAAGCAGAGAGAGAGAGAGAGAGAGAGAGAGAGAGAGAGAGAGAGAGAGAGAGAGAGAGAGAGAGAGAGAGAGAGAGAGAGAGAGAGAGAGAGAGAGAGAGAGAGAGAGAGAGAGAGAGAGAGAGAGAGAGAGAGAGAGAGAAAGAAAAAGAAAGTTATATTAACGTCTTCTAAAGACCAAAACTGGCCTATGAGACAAACTGTGATACAACTGATGAGGTCCAGCTATCCAAAATAAAAGTGCTGAATGAAAAGCTAAAAACTGGAAACTGAAAATACGGGGTTGTGAGTGTGATAAGTGTCGTGTATGTGTATGTGCGTATGTAGCTCTGGTACTCCAGATAATGGCTACAAAAGGGGAACAACTGTCGACTGTGATAAAGTGGTGTGATGTGTATATGTAACAGATGCAGGGAGATATACTATCCTGGGATGGAGTAGCAGTCGTCGAAGTCGCTAATAGCAGGTGATCCCTCCTGGATGCAGGATGTGGTACATCGGCGGTGGAGAGAGAGAGAAGATGCTATGTTTGTGGTGTTCCCCAATAGTACTCTTTTGAGAAGCACCTTATTATCTTATCAATCAAGGAGCAAAGAATGAGTCTGGATATGCATAATTGGATCAATGGGTAAAATGAGTAGTAGGCCACATTGGCCTTTATGCTAATAATCTCCCACTAAAAGACTCAATGTGCCTTTAAGGAAGAAAAAAGAATAAATGAATATGTGACATATAATACATGTGAGCTACTGTCACCCAATGCCCATCAACTCCTCATCACAAAGTACAAACATTTCAAGGGGTAGACTCTTGGTGAGGCAGTTTGCATGATTATCAATAGTATGAACTTTGATGATCCTAATTTACTTATTGTCAAGCACGTAAAAAATTAAGTAATATCTCACCTCTATCTAATTAGTTTTCACATGAAACAAAGGCTGCTTTGCTAACATGATGGCACTCTGACTATCACTATGAAAAATAGTGTGTCTTCATTGAGGCCCAAGATTCTCACTAGACTAGTAAAGTAAACCATATGGATTATTTTCATGCCTCTATTTTTGGAATATACTCACCTTAAGTGATAGATAATGTCGTTTATTTCTACAAGAAATACATCCCCAACCAACTGTATCATGTGGTTGACTTTTTGTTATCAACATTCGCTACATTGTCCAAGTTTGTGTATTCAAGTATACCACTACTACTACTTGGAAAGTATATGCACATATCTCTTCTACCATTCAAATAACTCAAGATGCCTTTCACTACTTCCCAATGCTTTTTGCTAGGATTTCACATGTACTTCCTTTCACTATACATGACTATCACACTTTGAAGCTATGACTAACACTTATATATGTAAGGTGGCATGGATTGCATAGGATAGAAAGATGACAAGGCAGGCATATAAGTTTACATAGATTATCCTTATTATGTTTAGTATGATAATGCATTATATGATGATGATCAATGGTAGTTTTGTGGACACATAAAGGATTATTGATTGGCTAGCATGGAGGATAGCCCATCATAATAGGGATTGTGATCTACACTAGGACCTAAAATAAGCATGTTTACAATTGACTAGGATAGATCAAGAAGCAAATTTACAATTCACCATGACAAGTCATTGTTGTGCATCAATGCGAAAGAGGAGATTATAACCATCCTATTATGTGTAGAGTTGGTCTACCATATCTATAGTAGCATTCAAAGTAGATCAATATGAGATTTTGACCAGTAAATCTTGCATACATAAGGATTAGAAAAGGGCATGCTTTGATTGGTACTAGTACTTTCTTCTTATAAATAGCCGTTGTCAGATGGATTCTAGTCAAAAAGTGGTATCCATTGGGGATGAGAGAGAGAAGGAAGTAGAGAATAGATTATAGAAGAGAGGAAAAAGAAAAGATAAGAAGTACACAAGATAAAGACATAGCTCAATGAATCAAAGCATTGTGTATTGATGGAACCTAAGAAGATAAACAAAATCCTTGTTTGGGACTACTTGGAAGTAATCTCCAACCATTAGATCTCTTGGAGCTCCCTGGTAGATAAAAAATGTGCACCAAATACTAGCTTCTTTTTTTTTTTCTCAAACGACAAATTTGATGGTTTTGTTGGCTCTGAAAGGGGGGTAACAATTCTGGACACCTACTCAGAATTCTCCCAGATCACTCCTTCTTCTTCTCCCTATTTTTTCAAAGTGTTGTTTGCCATCGGTAAATTGTAATTGTGCATTGCGGGATTTCAGAAGCCCTTATTTTTCACATGGGATCTCCAAAACTGGTTGAAGAAATAACTTGCTTTTTGCATCTCAGCCTATTCTAGAAGTTTTATATACCTTTATTGGATATTTATAGGAAATAATATGAAAAATATCAAAAATAGACTAAAATTATCAAGAAATCTTGTATTCTGAATCTAACCATACTATGGACACTAGCACTAATGATTAAGTTGACATTTACTCTCTAGATTCATAAGAAAGCTGGATGTTGATGCACTCTATGTTTTCTCACACTGCGTCCACGTAGTGACATGACATTGTATCTTTAAAAAAAACTTTATCTTATACTCTATCTCCAAAATATTACACACATGCTTTTTGACAAAGTAAATCTAAACAAATATATAAGTCATGTAATCAAAAGAACATTCCAATCTTCTTATATAAGGCTCACATTTGCCTTTGGGCCTATTTATGTAGCAATGAGTGAGCCATATTATTTTTGAGTCTAGAAGAGTTTTCTCTTGAGTTTCTTTAGTTAATAGGAGGTGGAAGCACTTGTACTTTGTCTATTGTTCCTGGTTACAAGGAATTACTCTTCCTTGAGCTTGAAAAGTTCAAGATTCATAACAAACAAGTTGAAAGCTTGAATGTTGTGGGTGGAAATACAATTCTCCCTCATCTCCTCCTTAGTTCTTTGATTCTAAGTTGAAGGATTTTATGAAGTCCCTCAAGACATGGACATAAGTCTTTTAGTATCTCTCTCTGGTTACTAACTTATTGAGCCTCTTAACATTTTCTCCAAAGAGTCTCCTTCTAATTTTTTGTGACCCATCAATTTTCTATTGTCACTTTGTTTACCAAATTTTCAAGTATAAATGAGTTCCCATTTTGGACAAGAAAGAAGTTTTGTCTATACCATTTTGGATGACATTGCCTATCCAATGTGTTTATCTCATGAAGTCTAGTTTGTGACTTTTTACTTCAAGAGCAATAAGTGTTGTACATATGCTCACCCTTACACAAAGTCTTGTTTCAGATTTGATATGCCACATATTTATAGACCTACATAGAGAAAAAAAACTTTATATTAAGGCAATTTTTATGTAGAATCATCACCCTCATTTCTTTCTAGTATCTTTTATGGCCTTCTTTTTGGAGTTGTAAGGAGAATAGAGATTGCAGAGAGAGAGAGAGAGAGAGAGAGAGAGAGAGAGAGAGAGAGAGAGAGAGAGAGAGAGAGAGAGAGAGAGAGAGAGAGAGAGAGAGAGAGAGAGAGAGAGAGAGAGAGAGAGAGAGAGAGAGAGAGAGAGAGAGAGAGAGAGAGAGAGGATGTTGTTTGTGGGGCGTCCAATACTCCTCTTGTGAGAAGCAACTTATTATCTTATCACTCAAAGAGTAAAGAATAAGTATGGACATACATAGTTTGGATTAATGAGTAAGGTGAGTAATAGGCCACACTGGCCTTTACGCTAATAATCTTGCACTAAAAGAACCAATGTGGCTTTGTGAAAGAGAAAACAATGAGAGAATATGTGATATATAATACATGTGAGTTATTATCACCCAATGCCCATCAACGCCCTACAATGTACAAACATTTCAAAGGGAAGAATCTTGGTGAGATAGTTTGCATGATTATCATCATTATGAACTTTAATGATACTAACTTGCTTATCCTCAATCACATAAGGAATGAAGTAACATCTCACCTCTATCTACTTTGTTTTCACATGAAACAAAGGCTTCTTTGCTAACATGATGGCACTCTGGCTATCACAATGAAAGATAGCATGTCTATTGAGGCCCAAGTCTTTAACTAGATGGCTTCTTTGCATGCCTCTATTGTTGTAATATACTCAACTTAAGTGGTAGATAATTCCATGTGATTATGCAATGAGACATCCATGAGGCTACACCAACATACAAGGTAGAACCATACCATGTGGTTGACTTCTATTGTCAACATTCCCTACATAGTTCGAGTCTCTATATCCATGTATAAAACTAATACTTCTCCCAAAGTATATGCACATATCTCTTGTACCATTCAAATACCTCTATATGCCTTTCAATACTTCGCAATGCTTCTTGCTAGGACTTGACATATGCCTACTCTCACTATGATTGTCATACCTTCTTGAAGCTATGACTAACACTTATAGCTATGAGGTGGCATGGATTGCATAGGAGAGAAAGCTAACAATGTTGGCATATAAGTTTACATAGATGATTCTTATTATGCTTAGTATATGATAATGCATGATATGATTACCATGAGTGGTGCTTTTATGGACACATAGATGACTATAGCATGAAGGAGAGTACATCATAATAGGGATCATGATCTACATTGGGACCTAAAATAAGCATGCGTATAATTGACTAGGACATATCATTGTTGTCCATCAACATGAAAGAGGAGATGATGGGCATGCTATTGTGTGTATAGTAGGTCTGCTGTATGTATAGTAGCACAAGTAGATCAATATTTGATTTTGACTGGTAAAGCTTGCATGTACAAACATGAGAAAATGACATGCTTTGATCAATACTAGTACTTGCACTACAAGGATTTAAGCCTATAGCGTGGACGGGTAGTGACGCAGGTCGCGGCATCGCTATTTGCGTCGCTATTTGCATTGCAAATAGCGACACCCCACAGGGAAAAAAAACAGGCCGAAACCGAGCGCGGGTTTATTTCGCGTTTTTTCGTCTACTGTTTTGAGAGCGAGAGCGAGAGAGAGAGTGACCATCATGAGAGAGGGAGAGGAAGAAGGCTTGCCGCCACCGTCACCGTCGTTTGCGAAGGAGAGGAGGAGCCTTCATCGCGAAGAGGAGTCGCCAAACCCTCGCCATATCTCATCGGTGAGTCTATTCTCTCCTTCTTTTGCTTGTTTAGGGTTTAATTCTCTTTCTCTTTTGCTTGTTTAGGAGAGGAAATGAGAGAGAAAGAGAGGGAGAGGGAGAGGGAGGGAGAGAAAGAGAAAGAGAAAGAGAAAGAGAAAGAAAAAGAGAAAGAGAAAGAGAGGGAGAGGGAGGGGGAGGAAATGAGAGAGGGAGAGAAAGAGAAAGAGAGGGAGAGAGAGAGGGAGGGAGAGTGCATTCTCTCTCTCCCTCTCCCTTTTGCTTTTATAGTTTGTGTATATATATTGAGAGAGGGAGAGGAAATGAGAGAGAGGGAGAGGGAGAGGGAGGGGGAGGGAGGAAGAGGGAGAGGGAGGGAGAGGGAGGAAATGGAAGAGGTTGTGGGCAAAACTCTCTATTCACTTTTTTGAAGTGTTCAAATTAACATAGGATGCATGCATAGATAATTCTTGTGTGTGCAAACTTGAGAGCTCTCTTCTCTCTCCTTGTATCCTATTTTCTTATGCTTCACATTGAGGGCAAGGGTGAGGGTGAGGGTGAGGGTGAGGGAGAGTGAGAGAGGAATTAAGTGAGGAACTAGAAGAGTGAAGCTTCTCTCCTATCTTGCATTCTTCTCTTCTTCCCCTTCTTCTTCTACAATTTGGAGGGTGAGAGGTGGAGTTGAGATGAGGTTGGGATATCCCTCTTTCTTTTCTATGCTTTCTCTCTTTGTTGGAGTACTTGAGGAATGGATGGATTGCAAAATAGAGTGGCGTAACCAATTGAGGGAGCCATGCTTGGATTGTGAGGCTGAATTGATTTGAGATGGACAAAACATCAAACCATCCTACGATAGGGGTACTGCATCCAATGAGTATCAAGAGAGCATGTACGTGTCACAATTAGTCCTATTGTCTCACTATAATATATCTAACAAATGGCTCATGCATCATCCAATGATAAGAGGCATGAAGTGTCTTAAATTAATGCTTGATGTGAGAAGTGACAGTCAAACTCAATGAGACTAAGCTTCAATCTCAATCCAAGTGCATTCTAGAAGCATGACCAAGTATATGGCATCAACCATAGACATTAGTGTAGCATGCAAAGTAATCAATAAGCATCAACAAGCAATAAGCATGAAGTTTCTCAGACAAAATAGCATTCAATCCTACTTATTACAGAAGTAAAAACCTCTATAAAATTGAGTAAATGAGTGCTCAAATTAGTCCAATAGCATGCCAAGACATTGACATAGCATCCCAAGTGATCTCACATCAAATAAACATCTCGAGAAGCATAAGTGACCTTCAATAAACAATGAGTAAAGGGTTTTCCCAAATTGTATTACAAGTCATTAAATTGTTTGTTGTAATGTAGACAAGATGGAAAATGAAGAAGGTCATGTTGTTCAAGATCGCGAGGCATATCTTAATCAGCGTGTCTCATGTCCTTGCTCTCAATGAAAGTTGGCAATTAGATGAAAACACCGATTGTCTATAGAACACATACGATGATTTGGCGAGTTTCAATCTGAGATCATTGATCAGGCGATTGCAGATTTTTAGCAAATGGTAATTTGAAGTTAATATCAATTATGCATTATACTCGCAAGCTAATTGAATACCATATACAATAAGATTGGGTCTTGGTGGCAAATTTTCTATCCAGGGAGGTGATGTCTCGTCCCAAGGGGGAGTGCACCCTTTGCGGACAATTAGAAGAGTACGTGGGCATGCGATGGATGGAGTGCAGGAGCCAATCCACCACTCGCAAGGCCAATTTATACCGTCAATGCCAGAGGAGACAGGCAACCTTCCAGACCTACCTACAATCTTGGAGCCTGAGATGGAGGCAATGATCGATGCATTGATTCCCATGGATGTCGAGACTTCTAATATGCTTAGAGAGGAATCATCCATACCATTATATGATGGGTGCCGAGTATCTCGGCTGAAGACACTGCTTGCACTCTTAAGTGTGCAAGCAAAATACGGGTGGAGCGATACGAGTGTGACCGAGTTGTTCAGGTACCTTGTACATATGCTTCATTGATTTTTTTTTTCGGCACTATTATTACAAATATTTGTGCGTTTTCAAGGTGTTTTATGATTTTTTTCAGGTTATTGAAATATCATATATTACCACCTGCAAATACCATGCCTGAGTCTCGTGATGATGCACAACATGTTTTACAGAAGCTTGGCATGGACTACAATAGCATCCATGTATGTATCAACAATTGCTGTCTGTTTCGAGGAGAATACGAGACTATGGAGACATGTCCAAAGTGTGGTGCTCACAGGTATCGATAGGACTTGCAAGGGCAAACCATCTCTCAAAAAGTTCTCACACTTTCCACTTATCCCCCGCATAAACCACATGTTTCATACGTCTGGCATGGCGAGCTTGACAATGTGGCATGCACAGAATAGGTCCACGGATGGAGTTCAACGAATATCAATGGATTCGCGCGCATGGAGTCACATTGACTCTACCTTCCTAGGCTTTGCCCGAGAGCCAAGGAATCTTCGGCTCGGTCTCGCAATGGATGGCATGAACCCATTCGGTTTGCGCTCAACTTCTTATAGTGTGTGGCCTATAGTCCTTGTCAACTACTATATCCCTCTATGGCTTTCTACGAAGAAAGGACATTTCATCCTTAGCTTGCTCATCCCAGGCCGCTACAAAGTCAAAAATATGGACGTGTATCTTCGTCCATTAGTCGATGAGCTTAAGATTTTGTGGGAGGAGGGGGTCACTGTGCAAGATATGAGTAGGCACGATGGTCGGCGATGAGCCAATATTCGAGCCATTCTCATGTGGACGATGCATGGCTTTGCGGGATTGGGAGAGTGCTCAGGTGAGCAGACCCCCGTTCTCGCTGGTAATATCTATATTTTATCTCTTTCAATCAAGTGTTCACTAGGTTGTGGTGTTGGAATAGGTCTAGTTACCTCAGGTTATCATGCATGTCCATTATGCGGGCCACAGTTAGACTCCCGAAGGTCACGAACCATGAAGAAGATGGTATATCAAGGACACGCTGATTTCTTGGTGGAGGATCATGAACTCAGGGAAGGTTTCCTTGGACGACCTCCAACACATATGAACGCCGCAAGATGGTACGAGCTGAAAATGGTCCACGCGGAATCACATCCAAATGGAATGCGGCGGTTCTCAGTTTTCTACGAGTTGCCATATTGGACCCACTTACAGGTCAACCACTTGTTGGATCCCATGCATATTTTCAAGAATGTGGGCAGCTTATTATGGGACCACATCACAAGAAAGAGAGACACTATAGGGGCATGAATGGATTTGAAGGAGGTAGGTAAAATGGAGGCGCTTTGGCCGCCGCAGTCGAGTGTGCTGATGGTCGTGTGCAGCTTCCTTGCGCTCCTTGGGTTTTGCCCACTAAAGAAGAGCGCATTGTGAAGCAAGTAATCAAGTCTATCCGCACTTCGACGGGTATGATGCGTTCTCTCAGGTCCGCATTTTCTAAAGACGACCAATTATTAGGGCTAAAATCACATGACTGGCATATGATATGTTAGATTTGTACTACGAATGGATTGTAATTAGCGTGGGAATTTTGCTATTTGGAATGTAGCCATTATTCATAATTCTTTCTTATTTGTGGCAGTTTGTACTACCGATCGCGATCGCAGGATGTCTTACTCCAGAAATACATGGGGCCATTTACAAGTTGTCGTCTTTGGTGCAATGGATCTCATAGAAGGAGATTAAGACGTCCTTTATTGAATCCGCGAGGCGGGGAGCAGTGGAGATGGTCTGTCTCTTTGAGAAATACTTGCCCACCAGTATGCTCACGATACAAATCCACCTCCTTGTGCATCTTGTGGATGAAGTGGAGATTGCTGGACCTGTCCATACGCGATGGATGTTCTTCTTGGAGCGCTTCATGAAAACCCTGAAAGGCTTTGTGCAACAATGAGCTCGGCCAAAAGGTAGCATGGCCGAAGGTTGGTTGGTGTCTGAGGCGCTAGTGCATATTTCACAATGGCTACGGTGGAACCAGACAATGAAATGCTATGGTCGCTGAAGGACGATGATAGACTGACTGGAGATGTGGTGGTTGGAAATGGGGAAGAAAAAAGAATGGATGCCTCAATGGAAGAGAAGGTGATCGCTTTTGTATGTTGCACCATGCCTCTATGGAGACGTGGCTCACCAAGTACCAGATTGCTAGGCAAGATCAAGAGGAAGCGCGAGCTGAATTCCGACGTAGTATGCGTCATCAACCAATTCAATATCCTAAAGGCATGGATGAGATGCTATGGTTTATGTCAACGTGATGGTTGCATGGAGCTTTGACGGTAGCGTCTCGCGAAGGGACAGAGGTCTCAATGGAGGAGTGGGAATTCTCGAGGGGATGTAGTCCAAAGGTGATGAGGGATTCAGAATCTGTCATATCTAAATTTTATATGTGACATCTAATTTGAGTGTTTCGATGTACAATACAAAATATATAGTGTAGCGTGGTCGCATGGACGGCATTTTCGCGTGGAGCGTATTGACAAAATGTGCTCCACAATGGACTGTGGTATTATGGCAAGGTTCGAGCAAGAGAGCCAGCGACGAAGCAACAGATCCAAACACGGTTGTGGATGAGATGGAGTATTTTGGGAACTTGCAAAGTATTGTTACGGTGGATTACCGTAGCTTCTCCATGATACTCTTCGATGTACAATGGTTCAAAGTGGTACTTGGAGGAGCTAGAGTAACAGCTCGACGAGATCCATCTGGATTTCTCGAAATAGATTCCAAAAAAAAATGGACGGATTTGTGCGACACCTTTGTGTTGCCGGCCCATTATGAACAGGTGCATGGACTCATTTGCTTGTTGATTGTATTACGACATGGTTTATGTCACAATGGTTTGAACTCTCTTGTACGTGTTTGTGAACACGTAATCTTCTATCCAAACCCCCGACAACCTCGATGGTGGTATGTTATACCTTCAACTCCTCAAAGTGCGACAGTATATGATCAAATCGATGTTCTGAGCATAGATGAAGATAATATGCAAATAGAGGGGTTGATATTGCAAGCGGTGGAGGCCGTCGAAAGCTTGGAGCCAGCATCGACTAACAATGATGGAAATACAGGAGTCCAAGAATTCTTTGAGAATGAGACAGACTCATTCATTTGTGGTGACATGTCTATTGACCTTCTAGTGTATGTGGAGTTGTGTCAGGAGATTAACATGGGACCATAGGATACTTCATACTTGGAGTATCCACTTACTCAATTTGTTGACCAATCGCTTATAAGGGTACATAAGATATGCATTTTAAGTGATATTTTTTTAAATGATTTATATTAATGTGCTTTGTATGATTTAAATTGATTATTCTAACATCATTTTTTATCTGTGCAGGTGACATTTTTAGGATAGTCGAGGGATGAGCGATGAGGAGTTACAGGACATCTTCGCACGCATGTCTCTAGACCAGATCACTAGATTTAGAGAGATGGCAGACCAGGAGCTGTCTCGGTCTTCATAAGGGCGCTCTGCTAGATCTGCTTCAGCGCGATTGGATGCTTTGGCTTCGAGCAGATGATCTCGATGCTCACGACTTGGGCCAGAGGGAGGGAGTGCATCGGGATTAGGGGGATGCTACAGAGATACAGAGGCAGTGAGCCCGTGGTCGACACAGGATACATGTGTGACTCCTCGCTCTCGTGTCTCAAGTGGATGCTATGGAGACATGGATGCGGTGTCTCCGTCTCGTCGTTCAGCTGGAGTTGCATCACCTCCAAGATTTGTTACACCTGTGGGGATGTCTACTCTAGTTACTCCGGCTTTTGTGCAGCCGTCAGCAGGTGGCACCCCTGTGGGTGCCACTCCAAGAGATATTACCCCCGTTGGTACACTGGATACACAGGGGTCTCCTGGATATGCCCAGGAGTATGGACGAAGATGGGAGAGGACCCATCTTAGGCAGAATCATGGGGGTTATGGATATCTAGTCGATAGTAGGTCAGGAGCCATCATCATGAATGATGAGGGGAGGAGGGTGATGGCTCGCATGAGAGAGTTGTGCCAACAAGTTTTTCGGCACAACGTCTTGGATCATTGGAAGAACATATCGGAGGGAAGCAAGGACTACATAGTAGCATCCTTGCACGAGGAGTTTCCGGTACCAGCCACAGTAGATAGATTCTCTACAGGTTGGATGATGGATTGCATGGGTGCATACATGTCACATAGACGATCTGACACACGCAAGGCAATCAAGAGTGGGGCTGCAAAGCACGAGTGGTTAGATGCAGATGACTAGCGCCGACTGAGGGAGGAGGCTATAGATTCTCTAGGACGTTGGAGTTAGTAGCACGAGATGGCGAGGGCACGACTTGAGGCCAGAGTGGTCCATCATCTTGGGAGTGGCAGCCACAGGACATATTTGGAGGACTTTGTAAGTTTTTCTTTTGTTTTGCTTGTTTATTTTTTTGAAATATTATTTGTACTGACAATCATGTTTCTAACAGTTAGCATTTTGTTTTCTTTGTAGCACTTCGTTACAAATCGCGATCCGACTGGCTTTGAGAATCGATATGCAGAGAGGCACGGTCTCAAGGCATTGATCGACTGATTGTATAGATGCGGCGGCCTTGTAAGTCACTCATCTTTCTTGTCCGTAGTTACCATGAGATATTTGAATGCATTATTGTATGGTGGACTGATGTGTTGTTTCTTTTTCTGCAGAGTCTGTTTGATGCTTCTTTGCGGCGGGACGAGCTTTCAGGGGATGAGAATGGGTAGCTCGCCCTTGGATCCCTGGAGCTCACACACCTTTATTTTTGAGTCGTCTGATCTATGTAGACATTTTCTATGTATTAGTGATATCCTATCATGATTGTACCAATCACTTTTTATGCGATCATGTATTTATTTCATGTATCCGTTTTATGATTTCAGTATACATTGTTTTTGTTTGCATGCGCATTGTACACAGCAGTGCAGAAACTATTTTGTATGGCTCTCATAAAGCACACACAATTGTTTTTTTCCCTGTTACCATCGCTATTAGCGTCGCAAATTTTACTGCTCGCATCGCTATTGGCGTCGTTATGCACGTCGCAAACCGTTACTATCAGCATCGGTATTGGCGTCGCTATCAGCATCACGCGATGTGCATAACGACGCCAATAGCGACGCCAATACCGACTGTTTTATGGTGTCGCCAATAATGACGCTTTTTGCTATGATAGGGGAAAATTTTGTTGTTTGCATTTTCGTCGCTTTAAACGTCGGTATAAGGCCTATATCTTGTAGTGTTGTTCATATAAATAGCCTTGTCATAAAGCAAATATTGATCTTATACTCTATCTCTAAAATGTTACATGCACACTTTTTGAAAAATTAAATCTAAAAGAATATATGAATCATGGAATCAAAACAACAGTCCAACATTCCTATATGAGGAAGATATGTGCCTAAAAGAGCATATTTATTGAAGTCCTTTGAGTTGAGGGAAGACTCTCACTATAAGGGGATAGATAAAACACATGATGTGGAGAAGAAGTGGCCATGACATACCATGGAGTTTCAAGAACATGAAAAATGATGAACAGGTGAGTATACTTGTGTTGGCTGCTAAGTTATACTTGCATAAAGAAGTGGATTTCTTAATTCAAATACCCATATGGGCTTTTCTAGAGCAACCCTGGTGTTATATTTGAGTATGAAAGGCATATTCTTATTGTGGGGTATAATAGAGGGTTTTTTTTTGTCAACATGGTGACTTTTCAAATGGAGTTTTGGGCCTATTTTTATAGTAAAGAGTGAGCTATATTATTTATGAGTGTAGAGGAAATTTTTGTTGCGTCTCTCTTGAGTTTGAAAGAGGTGGAAGCACTTGTACTTTGCCCATTGTTTAGTGTTACAACAAAGTATTATTCATTGATCTTAAAAAGCGAATTAATATTCATAAAAAACAAGTGCAAAGTTTGAGCACTAACCTACGTGTTGTAAGTTGAAATGTGAAGCTCCCTCATCTCCTCCTTGGTTCTTTAATTCTGAGTTCAAGGTTGCCATGAAGTCCCTAGGGAGGTTTGCATAAGTCTTTGTATTTGTAACGTGTCCACCTGTTCTCTTCCAGGACACGTCTTAGCAGCCCATTGGAAAGAGAGTCTAGAAAGCTCCGCCCAGTACTTCCATGGAATGTTACGGGGTTTGTGATTTAGGACTTCCCGAGTCTGCCATGTAGTGGAAGTATTCTGGCCGTTCCCACTTAGGACCGACCTAAATCAGGGTTTCCCCTAATGGCCACTTTCCTAAATGGCAGCTAGCGTCAAACCCCAGGCAAACTACTTTACACAGAAACGCAGGGACGAAGCTGATTCATGCTGCACTTGGTTCAAGGAGAATGGAAAATGAGAGGGATGCAAGGCTTGACCTCTCTGCCCATAAGGCATAGTCCCATTCCGTTCCCCTAAAACAACATAAATCAGGATTCTAAAAACCTAAACTCTAGGTCAGTGCCCTTGCTATTCATTTCCTTCGAGAAGAGCTCCTTGCTGTCCATTTCAGCTGAGAAAAGTTCCCGGCCAACCGGGACCACCCATCCGTAGGACGGACCCATAGCCACATCCACCGCACTTTCCTCAAGGTTGCTTTAGTTGTCTAATTACCTACCACATTTAGTTGGACATACATCAAGCAGCTTTCTTAATTAGCCAGTTAGACACTGGTTCCTTCACGTAATCTTAGCACTTGACATAGAAAAACATTGTCAAAAAAATTTCTTTTCAACAGGTTATCTTATTTATCTTTGGAATACATCCATAAAATCTAGCCTGTAGGCTAATCCATAATCCGCCTGAAGGCTATCCAACAATCCACAGGGATTACTAATCCAAGATTCCACCTATAGACTAGTATGCGGGCCTCGAGATCCAATCCCGTTGGCCTCTTGTGTAGGGCCCGGAAGGCAAGGGATTTATGGCCAGAGCCCCCTGGCATCCAAGCGTCCTCCTACTCCAAGTAGCGCCCAACGAAGAGAACTCATGCGATGGGTTCGGTCCACGTTCTTGGCGCAGCTAACAACACCCTTGGTTAGGGTCAGGCAGACAGTCGGGGGTAACTGATGCTGCCTCTCCCTTCAGGCCTTCAACCTGAAGCATTAATTAACTTTCCATCAATTAGTTCCTTGAGCAAAAAATGCAAACAGTGCTCCTAAATTGTTACAAGCACAATCAAACCAGTGGTCGTTTATTTGGCCAACTAATTAGGAGTGAATCCTTCTCTTCGAATGCATCCAGCATTCGATTCGAGATCAATTGTGACTTGGCAAGATCCCCCAAGGGTTTGTTTGTTCACCCTTTTGTCCTTGGGTTAGGGCTATACCCTATTAACCCAACTTAACCAACACCTTAGGTTCCATAAATTAACAGTAAATCCTAGCGACCATGTCTAACTTGATAGGTCCTTTACTTCCAAGCAAATACATATCTTCCCTTAACTTGGAAATTGTCCCCAAGGAAGGTGATGTAACAGGATGATTACCCATCCTCTTGCAAGTTAAACTTGCGCAAGAACCTGCCAACCTCATTCCAAGGAATGGCAAAACTCTCTTGTGATCAAACCACAAGGCCATGCGACGTTGCAACTTGTTGCACAAGTGTCGCATCTATTTAGGGTGTCATCTTACCCAACCCAATCCTAATTGCACTAGGCGACAACGTTCGGTCCTAGGGATTCCAACTCAATCCGAGTTTTAGCATTTGAATGAATGATCCTTAGGGTAGAAACCCTAGATTGTTATTTGCATGAGCATCCAATTGACCCAACATTCCGTGAATGTGGGTAGGACCTTCAGGTTTGAGGGTTTCGAGTACGAAACTAGGCCGAATCCTTAACGAGCTAAACCCTAGTTAGCTCTTGGGGTATTTATCGTATCAACTGAATCGTGCCTATACGAATCCCTTGCAGGTTAGGTGATTTAGATAATTCGATCTACTTGTCTTGCGACAAGGACGAGCCATTCCTAGAGATGATAAACTTGATCTAAAGGAGAAAACTAGTTGCAACATGTCACAATACATGTAAACACATGATTCATTGCTTCTACGTACCACTAGATTCGCAATAACCCTAACCTTTCTTATTAAAATCAAAACACATGAATAATTTGCAGAATAACTTTCATAGAACCTACTAGGACTTACATTCAAGAATCATGCCTACAACTCTTTTTCTAAGCTTTAGAATTTCATGCTTTAATAAACCATGCAACCTTTCCCTAAATGTAACTCTTGATGAATGAATTTTATGCACGACGAATTTGCAACATGCTACCCTTTCCTAGCTACAACGTAGCTAAATGAAGTTCATGCAAATTAAATATAGTAGGACTAGTGTTGGCTTATTCCATCTTGCAAGCACATGCCACATGAAAATCCATAGATTCATTTTTCGTACTCTGCAATTACTTTTCGGATAACATCCTACGGGTGTTAACGACTTTTTCCCATGAACCATTACAATGAAGATTTTTCCTAAAAATGCGACATACGCTTATTCTTCCCATGTCTAGTCAAAAGTGCACTTAATAATTTCAACCTTATAATGATAGGCAATAGGTGTTCTAGGCTCGTCACTTTGAAATTCACGATAAGGCAACATACTACTAAGGTCATCAAATGGATAGACAATTTGTGTTCATCACATTGAAAATACCAATGACCCAATTGCATGTCATGAATTAATTCTAGTAATTGTTCAAGTAGTCAATTCTTTTCCAATTGTATTTAACTAGGCTAGGTGACTTTGAACATGCATAGGTGCTTCCTATTCCATGAAGTTATCGTGCTTAATGTATTACTTTAGCGTGGAATCAAAATCATAAAACCTGGGCTTGTGGGCTCGGGGAGATGTCCACGTGAATGTTAGGAGAAGAACCTCCCGCATGCATGCCTTGCGACTTCTTGGGGGCCATCGTAGGCATGATTACGGACTTCCGGTTTGCCTTTACCCTTACGCAATCAGTGAATTTCCTTCAGCTTTGGTAAGCAGCCTCTAGATCTTGCCCTTCTCCCTCGTACGTAGGAGATCCCTTCACCGAAATGCAGATCCTTGAAAATATCGGGGTTGTGGAATTTGGCTTATGGGAGGGCTTGTGGGGTTGGAGCTTTGTTTGTGGGAATGGAGCTTTCGGAAAAATCTTATGGGAATGGAGACTTTACGAAGAGGTTTGCGAAAATGGGGCTCTTACGAAAAAGGCTTGTGGGAATGGGGGCTTTACGAGGAAGCTGCGGGAATGGAGCTTAATGAGCTCGGTTTTAAACTTGAGAAGGCACACATGAACAAGGCCTATGGCCTTATCCTTTAGAAGCTTCTGAGGATCCCACAGAGACGTCATGGGGAGGCCCAATGATTGGGAAAAAGAAGGGATTGTTGACGGGGGTGGTAGGGAAAAATGGTGGCAGCAACAGCGTTGCGGGCGGTGCTTCTTAGCCGACAGCATAGCAGTCCTCCTCCTCTCTCCACGCCACGGCGTCAACAACAGCGTTCCCTCTCTCTTTCCATGCAGCCTTTCCTCCCTTCAATCCCCCACTAAGGGGGTTTCTTATATAGGATTAAGGGGGGGAGAGGGAAGCTCCACCACATGGGCTGTGCATGGCTTCCCCCCCCTCATGCAGCCCACACCTCTCACCTAGCCCATCCCTCCCCACATTCCCTCTCCTCCAGCCATGCATCGGCTGGGGGAAGGGATAACAATAAAAAAAATTTACATTATTATTATCCATTTTTCCCCCTCCCAAGAGGGTGTTTCCCCACAGTTATGCAGACTTGAACCCCGAGGTTTGATTTCACAATGCGGAGGCCTCTTTTTTGCGCGTGCGGGGTACGGATTGATTGCTGGTAAATACAATGCGGAAGATAAACTTGCACGAGTTTTACGCGGCATGCAGGGAGTCGGGTTTAGTAATATTTTCGAGCAAAAATATTATAGTATTAGTATCTTTGTGTGGTTATTGACTTAGTGAGTCTTTTCACATTTTCTCCAAATACGCTTCTTCTAATTCTTTGTGAACCATGGATATTTACTCTCACTTTGTTTACTAATATTTTAAGTATAAAGAAGTTTAACACTACAACAAAAATGCTCCATAGACACGCTTGCAGACATAATATTTGAACCGTGTTAAAAAATGTCGGGCGCGTTTATTACCACGTCTACTACCGCGTCTAAAATTTCACGTCTAAAAGCGCGCTTATAGTGAAACCTACACGCGCATATAAATGCACCTATTGACCTGCTCTGTAAATATATAATCATATTTATAAAAAAGTAGATATATTCATATTCAGCGTCTATGCACGCGTGTAATTGTGCGTCTACAAGTGCGTGTACTCTGAAAATCTTTGATGATAATAGATGTGCATTTTTCCTACAATTTAGACGCGCTGATAGATGCGCAAAACAGAGGTATGAAAAAAAAACCAGAGAGCAAGCCACATGCTCTCTGGTTTTTTTTCCCCCCATCAACATCAAATTGTATGCTTAGGAAAAACAGAGAAAGATTATTTTGAAAATTTTTGTACTGAAAACAAAACAATGTATGTAGAACACAAAATTTCATATATATATATGAAACTTTTTTATATGATGAGTTCTAGTGCTTGTAACCTCAAGCATGGTCATGGTCGCAAGCACTAGCTGAAAGTAATACATATCAAAAATGAAAACTACAAGCCAAGGGGAGGCATGCATGTATGGGACTCCTCTACATCTTCTCAGAAGAGGCATCATCGTTGCTACCACCACCGCTGCTGGTGTCGGTGCCGCCACTGCTACTGCTAGTCTCCCCTTTGCTATCCTCAACTGCATCAGGGTTCATCTACACAAAGGATTAAGGTATATAAATACCATTATAAATAATAAATTAGACTTACCTATACTTTTCATGTAAAAAATAAAACATACCTCTTCTGGTTGGGAATCCTCATGGCATGATTATATTGCTCCTCCGTGATGAGTCTCTCCTTGTAGAAATGTTGCTAAGTGGACACCTGGTTATGACCTCGATGGTAGCCTACCTCTCTAGGAGTAGGCATCCTACCAACGATATGATACTATAAAACAATTTGAATATACAACGTATTAGAACACACTACATAATGAATTGAAACAAATTACAAAATTTAATTAAAAAAAAAATCAAATAATACTTACAAACTCAGTCTCCCATGACTCCCTTCCACCCGAATCATAATGCGACGATCCCATGGTTGCCATCTGGATATGTCGCGCCTCTGCATGCTGGCTACTTGTCCTTTTCTCTGTTGCTCTCTTCTTGGCCTCTTTCCACTCCTTGCGGTGGCAATTGGGTGGTTGGCCATATCCAAGGCGCCCTTGCTCTTGTCTCCATAGTGACTCCTTGGTGCGCGTCATAAGGTGAGATCTCTTGTTATGAAGTGAGTCTCTCACCTTTGACTGTCCCCAATCATCTGAGAATCGTCAATTCTCGAGATTAGGGTTATCTTCTATGTACTGCCCGTAGCACCTCTTGCCACAAACCATTTTTTTGGTGCTTGAAGGGAATCATACAATCTTTGTATGTGGCATACATGACTCTCCTCAAGTAGGCTATCACTTTCCTCCCCTCAGGGTTATGCAAGATACCTCCAACATCAGTGATAGAGTAGTATATTTGTGGAGGCTCACATTTCTCATTTCCCGGTGAGGGTGATCAAGAGCCACCTCCTAGGCAAACCCCACAAAGCCCTCGACCTCCTCGCCCTCCCGCACGACTCTCCCTTCTCCCTCGACGGGCACTGCCCTCTACCTCACTTGATGCATGTGCTTCTGTAGATGCACGTACTTCGGCTGATCCATGTACTTCAGCTGATCCCTGTGCATCAGCTGATCTGTGTGTATGCATAGTGTGTGGGGTACTTGTTAGTAGAGATGTACCAATGTTTGGTGTGCCAAGGTTTGGTGTTTGTGCGGCAGTGCTAGGCAAAGATGTGATAGGTGTCCCAGACATGACACTAAAAACCTCCTCTGTAGTGGGAGGGTGACCAAGTTAACTGGTCATCTCCCCTATGAATTGCTCCTTGTTCAGAAAACCTCCAAAAAAGCTACTAACACCTCTAGAAAACTCTGCTAAGGTGTTGTTCATGCATTCCAACTTAGGATCAGTGCTAGAAGATCCAGGATTCCACATCTACACAAGCAAAAATCCATTACTACCCTGTGCAGATAAAACATATTACATGATGCGTCTATACCTGCGTCTATACCCGCATTTGTCAGTGCCTCTATTCTTGCGTCTATACCTGCGTCTACACTATCATCTAGATGCGCTGACAGACGTGCATAGTCGAAGTATATTTTGCAAACTGTTCTAAAAAACATGCAAAAAAACCTCCATAGATGATAGTCTATAGCATGTAAAGAGAGAGAAAGAGAGACAGACAGATAGAGAAAGTAAACAAGATTGAGAGAGGGAAGAAGAACTCACCTTCTTTGCTTGTTCCGATGCGTGGCAACTAGGTTACAAGCTTCTTGTCCTCCTTCTCCCTTCCCTTGGTAGGTTGCTTGAATCTTCTTCTCTTTCTTACTGTAATATTCCCACCCGTGAATATTGACTTCCCGCACACGACGTAAACCTTGTGCGAAGGTTATCTCTCGTATTGAAATTATCGGCGGTGTAATGTGTGACCTGCATGCGAGAAATGGGGTCCTCCGCATTGGTAAAACAAACCCGAAAGTTCGAAACCGCAAGTCTCACATAAACACCCTCTTGGAAGGGGCAATTTGAATATTCAAGGCAATTTTTTTTTATTTTTTATCCCTTTTCCCCAGCCAATGCACGGCTGGAGAAGAGGGAATGTGGGGGAATGGGTCAAGGATGAGTTGTGGGCTGCATGGGAGGGGGGAAACCCATGCAGTGGCCACGTGGTGGAGTTCACCTCTCCCCCCCCCATGCCTATATAAACACCCACTTACGTGCAGAGAAGGAGGAGGGAATACTAGTCGTGCTGAGGGAAGGAAGCTCTGATACTCGTCGCTGAGGAGGGAGACTCTGATATTCGCCACCTACTCACGCCAGCAGTCATCGTGCCAACGACCCGAGTTGGAGGATTGAGGGAAAGGGACGCTGCCGAATGCCACCGCTTGCAGCACTGCCGTTGCTGCCATCGCAGCGTGCTGGCGGCGCTGTGGCTCCACGTCGCCACAGAAGGACGACCACCCCCTCCCTCAGCTACGTCATCATTCACGTTACCATCCCTCCCTCTTCCACGTAGATTCTGGTCACGGCCAGGAGTTTTTTTTTAAGAAGCTCCAAGGGGCATTCATATGCCCATTCACCCAAGCCATCTACAAGTCCCTTCTAGCCACCACGGGTTTCAGGGAACCCATTTTTGTGGAGAAATTCTTGCGAACGAGAGGGAAGAAGTCCCAGCTTCCTTAAGACCTATTTTCACGTGGCCACCACGGGATTTTTAGAAGGAGAAGAAGCGTAGAAAGCCTCCATTTCCATAGCTCTCTCGTAAAAGGCCCATCTCCACAATCAAAGCTCCAACCCCACAAGATCTCCAATAAGCCTTGAAAACCGCAAGCCGGCACTCTCAAGGATCCGCACTTTGGAAGGGATCTCCGGCGTACAAGTTGAAGCGCTCGCAACAGTTGGAGAAGACTCACCGAACGAGTAAAAGTAAAGGCAAACCGGAAGTCCGTAAGCACGCTAACGATGGCTCCCAAGAAGTTGCAAGGCGCGCCTGCGGGAGGTTCATCTCCTAGCATTCAAGTGGACATCTCCCCGAGCCCACAGACCCAGGTTTTATGATTTTTGATTCTACGCAAAAGTAATGCATTAGGTATGATAACTCTCACGGAATAGAAAGCACCTATGCATGCTCAAATTTACCAAGCCAAATTAAAAGGCAATTGAGGAAAATTCGTCTATTTGATCGATTACTAGAATTATCTCATGACATGAAATGGAGTTATTAACATTTTCAAAATGATGAACGTGAGTTGTCTATCCATCTTACGACCTTAGTATTATGTTGCCTTATCTTGCATTTCAAATTAGCGAGCCTAGAACACCTACCGCCTATCATTATATGGCTGAAGTTATTAAGTGTATTTTTGACTAGTCATGGAAAGAATAGGCATATGTCGCAATTTAGGAAAAATCTTTATTATAATGGTTCTTGGGGAAAAGTTGTTAACACCGTAGGAGGTTATCCGAAAAGTAATGGTGGTGTATCAAAAATGAATCTATGGACTTGCAAGTGGCATGTAAAATGGAATAAGTTAACACTAGCTTTAGTTTTGTATGAGCTTCATTGACTACATGGTAGCTAGGAGAAAGTTGCGTATTGCATAGTCGTCATGCAAAAATGTCATCAGGAGCCGCATTTAGGAAAGGTTGCATGGTTTATCAAAGCATAAGATTCTAAAGTGTAGACAACAAGGTTGTAGGCATGATTATTTGATGTAAGTCCTAGTAGGACCTAGGAAAGTTAGTGTCCAGATTATCAGGCATTTTTTTTTACTTTACCAAGGAAAGATAGGGTTATTGTGAACCATGTGATGCATAGAAGCAATGAATCGCATGTTTACATGTATTGGTGTAGTTGTAACTATTTTTCCCCCTTTAGATCTAGTTTATTATCTCTAGGAAAGGCTCATCCTTGTCGCAAGACAAGTATATTGAATTGTCTAAATCACCTAACCCACAAGGGATTCATATAGGCATGGTTCAGTCGATATGATAATTATCCCAAGTGCTAACTAGGGTTTAGCGCGATAAGGATTCGACCTAGTTTTACACTTGTTGCCAAGTCAAAACCCTCAAACCCAATGATCATACCCACATTCACGAAATGTTGAGTCAATTGGATGCTCATGCATAAAACGATCTAAGGTTTCTATCCTAGGGATCACTCGTTCAAATGATGAAACTCCGACTGAGTTGGAAATTCCTAGGACCGTGGCCCAATATAATTAGGAATGGGTTGGGTAAGAAGACACCCTAAACCCTGCTACTCGGCTGGAGGTAATTCCGTGACCAGAAAACGCCATTCAATGGGTGAAATGATCCCGTGGAATAGATGCAATACATGTGCAAAAAGTTGCAACGCCGCATAGTCTTGTGGTTTGATCACAAGGAAGTTTTGCCAATCCTTGGAATGAGGTTGGCAGGTTCTTGCGCAAGTTTAACTTGCAAGGGGATGGGTAGTCATCCTGTTATATCTCCCTCATTAGGGAAAAATTTGCCAAGTTAAGGGAAGTTAGGTAATTGCTCGGACGCAAATGATTAGTCAATAAATTAAAGCGACACGGTCGCCGGGATTACTACTAATTAAAAACCTAAGGTATTGGTTAAGTTGGGTTAACAGGGTATGACCCTAACCCAAGGACGATAGGAATCTTGCCAAGTTGCAATTGATTCCGGATCGAATGCGGGATGCATTCGGAGAGAAGGAGTCACTCCTTAACAATTTGCCAACTAAACGACCACTGGAATTGATTGTGCTTGTAACAGTTTAGAAAGCACTGTTTGCATTGTTTGTTCAAGGAACTAAAGGATGAAAGATATATAAATGCTTCAGGTTGAAGGCCTGAAGGGAGTGGCAGCTCAGTTACCCCCGACTGCCTGCCTGACCCTAACCAAGGGGGTTGTTGACCGCGCCGGGAACGTGGACCGAACCCGCCGCGAGAGGTCTTTCCGTTGAGCTCTACTTGGAGCAGGAGGACGCTTGGGTGCTGGGGGGGCTCTAGCCGTAAATCCCTCGCCTTCCGGGTCCTGCACAAGAGGCTGACGTGACTCGGGATTGGATCCCGAGGCCCGCATACTAGTCTACGGGCAGAAGCTTGGAATAGTGATCCCTGGTGGATTACTGGATAGCCTTCGGGCGGATTTATGAACAAGCCTACGGGCGGGAACCTCTGTATTTCAAAGATAAAATAATTTTATGATAATAAAGAAGTTGTTTGATATTGTTTTTCTATGTCACGTGATAAGATTACGTGAAGGAACCAGTGCTTAACAGGGCTAATCAAAGAAGCTGCTTGTTATATGTCAAATTAATGTGTTAGGTAATTACATAACTAAAACAAACCGAGGAAAGTGCGGAGGATGGGCCATGGGTCCGTCCTATGGATGGGTGGTCCCGGTTAGCCGGGAACTTTTCTCAAAGTCCTCGACGAACAGAGGGATGATCAGCATCACCAAAACAAATAACGAGAACGATGACTTAGAATTACCTATTACCCGATTCACGTTGTTTTAGGGGAATGGAATGGGACTATGCCTTATGGCAGAGAGGTTGAGCCTTGCATCCCTCTCGTTTCCCATTCTCCTTGAACCAAGTGCGGCATGAATCCGCTTCAGACCGGGCGTTTCTGCGTAAAGTAGTTCGATCGGATCTGACGCTAGCTGCTGTTAGTTAATGACCAAACAGGAAAACCTTAATTCCGGTCAATCCTAAGTGAAAAACGGCCAGGACACTTCCGCTACGTGGCAGACGCGGGGAGACCTAGATTGCAAAACCCGTAACATTCCACGGGAGTGCCGGGTGGAGTTCTCTAGACAGCCTTTCCGATGGACTGCCAAGACGTGTCCTAGAGGATTCTAGTGGACACGTTACAGTTACTATTTGGCTCTTGTTCTTTACTCTTTGGCTCTTCCTTCCTCCTGTCCTCTTTTTACTCTTATTTCCTTCTCTCATTGTCTTCATGAAGTTATAGATAGACATGATTAGTGATGTTGAGCTCGAACTGTAGAAAACTCGCAAAAAATGCAAGAAAGCACTGGTTTGAAAAGAAAGCCATAAATTTTTTAAAATTTTTAATTTTTTTTAATATTTACGTGGTGCATCTGTAAGCGCGTGTAATTGCTTGTGTATATGCACAGATAAGACATATTACACGCGCGTTGATAGATGCACACTTACAATTAAATTGATTAGATGCTAGCTTTTGGTTGTTTTTGGATCAACATGACTTTCCTAGTCTTTCAATATCAAAATGTTTGCCTCCATGTTGTAAGTATCAATGCATTTAGGGAATATGACATATATACCAAATGAAATCATATATGTCCTTATGATTCAGGTGTATTTATGTCGTCATCTTCTACTAGTATGGGACATGCTGAGTCAACAAGTAGTACATCCTCCAGTGAGGATGAGACATTGCGTCTTCACAATCGAGATGCTTGGCTACAACAAAAAATAAAATGTATGTGTGATCGTTGTCGAGGATATTTTTTTCGAGCATATCGAATCACAATGCCACACCTCAGCATGTACAGAGAGTGGGACCAAGAAAAAGACCGAGTAATTTTTACTGCTTTATTTGCACAAATATTATTGGTCTATGTTGCGTCTTCACCATTAAACTAAACCTCCTTTTTTTTATTGAGTAGGATGCGGTACCACTTTCTCAAATGGTCCCTCCAGGGCGTCGAGAGGCTATGAAGTGTCGATGCGAGGAGGAAGAGTACTCAAGAAGAGTAGAGACTGATGACGATGATAGCTGACCTCTTCAAATGCCCCATCAAGTTTTGGAGGAAGAGATTTTTGACAACATGGTGCATGATTTATTTTCCCATGAGGTTCGGGGAGAGGGCGCCACTAGAGAGACAGATGACCCGCTACACATAGCGTCGAAAACTCCATTGTACGAAGGTTGCACCTACTCCGTTCTATGTGCATCTCTCAAGATACTGAACTTACAAACCATTTATGGATGGAGTAATGCAAGCTTGAATGCATTATTGAAGTATGTATGATTTGATATTAATTCATAAATGCTTCTAGACAATATTCAACTCTGTTTGCACAATATATGCAAGTTATTGTCACAAATGCTTCCAAATGGAAATAAATTACCAACTAGAAGGGAGCAAGCAATATATTTCTTGGCATCTCTTGGAGGTCTTGATTACGTTAAAATCCATGCATGTGTTAATGATTGCATCTTGTTTCATGGGGATCATACATCTGCATGACAGTGTCTTATTTGTGGTGAACCAAGATACAACTAGGAGATGAAATCAATGGATGTGCCTCGTAAGGTTTTGCAATATTTTTCTATTATTCCACGTATTCAACTTATGTTTAAGTGTGAATCTATTGCGAGACTCATGTCATGGCATGCTAGTTACCATTCAAATGATGGAAAGTGGAGAATTTCTTCAGACACACTAGCTTGGCAACACGTAGACAATTTGTGACCTACTTTTAAAAAAGAGCCCATAAATTTGAGATTTGGTCTAGGATTAGATGGAATATGTTCATTTGGCATCAAAAGCACCTCATATAGTGTATGGCCAGTGGTATTGGTGAACTATAATATCCCTCCGTCCATGGCAATAAAAAAAGGACATGTAATATTGTCCCTTTTGATTCTTGGAAAATACAAAGTAAAAAACATGGATGTTTACTTAGAGCCTTTCATCGAGGAGCTAGAAATGCTATGGAGAGGTATTGAGGTGCAAGATGTGAGTGCATCATTGTCCTCTAGAGATTTTACTTTAAAGGGCATGTTGTTGTAGACCATGCATGACTTTCCAGGCTATGGAGAGTGTTCAGGTAGTTGCATACTCTATTTTATTCATTCTTACCCTTAATCAAATATATGTCATAATTAATCCACTTGTTTTTATAGGTTTAACTACATCAAGATATCATGCATGTCCAATTTACGGTCCCTCTCATGCATATCATCAGGATATCATGCATGCCCAATTTGCGGTCTCTCTCTGGTTTCTTCTAGACCGACATGCTTGAAGAAGGTTATCTATGATAATCATCATCGTTTTCTTCCTATTGACCACCCTAAATATGCACCCCTCCACTAATGGAAGAACTCCACAATCTCTAACCATTCAAGATTGGAAGGACACTTGGACACACGCCAATGATCATCCTCCACTCAGCATGAGTCGGTAACTAGTTTACCTCTTTTGTTTGTCTTTAAAGTACACTCCATTATGAGAATAAGAAATAATATATTGTTTGTGCCTTAGATTCTCTATATTCTTTCATCTCCCATATTGGATTGAACTCAAGATCAATCACCTGTTGGACCCCATGCATATATTCAAGAATGTTGCCTCTACATTATGGGATCACTTAATCCGTGCTCGTGATTCTGTCAATGTAAGGGAGGATTTACGTAGCATTGAACGTATGAGACGAGCTTGGCCACGCATCGGACCCAAAGGAAAGATCAAGTTAATGCGTGCACATTTGGATGTTGTCGAAGACCGAATAAAAGATGGTGAAGTAGCAGATATGTAGCTTTCGAACTCCCACAGGATATATGAGACGCCTCAAGGGAGCCTTCATAAAGAAAAAGAAAAGAGGTGTGGAGCAACTATCCGGTTTAAAGTCTCTCATTGTCACAAAATGATTCAGGTAAGGATTTTCATAGCCATAAATATATTAATTAGTGGAGTAACTATGTAGACTAATTAGCAATGTATGAATATTTACATATAGTTCATCCTTCCTACTAGCATATCCCATTGTGTTTTGAAAGATGTGCATGATATCATTTACAAGATGGGTGAGCTCGCGAGGTATGTATACTATACTTATTTTTTAGTTTACATATTACGTACATCACATAGTAAACCCGCTTGAATTTATGGACAAAACTAATCATCGTTCTCAATTGCATGTTAGTAGATTTGTGAGTTTGAAGGAAATCGATCCAAATACATTGCAAGAGGCTCGAGTATTGTCCATTGAGGTGGGTTGTTTGGTGGAGGAAACTTTTCCTTGCTCCATTTTGACTACTCAAGTACACTTACTCGTACATCTGATTGATGAGATCGCAATTTGTGGGGTAGTTCATGCAAGGTGGATGTTTTTTCTAGAGTGATTTATGAAAATCCTAAAAGATTTTGTAAGGCAAAATGCATGGCCCAGGGAAGCATGGCTGAGGGTTGGTTAGTGCAATCATCCCTTGTACAAATCTCTGAATATCTTACTAAAGTGGACCCCTCTTTACCACGACTATGGAAAGATGACGAAGATTTGAGGATGACCTCTATAATACCTCAAGGAAAAGGAAGGAGCAAAGTGCTAATGAAAGAGGAACTTTGTAAGTTAAATGTATTTTGTGTGCTTAACAACGAACTAATGAGCAAATGGGTGACACTAAATAAAGAAGCAAGGGCAAGAAGAGTAAGCGAAAGGCAAGCATTTCATGCTAGACAGGGACATAATGTTCCATATTCAAAACATTCAAGTGTGCTTCCACATCATATTGATATAGATTGGCTATATGAAGAAATTGAGAAGATGGAAAAAGAGGAGGCGATGGATATATCGCAAGAGGAGTGGGAATACGCACGAGGTTGCTTATCAAAGGTGAGACATACTTATAATTAAATTATCTTTAGTTATATATGATATAATAATTTCACATGTTTCATCTTTAACTAAATCATTAATATGATCTCAACAATGTACTACTAGTGCACATTGTTCAATGCTATTTGGTGTGAAGGCAAACATTTTCGAACTCAATGTATAGATGAAAAGAGAAATACCCAGGATTGTGGTATCCTTGCAAACTTCCAGGATACTAATGGCACCATGGAAGGTTATTGTGGCTTGATCCAAGATATTTTGAAGCTTGACTTTAGGCGATTTTTTTAATATATGTACTAGATGTGAAGTGGTTTAAAGAAGTAGTAACAACGGGTGAGCATTGCACAATTAGACGTCATCCAAGCATTTCAGGTGTGATTGACTCTACAAAATTTCACCAAGGCAAGAATGACACATTTGTACTACCTCAACAATGTGAGCAGGTATATTAGAAGCTATTTATTTTCATATATATTACTTCTTGATACATTCTAAAAATACAATAAATATCTAAGCTACTTACTTTTTGTTTTTTAAATGCAGGTTGTGTATCACCCAATGGTAAAAATAATCGATGGTGGCACGTCATCCCCATATCTAACCGTTCAAAACCAATATATGGCAATGCTATGAACATAGAGATAGTTGATGACAATCCAACAATCAATGATGATGCATAGGATGATGCCATGATCGATGATATACATGATGCAGTGCAGGATGATCGCCACGAGGATGTTCAAGGAAGTGCAGAAGAGGATAACAATATGGTTGCAAATGATGAAGAAGAAATTGAGCATAGCAATACATTTGACAGTGGGATAGACTTATTTGTTTCATTGCCTATTGGTAACATAGACCTAGAAATAGATAGTCTAGCAAGGGCCAATCTCATTGAAGATGAGATTGATCATTCATTGTAGCATATATAATTAGCTTTGAATGATTGGATGTATATTTGTAATACTCAGAAAGAAGTAAAGTTGGTAATGTATTCAAAAAAATACTAGCTGTTTGGTCATATTTAGGGACTTTATGAGAAATGAAAAATATGTGTGTTTATTTTCGCATCTATAAGCACGTTTAAAAACGCGGGTATATAGACGGGTTTCATATACTAGCGCCAATAGACATGCTGATAAACGCACCCGCTATTTCGCGTGTACAATGTGCGTCTATAGGGCCTTTCTTTTGTATTGTAAATGTTGTGCATAGGCTTACCCTTATACATTGAGTTCCATTTTTTTCATATGCTACATATCGAGAGAGTTATACATACCATATAATAATAATTTGTATTGAGACATTTTTATATATAATCATCTCCATCATTTTTAAAACAATATCTTATGTTGTATTTTCATGTTTCTTCTTGGGGTTGCAAGGTGAATGTGATTACAGAGAGAGAGAGAGAGAGAGAGAGAGAGAGAGAGAGAGAGAGAGAGAGAGAGAGAGAGAGAGAGAGAGAGAGAGAGAGATGCTATGTTAATGGTGTCTATAATAGCCCTCTTATAAGGAGCAGCTTATTGTCTTATTTCTCAAAGAATATTAAATAAATTTAAACATATATTGTTAACCCCATTGCAAGACACATAAAAAGGAAGCAAAAGAAAATTCAAGAAAATAAAAAAATATAGAGAAAATCTAAAAAAGTGGCATGACAGAAGGATAAGAGGCCAAAAGCATAAGGGCAATCTTAAAATTCAAGACAAAGGCAAAGGTGCATTTTAACATGTAAAGGCGCCCTCAAGTTTTTGTAGAAGAGCATCAAGCTATCCCTCTCTTTGTGCCAACTATAAAGAATAGACCGGCATAGGTGAAGGCATAATGTAAAAAGAAGGGAATAATAGGAAAATAAGACCTTGGCAAGATGGCCGGTCATGAAAATATAGGGGATGGGTGCCCAAAGGAATAATGTCATGTATAAAATCTAAAAAGTGAATAGAGAAGCTCATTCTTGGTGTGTGGCAGAAGTGTCTCTCTTCTTCTCTTCTTCTTCTTACTTGCTTGTGCTCATGCCTTAGAGAGGGTGTGTGAGGGACCATGGTATTGAAGCTCTCCATCTTGCCCTCTCTTCTTCTCTTCTCTTTTGTGCGCAACTATGGAGCATGGAGCTTGAAGATGGCATTGAGGTAAGCTCACTACACCTGTAGGCTTGAGAGCACATATGACTATGTGAGAGGTAAACACCAACATACTAAGTGTAGATATGCAAACCCATCTGGCCAGGTGATTGATCATAAATGTCTGCACATGTTAAGCTTGCCATCTCAACACTTTCCCTCAAGCTCAACTATATCTCTACAACTCTAATTAAGCTTCAAAGTTTTCAAAGCTTCTTTGTACCCAATGCTTATGTAAAAAATATCAACTATTTAATATTGTGTCTCGACATAGACCAAATCCATAGAAAAAGTACATTCTCTTTCAAAAATTGGTAATGCACCTTAATATGTTGTATCCTAACATGGAACACTAGATTTGTAGCTAATTATATGTTGCTCTTATTGTCATAGTGAATGACAATTGGACCATCGCCTTGCACATCCAAATCACCCAGTAACTTTTATAGCCATACCACCTCACATGCTATCATAGTAGCACCTCTATAATCAGCCTTTGTATTTGATAAAGTAAATGTGGGTTGGTTTTGCTGCTCCATGTAAACACTGCACTACCAAGGGAAAACTACTGCTACTAGCCCAATGTGCATCTATGTATCCAAAAATATGTATATCCTTACCTATCTCATAAAAAAGTTCATAATGCAAAGTGGAATTCACATACCTCAATATGTATCTAATTGCATCCAAGTGAGACTTTCTAGGCATCTACATAAATTTACTGGCAAGGCTAATAACATAGCTCAACTGTGGCCTTATGATAGTCATGTAAATCAAACTTCCTACTATCCTCCTTAACATAATACGGTCTCCTATCTAATCCTCAACTTCACATTTTTCTCCAATGGCACTGAAAGAGGCTTACATGCTGTCATAGCATACTTGGATGAGATATCCAATCCTTACTAACTTTGGAACAACCATATACCATCGTCACATCTAATCACCTCAATATCATGAAATTACCTTAGCTTACCTAAATTCTTAATCTCAAACTTCTTCTTCAAAAGGTTCTTAACCACCAATTCCACTGTCATTCTCACCTATAATAATCAAGTTATCCACATAGATGACTATGATGACCAACTCTCCATCTTCCTTTGTCAAATAAATTGAGTGGTTAGTATCAGAAACATGAACGTCAATGTTGACAAGATACTGTCTGATCTTGTCAAACCATGCTCTAAATCCCCATAATCTACTTGTTGCTCCATACAAACACAATATTAGGAAGTTTGAATTTCTCCCAATTCTCATTTTTTGAATACTAAAAAGGTGACACACGGATAACATGTCGATAAGTTTCTCAAAACCATATATGTGACCTATCATTGAAAAGTGCTTGGAAAATGGAATCTATTGAGCTACAGAGCACTTGATTTGGAGTTCTTGTGTTCAAGTTATGACAAATCTAAAGATTTGACCATCTGTCCCAAACTTATGGGAAATTTCCATATTCCCCATTATGGTGTTTATAGATCTCTTCTTGTCACCATGTAAGAAGGTACTTGCTTTAGCCCCCATAGAGCACTTTCTTTAACTGCACACATATGTGGGGTATTTTGAATCCTCATAACTTGCTAGTTACTCCATATAGATCTCTTCTTCTAATTCACCAAGTAAGAAGACATTCTTAACATCCATTTGATGCAAACTCTAACCTTATAGGAAATCAATCAGATATCTAATAATTGTTATCCTAGTAACTGAACTGAATGTCTCTTCATAATCTATGCTATATGTTTGAGCATAACCTTTTGTAACTAGCCTGGTTGTACACTTGCTAACAGAACCATATGCATTATGCTTGATTTTGTAAATCCACTTATAGCCAATAGCTTTCTTGCCCTTACTTAAAGGTACTAGATCCCAAGTTCTATTGACTTCTAATGTAGCTATCTCCACATCCATTAATGCACCCCAATGAGCATGACAAAAAGCATCCTAAAAGAAAGTGGACTCAACATCCTCAACCACCTTTATTATATAAGTATAATGGTGAGCTACATAACCTTCAAAACCCAATCTTTTAGCATGATATCTAACCTTGCTAGACCTATGCACGACTAGATTACTTAGTGGCACCTTTGCATTACCATGTGCGATCTATACGTCTAGTGTCTTGATTGAAGGAATACCAAACTCATCATCCAAACTCTTTGAACCACTAGAATCTCCATCAAATCCTGAATGACTAGTAGATGCATTGGTAACATTTGACACTTTCATATTCTCTTTATGTTCACCTACAACACTTGTAAATACACTTGAAGATGTAAGGCCACTCCTTAGTCTCCTAGACGAAGGACTAACTATAGATATAGTACCATATGATGTTTCTGGTCCACTAAGGCTCCATGGTTCTTGCTTTTCTTTCTACACATAAGTATCATCATCATCCAATCCATCATCACTAAATATATTTCAACTACTCATCTCATCAAAAATAATATTCCTACTCACTTTGAACTCACCTGTGATGATAGGGTTATAACAACAATACCCTTTTTACTCTAAAGAGTATCCAATAAAAATATATTCTTTAGCCTTTGAATCAAGCTTCTTTCATTCAAAACTCATCTAGCACTTATAAATCGGAGCTATGAGTGTTGTATTTATAATATAAACAATAGTATGAATAGCTTCAAACCAAATTTATTTTTGTATATTCTTCTTAGATATCAAAGCCCATGTAATTTTTACAATATGTCTATTTTTTCTTTCTGTATTCTCATGGTGTTGTGGGGTATACTTGTAAAGAAACTATCTCTTTATCCCATGAGACCTCAAAAATTCACTAAATTCATTAGATAAGTGCTCTTCCTCTCCATTTAATCTCAACTAGTTAACTTTCAAGCATGTTTATATTTCAAAAGTAGCCTTGAAGTTTTGAAGTGCTCAAATATATCACTCTTTCTCTTAATGAAATATATCCATAGATTTCTTGAACAATAGTATTTTCTACCATCAAGAGATATATTTTGTGTGGATCTCCAAATATTTTTATGTATAACATTAAGTATATTTCTACTCACGTCTCTATCACGCAGAAAAGATTGTCTTGCCTAGTTACCAAACTGACATGCCTCACATACTTTATGAAATTCTCCAACTCTAAAAGCAGGAAACCCTATAGCCAATCCTTCGAATGATATTAATTTTATCCTTTACATATTTATATGTATAATATATTTATTCCATATTTCAAATCCACAATCACTTCTTTTCCTTTATCATACATAGAAGCATTCGTAATATGAATTCCACCATTCTAAAGTGAACATATGGCCAACTCCACTTCCTTTTGTGACCAACCTATACTTATCATTAAAGTCTTATACAATATAAGCTTTTGCATTAAATCGAGTCTGCAATTCTTACTCTATCATTTGGCCAATCGATACTAAATTCTTTATGATTGATGGTACATGTAATACATGTGATAGGCTCTGTTTGACCATTATGCAAAGATAAGAAAACTTTTTCAATGTGTGAAATCAAGTGACATGAATCATGACCCATCTATACCTAACTTGGACTTTTATAAATCTTACATCTCTCCAAATCATTCAACATGACTTGTCATATAATTAGACACACCTAAATCAAATTACCATAAATGATTATGTGTCCCCTTTTCTATAACAACATTTCTCATATGCTAGATAATGAATAAACACTCATTTTTTTCTTCATTTTGTCATGAAGACAATGCATAGTTTCCTTGCTGCAATTTACTGCTGCAAATATCATCCTTCAGCACTTCGTTCAAATGATTCACTCAACATATTGATCTCTTTGCTGATCATGAGAGGTAGAAACTCATCAAAATCTAGAAATGGCTTTTGTACATATATAGAACAAACAAATGTTCTCCAAGCCTTTTCATTATTAAGGCTACCCAAAGTAGATGAAACCAAATCATCATCATCAAGAATTGCATCAATCACTACCAAAGCATCTGCAATGCTCCTCACCTTCAGAACATACTCATTGTCAGATACTTTTCCTTTATTCAAGGTATTCAACTCTTTCTTGAGTTGAACCTTCCATGCCTTTATATTTGCTAAAAACATGTTCTAAAAAATTATCTAAGTTACATGTCAACTTTTTGTACTTGTGATATATCCCATCATACTATTATCAAGGATTGTGAATAGCCAATATATCAACTTTTTGTCTTTTTGTATTCCATCGTTTTCACACATTTAATTCATTTGTAGTGTGAGAGTTACTTAGCTCTAGTTTATTTTTTTCACTTGAAAAGAACTATAAATGTCTTTTTTAATAAGAAAGTTTGTCACATGAAACTTTCATGACATAATTGTTCTTGTCTAGCTTCTCAATGATGGACTTTCCACTATTCTATGTTATTATCGTAAAATTGATACAAAATAGCAAGCAAGTCTGCTACAATCTTTCACAATAGGTACACAATAATACATCAAGAAATATTTTTAATTGACAACTCAATAGTATATGTAATCTACAATCGATTTGTAGATATAACTTGTATTTTCTTCTTGGCAAACACCTTAGAACTTATAGATTTCAAATTTGTAGCATGTGCACCCACTTTTGATCAAGACAACCGAAATTCCTATATGTCATGAAACTAATATCCGCAATAAACCTTACACATCTAGATCAAGGTCTAAAACAACTTTAGATAGCAAAAAAGTAGCATATACAAAACTCTACTTGCACACTAACTTCATATAAATCTGATATTTTTTCTCTACCCTACTTCCAATGCCTTCACAAATACTATCCAAGAGAAAGAGTGAAAGAATGAGAGATATTGTTAATCATTTCTTGCTTACTTGAATCCTTTTAAGTAGGTGTAACAAACTAAATATTATAAGTGATAAGTCAATTGGCATGTGAGAATGATAATGGCCACCAACATACCAAGTGTAGATGTGTAAACCCATTTAGCCAAGTGATCCATCATAGATATCTACACATATTGAGCTTGCCATCTCAACACCATTGAGGGCTATATTCTTGAATATGCTAATTGTCGATCTTCTCATGGAAGATAACACTTTGTGTGAAGGAGAAAACTCAATGAGTAGGATCGTAAAGATGATAAGCATTCATGCCAAAGTGATCAATAGAGCCAACAAGCATATGTGGCATTGCTTTTGGGTCAAGATCTTTGTGGAGGTTGGATGGAACAACTATATAACACGTTGAGTGAGAAATCTTTTAATGAGACAAATGAGGTGAGTGATCATTTCACAAAGTATATGGGATTGAGTTCTTTTTTGTTTTGATAGTAGTTCAATTTTATAGATAGCATACTAGTATGATAATAGCTTCTTTCTAAGATGTCAAATGTTACTGGCTTCAAGATATTACTCCAGCTCATGTCAATATATTTCTCTATCCTAATTGATGTAGAGAACCTTGATTTGTTGGTCAAGTTGGTTTCGAATAGAATCTTTGTATGCTTTAAAGTGATGTAATGTTTTAGACTTTAATGCATGAGATGGAATCATGTATGCTTTGCCTATTTTTCCTTGTTACAGTGAATTACTCTTGAACTTGAAAAGTCCAAGATTCATAAAAAACAAGTGGAAATCTTGAATGTTGTGGGTAGAAATACAATGCTCCCTCATCTCCTCCTTGGTTGTTTGATTCTAAGTTGAAGGTTTCTGTGAAGTCCCTCGAGAGATTGACATAAGTCTTTTGGTATCTCTTTGTGGTTATTGACTATTCGAGTCACTTGACATTTTCTCTAAAGAGTCTCCTTATAATTGTTTGTGAACCATCAATTTTCAGTTGTCACTTTGTTTATCAATTTTGCAAGTATAAAGGAGTTGTAAATTTGGACAAGAAACTAGTGTTTGTCTATACCATGTTGGATAGCATGGCCTATTAGAGAGCAATAAGTGTTGTACATATGCTCACCCTTACACAAAGTCCTATTTTAGATGTGATATGCTACATATGTAGAGATCTACATAGAGAAAATAAAATACTTTATATTAAGGCATTCTTATGTATAATCATCACCCTGATTTATTTCTAGTATCTTGTGTAGCATTGTCATGCTTCTTTTTGGAGTTGTAAGGAGAATAGAGATTGCACAAATAGAGAGAGAGAATATGCTAAGTTTTTGGTGTCTCCAATAGTCCTCTTGTCAGAAGCAACTTATTATCTTATCACTCAAAGAGTAAAGAATGAGTTTCAACATACATAGTTTGGATTAATGAGTAAGGTGAGCAGTAGGAGAGATTGGCCTTTACATTAATAATGTTGCACTAAAAGACCTAATGTGTCTTTAAGGAAGGAAAAGAATGAGAGAATATGTGACATATAACACATGTGAGTTATTTTCACCCAACACCCATCAATTTCCTACAATGTGCAAACATTTCAAAGGGCAAAATCTTGGTGAGAGAGTTTGCATGATTATCACCAGTATGAACTTTGATGATCCTAACTTGCTTACCCTCTGACACCTAACAAATGAAGTAATATCTCACCTCTATCTACTTATTTTTCACATGAAACAAAGGCTTCTTTGCTAACATGATGGCACTCCCACTATCACCATGAAAAATAGCATGTCTTCATTGAGGCCCAAGTCTCTCACTAGACGAGTAACCTATATGGCTTCCTTTCATGCCTCTATTGCTACAATATACTCAACTTAAGTGGTAGATAATTCCATGTATCTTTGTAAACAAGACATCCATGAGGTTGCACCACCAACTTCTGCTATCAACATTCCTTGCATAGTTCAAGTCTATGTACCCATGTATGAAACTAATACCTCTCCCAAAGTATATACACATATCTCTTGTACTATTCAAATACCTCTAGATTCATTTCAATACTTTCCAATGCTTCTTTCTAGGATTGGACATATTCCCACTCTCACTATACATGATTTTCATACCTTGAAGCTATGACTAACACTTATATTTGTGAGGTGGCATGGATTGCATAGGATAGAAATATGACAGTGTAGGCATGTACATTTACATAGATGATCCTTATTATGCTTAGTATATGATAATGCATGATATGATGACCATGATTGGTGCTTTTATGGACACATAGATGACTATTGCTATGCTAGCATGGAGGAGAGTACATCATAACACGGATCATGATCTACACTGGGACCTAAAAGGAGCACGTGTAGAATTGACTAGGACATATCATTTTTGTCCATCAACATGAAAGAGGAGATAATGACCATGCTATTGTGTGTATAGTAGGTTCTCCATATCTATAGTAGCATGGAATGTAGACCAATATGAGATTTTGACCAATAAATCTTGCATGCACAAGCATGAGCAAAGGACATGCTTTGATCGAAACTAGTACTTTTTCTTATAAATATCCTTGTCATAAAGTAAATCTTTATCTTATACTCTACCTTCAAAATATTACATGCACATTTTTGGAAAAAAAAATCCTAAAAGAATGTATGAATCCTGCAATCAAAAGAATAGTCCAACATTCCTATATGAGGGTAGATATGTGTGCCTAAAAGAGCATACTTAGTGGAGTCCTTTGAGTTAAGGAAAGACTCTCGCTATAGGGGGATAGATGAAACACATGATATGGAGAAGGAGTCATTATGATATACCATGGAGTTTTAAAACATGAAAAATGGATGAATAGGTGAGTATACTTTTGCTGTTTATGAGTTATAATGGGATAAAGAAGTGGATTGTTTTTAGTGGAATGTTCATATGGGATTTTGTAGAGAAAATTTGGTGTTATATTTGAGTGTGGAAGGGATATTCTTATTGTGGGTATAATAGAGGGTTTTTTTGTCCATGTGGTGACTTTTCAAATGGAGTTTTGGATCTATTTTTGTAGCAAAGAGTGAGATATATTCTTTATGAGTCTAGAAGACATTTTTGTTGTGTCTCTTGATTTTAAAAGAGGTGGAAGCACTTGTACTTTGTCTATTGTTAAGTGTTACAACAAAGTATTCTTCATTGATCTTGAAAATTCAAATATTCATAAAAAACAAGTGCAAAGTTTGAGGACTAACCTAGACGTTGTGGGCTAAAATGCAAGCTCCCTCATCTCGTCCTTTGTTCTTTGATTTTGAGTTGAAGGTTGCCATGATGTCACGGGAAAGGTTTGCATAAATCTTTGTTTTGGTATCTTTGTTTGGTTATTTACTTTTTGAGTCTCTTCACATTTTCTCTGAATATGCTTCTTCTAATTCTATGTGAACCATGGATATTTGATTGTCACTTTGTTTACTAATATTCTAAGTATAAAGAAGTTTAGGTGTTTTACATAGGCTTACCCTTAAACATTGAGTCCCATTTTAGATTTGATATACTAAATATCAAGAGAGTTATATAGACCATACAATAATAATTTTATAGAGACATTTTTATATATAATCATTAGTATCATTTTTTAAACAGTATCTTATGTTGTATTTTCATCTTTCTTCTTGGGGTTGCAAGCTAAATGTGATTGCATAGAGAGAGAGAAAGAGAGAGAGGGAGTCCCAGCCTTAAAGTGACCTAGTCAGAAAGCGTTCTCTATCATATTCATAAGTGGAAATAGGAGTGAAGAGCTCTACAATGCCTTGGTAGGCAACTCAAACCTGCAAAGGGACCTCAAAGGGACATACTGGCTAGGATCTTTGAAGAAGCCATATGTATAGATGACATGCTCAAGGAAAGAAGCTAGAGAACCACAAGCCGAGATAGTGCAACCTAGAGCCTCATAGAGAGCTAGCACCGATACCGAGAGATCTAGTCAGAGTGACCAAGAGAAAGGGAAGAGTGTTGATCTAAGACAAGAAATAGTGGACGTAAAGCTAGAGATAGCCAAGCTCTAGGAATTGATTAGAAGACCTCTGCAACCTCACATGCAATGTGTTCATTATGAAGGGAACCACCTCTCGGCCAAGTGCACAAATCCTAGATCTAGACCTTGTGCCAATTGTGGTAGGTTTGGTCATGATGCTATGCGTTGCCAATTGGCGAGGCAATTACCATATCCGCAGTGTTACAACCAGCCATACTACTTGGGGAATAGATCATCACAAATCATAAGGGGAACTCCATTAGCTCTCCTAGCGCGTAATGATACCAAGCCAATCGTCCCCGGAATGGACGTCAACCCTATAGGAATACCTAGACCACCTGGACCCTTTGTGACCCATCCATCGAGTGACACTCCAATACATTATGTAGAGGAGTCGAATGAGGACGATACATATGTAAAACCTTATGTCTTGTACGATGATGAAGGCAATCCCATCTTAATAGATTTTGGACCAATGTACTGATGATGGAATTAGGTTGAGGAAGGGGTAGAGGCCTAGTAGGGCAAAGCCAGGACCCAAACTCATTGGACTTACCATCACCCAGGGCGTACCTCATCTCTTTGCCCCAAATGAGCACAAGATAATAGAGAAAAGGTAGATCTGAGATGCCTCGAGTAGTGTGGAAGCACTCACTTATATGTTGAATTTCCTAGGCAAAGACCATCTACTAGCTTAGTCACCGTACCTTGTGTACCTTTGGGACTCTTTCGAGTCGAAACATTTGATGGTGAGGCCACTCCCATCTTGTTGAACATCATGACTAGAGCACAAATGAAGAAAGATAGTATTTCATTGCAAGGACCTAGCAATCTAAATGTAGCGTCAATAGGAAAGAAGACTTGTCAAAGGAAGAAAAAGAGGGCTGACACCAAAGTGACACTAAAAATGGACAGTGCGACCATACTAACGAGAGGGAAGTAAGTGGCAAATGCAAAGGCTAAGACTTGAGCACCTAAAACAACAGAGCCGGGGAGTGCCAAGGTTGGGGAATATACTGATCCAAAATGCCAATTGGAAATAGTTAACAAGGTTAAGGAGTCGATGAAAGATGCACAAGAGCATCTAAAGGATGCCGAGCCCATCCTACAAGACAAGATCAACCAGTTCTCTACTTTAAGCATGTCTATCCCACTGACACACATAAACTCAAGAGATGCATCTACACCTCATGTAGAACCACAAAGACAAGGCTTAGATGCCATTGCTAGGCAATCTCCCAAAGACCAATGGCAAAAAAGTGTAGCGCAAGACAAAAGGAAAGTAGCTAATGGCCTGTTTATGACATTTTTATCGATCCTTATAATGTTGCGATGGGGGGTCTGCTTAGGAAAGCCCTTTCTTATGGCAAGAATTGAAGTAGTGGATAAAGGGATCTAATGAGCTAGGAGTAGCCCACTTCCATGACCATGACACAACCACACAAATACCGAGCCTCACATTGAACTCAGTGCCTAAGTCATTGCTTGTGAATGCTTTTTGGGAAGGCCTGGAGATGCATGCGGTCCTACCAATGCCAACACTAGGAGATGTCACGAGAAAGGGGATTGTAGACACAGGAGCAGGAGGCATTGTGCTTAGCCATACAATTTTGCAAGCTTGGGGTAACCGGCCAGTGGAGATTGCAAGGTTTAATGTCGTGCTAGCTAATGGCATGAAAGTTAAGTGATTTATGGTATTGAAGGACTGGTCCTTGAAGATAAATGAAATTGAAGTATTTGGCAGGTTAAAATGTATTCTTTGTAATCTTCCATATGTAATGCCACTAGATTGGGAAGCCTTATTTTATGTATCTATCATTGTTGGGGTCGCATCTTTTGGTGAAATACAAGAAAAGTATCTAAAACCCATATCGTTCGATAGAAAAGCGATGACTTCGATTGAACAAGATTACTAAAATATGGATCAATCTTTGGGGGCATGAGGGGTCACTCATAAATCTATGTGTATATCACATGGGTTCAACATTAGGTATTTTTAAAATACTATTTTTTTCCATTTTTACATATAATAAGGTGTCATATAAAGGGATCATTTACATATTCAGTAGAAAAGGGTTGTGTTTTGTCTAATGAAAATTTATAGATAAGTGTATCTCAAAATAGGCCTTTAATGTTCGTGATATAGAGGATATACATAGAGTGAACCCCATGGATCAATGGGCCTACAATTTGGTTTTCACACATGTAAGAAGTTAAATATTTTCTCTTAGAAAAGATATTATTTGTAACCTTCCTAGAAAAGATATTATTTGTAACCTTCCTAGAAAATATATTATTTGTAACCTTCCTAGAAAAGATATTATTTGTAACCTTCCTAGAATTTTTGCACTAATGTCATGCAAGATATGAAGCTAGGAAATAGCATTTTCAAGTGGAAGAGTATAAGATGTACTTATAAGTGATCCACACTAGAAAATATTAGTTAAAAAGTCTACTTATCTTGCTTAGGGATATGAAATTAAATTGTAAATAGGATTTTCATTTTGAATCACGAATGGAAAGTGATGCATAGTTAAGCATGCAAGTTGGGACACATTTCAGGAAAAACTAGAGCAAATTATTATACCCTTGGGGATGAAAGATTTGGTATACTTTATTAAAATTTTCATTGAAAGCTTATTTGTGCCCACTCCGTTAGTGGCTACAAGAGTGGTTAGCTCATAAGGTTTTCTCCTTCTGTATACTTCATCAACAACTTTGCTAGCAGTGTCAAGAATTGCTATACATCTCTTGGTGAATCTCAAGTCTTCATGATCAAGATAAACTATAGAAACAATAAATAATATATTTCTCTTAACCTCTTGAACATACAATACATTTGAAAGCTTTTTGATATCATTATTTGAAATAACAATTCATGGATATAGTATATGTGCCCCTACATAGCATTTTTTGCATTCTTTGCAGGAGCTGTCATAATGATTTATGCTCATAGATACTACACGGAACTGAAGAGACCTTTCCTTTTGGTCATGAGATAGCAAACACCATTATCCAATACCCACAATGAGTGAGTGATAGACACTTCTTCTGTTGAGAAACACACTTCCTCACTAGTTTCCATTAATAGATCTAGCTCTTCTTAAGCCATATTGGTTATCTACTTCTCTTTATTTTTCAAGGCACTACTATATTAATCTTCATTATTAACCAAAAAAACTAAAATTTCATGTCCTTTCTTCTTACAATACACTTCCTCTTCATGAAACTTTTTCTTACTTACTTTTGGTGGAGGAAGCATTGTTACCTTATTGTTATCCAGAATGCAACTTTTACAATATTGCTTCCTTCTTGGATTTAAGGTGTAATATCTCCTCCATCAGTGGTGTATAAAATTCCTCAAATCTCAAAGCTTGAGGTCTCATCTATGTGTTAAGAGCAATTACAAGCTCATAAAACTTTGATTGAAAAACTTGAAGACATTGCCAAGCAATCTTCTAACTACTATTACATATCTTTTATGTGAGTGATGAAAGCTTCTACTAGAGTCTCCTTCGGTAAACGTATTTGTTACTAGTGGCTAATTATCAAGTTTTGAATCCTTGTTTGTTTTTGTATTTTGTATTGCTGATTAGTGAATTCCAAGCCTTTGAACTCTTGATTGTATGCTTTGTTAGCATTGAAACACTGATGATGTAGCTTATAACAAAGGCACATATAGTGCATTCACAACCTTCCATTTCCAAGCCCATAAAAGAGAAGTGATTGGAGGAATAATTATACTTGGATTTGATGGGTTGGGGGTTAGTTTCAACTTTGGGTAACTTCTTAGTACCATCCCCAAAATCTCACAAGAATCATGGATAGTTGTAATTTTAAATTTTCATTGGGTAGTTTTTACCATCTAACTTCTTCATTAAATAATGATACACCTCTAGTAATTTGTATTATGAGTACAAAAGAGAGAGAATTTTGATGCACAAAAAATGAATCCTAATGTTGTAAAACCACTTGTATTAATTTTTGAAGGATTTTTCGTACATTAGACAGTTTTTCATGTGAACGTGCTTTTCTTGCTTTGGAACCGTGCTATGACATGGCAGCCTTGACAATCACTTTCCCCTTGATATTTTTTGTTTTTACTCCGTGTCATTTCGATGCACGGTTTGTCCAATGTTAATTTTTGCGGTTTTTCGGGACCTTTTCGTGCGTCTTTTTGACATTTTTCCATGTGAACCTGCCTTGTTTGCATCGGAATTCTAGTTTGACTTGACAGCCGCGTCCGCCGCGCCTTTCCCTACATTTTTTCTTTTTCCTCCCCCCTATTTCGACTTTCGAATTTTTAATTATTAATTTTAAAAAGTGTTTTCGAGTGTCTTTTTGGTGTTTTTTTTGCATGTGAACGCCTCCTAACCCTATCGGAACTGCGTTTTAACGTGACAGGCCTGTGCAACCCCTTCCCCCGCACATTTGTCATTTTTACTGCCCTCTCTTTCGATGAACCGATCTTCTGTTATTACTTTTCGACCGTATTTGCGTGTGTCCTTTTTTACGTTTTTCCCATGTGAACGTGTCTTATCTCAGTCGGAACATTGTTTTGACGTGATACTGTTGTTGGACGCGTTCTTCTGTACATTTTTCTTTCTTTCCGCCCTACATTCCGGCGAGTAGATTTCTCGAAATTAATCCCCGTATGTGTTTTCGGGGCCGTTTTTCGTGTTTTTTTTGTATCTGCACGTCCTTTATTCCCCTTGGAACCCCCGTTGACCTTTTCCCCTATCTCCCCCCTGCCGTCTTGTACATTTTTCATTTTTACACCATTTCGTTTCGATGATCGGATTGTGAGATATTAAATTTTCTTTATTTTGACGTGTCTCGCGCGTGAACGCACGTATTTTCGGTTTTATGCGTCTTGCCACGCCCGGTCGCGTAAGCGCACTCCGTGCCGACGTCCCGGCGCCGTTCTGATCCCGCCACTGCAAATTTTTTTACCCCACCCCGCATACTCGCGCGGGACGGGGGCATGCCTTTCTTTTACCCCTTTCTTAATTTCTTAATTAATTAATTAATTAATTAATTTAAAAACAATATACCCCCCTCCTGCGTCCATTACCCACCCCTCCCCCCTTCCCAACTAACTTCCCCCTCTCTCTCTCTCTCTTCTTCTTTTTCTTCTTTCTCTCTCCTCGACCCTCCCCCCCCATCCCCCCCACCTGCTGCTCCACCTTCCTTCCCCTCCCTTCTTCCTCCCTCTCTTCCTTCTCCGGCCTCCATTCCCTCTTCCCCCCTCCTCCTCCCCTACTGCCCCGCCTCTTCCTTCTCTCGCCTCCATTCCCTCTTCCCCCCTCCTCCTCCCCTCCTCCCCCTCTCCTCCCTCCACCCTTCTCCTACTCCTTCCTCCTCAGCGCCTCCCTCCCTGCGCCGCCTACCATCGACGTGTCCCAGCCCGCCTGCCGTCGCCGTGTCCACCGCCCACCGCCCGACCCGCCGCCCACCCAACGCCAGCGGCCTTCGCCCTCGCCACCGCTTCCCTTGTCTCCTCCTTCTCCTCCTCCCCTTCCTCCTTCTCCATCTCCTTCTCCACCACCTCCTTCCCCTCCCTCCCAACGACGACGGCCACCCACCTCCCCCCTTAACCAGCCCCCAACCCCCCTCCAACTAACTTCCCACCCCACCCCTGGTTCCCCCAACCAACCCCCCCCTAAGCCCCTTTCCCCTACCCCCTTCCTAAGCCCCCCTCCCCCATCCTAGCCCCTGTTCACCCCCTCCCACAGAAAGCCAAATGCATAGACAAAACAAATTAAAAAACACCTCAACCTCGTGGTTCTCGCACAACAACCCCATGCTGTGATTTTTTTAATTATTGCGTCTCTACATCAGCGGGCAGTCGCTTGTGTGTACGCGTGATCGCGTCTCTTTGCGCTGTTCACACATGAGACGCGCTTGGACTTGTCCGTGAGGTGGTGCGTGCTCGTTCGTTCACACACAATTGTTCACGCGTGTCTGGGTATTCATTTTTGAAATCCCGAAAATCATTTTTTAATCACAAAATCCATTAAACCCATTTAAAATTTGAAAAAAAAGCACAAAATATTCAAAACAAATTCTGAAAAATTACCGAAAATTGCTAAAACCTTTTTTCACCATTTAATAATTTTTATTCCTGAAAAAATCCTATTAAAAAATTTCTAAAAAATTTAAATTGGCTGAAATTCTTTTTAAACTGATGGAAATTGATAAAAAATCCAAAAAATACATAAAAATTAGATTTTTTTAAAAAAAATCACGTTTACCCTCTTACCTATTTTGGATATTTTCTTGGAATAAAAAAATATTCACATAATATTGGAAACTTATTTTTTTTGGAAACATCTCATGACAATGTATTTATTATAAACAAAATTTTTTGAAACTCCCTAACATCAAATGAACATTTCCATCACATTGAAACAATATGGGTTTTCGTCCTCGTAGTGGAGAATTTTGGGTTCTTAGTTAAAATTAAAAAAAAAAACACAAACAAACAAAAAACACTACAAACCCAAAACAAAAACAAAAACAAATATAAAACCATACACCATAAAAACAAATAACAAGTTAACCAAACAAAAGAAAACAAACCCTTCTTTCTTTTTTTTAAATTGATTAAAACAATACACAAACAACCAACACCATAAACCGAGAAACAAATAAACAAAAAACAAAACACACACTTCAACTTAACCAAACACCATAAACTAAAAACATAAAAACCCTATCAATCCACACATCCAAATAAATCCAAGACATATATTTTTTTTCTTCTTTTCTTTTGGTCATCCGTTTCATTGTTCTTTGTTGTGGTCACGGTGTTAGCTCGTTTTTGTTTTTCTATCCAACAGGACGACTCTTGGCAGTCGATCGTTTGACCGTTTTGTGGATTTTTGTGGATTGGGCATTCCACTTTTGGAGGTTGTGATTTTAGACTTCGTAGGCAGACCCACACATTACCAGGTTCCTTTCTTTTTTCCCCTCTCACTTGCACACTAACACACATTAATTGTAAATAAAATCAACCGAACGTTGCACACACATAATTAATAGACTGCGCCTCATAAATTGTAAATAAAATGAACCGGAAGTTAATTATAAAAAGAACCCCCGCTGTTGCACGTGCACCTTTGCACCCTAACCCACATAAGTTATAACTTAAAATCAATTCACAAATGCACACGCACACGCGTTTTAGACACATTAACTTGTAATTAAAATCAACCCCCAAAGTCACGCATGCATGCACGCCGGTGCCATACATAATCTAATTATAACAAGGAACTGCATTAGTAGAGACCCAGTCAGTCAATCCAGTCGTGTCAAAATCTGAGTGGGGCTGGATTACGATGTCGACTCACCATGCATTAATGGGTTAATTTAATAATGAACGATGCTTAATTGTTTATATAATAAAAAATGAGTCGTTAATTTCACTCACACACTCCGTCGCACTGTAGGACGTGAACGCTACGTGGGAGTGGGAGTAGTAATCTGACATTGGTCAACATGGTATTTATTATCATTTTTAGTCAGAATATTTGATTACATCATGATTTTTTTTGAGTCTCTGTCTGGGCTACGGAATGTAGTTTTATTTTATTTTTTGTCTAATATGGGGTTACAGGGTGCATGTATGCCTGCATAGCATGAAGCTTTCGGTTGCATATGTATAGAGGTCATGCCGAATTTTTTCTAGGATGTGGTTTGCCTGGGGGTTGTTATGGTCCAATCAGTTGTGTAAATTAGTCGGTTTCCTGTTGATGGTCTCAGTCTTGGTTTTGTTTTTGGGTTTTGCAGGTTTTCTTTTTGTTTTCCTGGTTGTGTGTGTGGGTTTTTTTTTACCATAGTCTGAATGGCACCTCTTTCTATGCCTTTAATTGTGGTCCAGCATGTTCCTCTTGCGGTCCACGACTATTCTCTTCTATTAGAGGCAGATTGTATTCGATGAGATGGCCTTCGCCCATTTGTGGCTCTCACTTTACCACCTGTGGATGAGAAGTTGTGTTATTATTTCCTCGCTTCTTACAAAAACCAGTCTGGCCTGGCTTACAATCGGAAATTCTGTTTATCAGTAGCCAATATCAGTGAAGCATTATGTTTGCCCTTATCTGCTTTCTTTGTGCCCAGTGGTAACCAGCTACTGACGGGGCTGAGGAGATAGTCACACTGATGAAGAAGGAAACTTCCACCCCCTTGCTCCTTAACCAACTCATTAATAGCTCAAGGGTGTTTGTTGCCCACATTTATTCTCCAGTCTGGAAGCAAGTATGCCAGTTCCTACAGGACCGGCTCATGTCAAGAAAGGCTACATCCAAATACCAGTCAAAAGAATTATTTACAGCTTTTGTGAGATTCTGGAGGGAGCTAAATTCAACTGGGCAAGTTTCCTGTTATCTAAGATGGATCAGCATTTCCAGCGTGTCAAGAAGGGTCAAAATAGTATTGTTTCTTATGATGCCTTCCTACAGAGGATCCTTACTTTTGCTCCTCCTCCTGGTGGTGTTCCAGTGCTAGATCCAGTTCCTTTACCAGTGCAGTCTACAGTATTAGTTTCTTCTCCTAGGCCCATACAGCTTAATTTAGAAGATGAGGAGTCGCCTATTATTTTTTCTAGAAAGAAACACCTTTGCACAAAGGGACCTTCCAATCCTTCTGTCCAAGATCCACTAATACAAACATCCACTCCTGCTGTGTCTGACAGTGCCCTTCCTTCATTCCTTTCCTGTACCAATCTATTTGTCGCTGAAAAGGAAGGAAAATTAGATTCACAGATCCCTTCATCATTACAAACCATTTTAGTTGGATCCATGCTTCCACAAATGGTTTCCAATGTCCAGTCTACTCTGAAAACTTCCCTTACTTCCTGTCTTCAGACACTGTACACCAATGTTTACACTTCCATACAAGACAAGGTGGATTCCCTCACTAGTCACTTGAGTAAGGCACTGGAGGATCTGTCTTCAGAAAGGGCTACCCTCAGTGATATCCACAATCAGATGACTACTACCACAGCCTTAATGGATTCACAGAAGGTCACTATTCAGAAGCTAGAAGCTAAGGTTGTTAAACTAGAGGAGGAGAATGCATCTTTGATGCTTGAGAAGAATTCTGCCCTTGTAGAGATGGTCACTTTGGCAAGTAAGCTTGCTACCAGTGAGGGTCACTTCCAGCAATCTCAAGACACTGTAGAGTCCCAACAAAAACTCATTAAAGAACTTAATCAGAAGGTGGATGCTCTTTCTGTTTCCCCTCCTGCTCCTGTATCTTCTATTGTGTCATCCCAAGAGGAGCTTAATCAGTTGCAACATAAGTCTAAGCTCTGTGATGGGTTCTCAACTAAGGTTGATCGCCTTCAGCAGCAGCGGATGGATTGTGTGCAGAATGATTTTGTTTGTTATACTGAATTGGTGTCACCTCCTCCATCCTTTTGGGTGAAATATCATCAACAGAGGTTTACCTTATATATCTCTTTGAGCAATGTGGATTTAGATCCTTGAGAGGATGGATGGTCTAATCTCTAGCCTGCGGATCTCTTATGAGCTGTTTTTGACAGATTTGTGGATGACTTGATTTCCCATGATGTCCAGTTACTCTCTTTCATGTATCTTACAGGCTATCTACAGATCCCTGATGAGGAAGATTTAAACATTTATATGGGAGATGTCATCTTACAGGCAGTGATGTATGTACATTTAGTTGAGCTTCTGTTAGCAGAGAGTTTACGAACTTATCATGAGCAGACGTCTTGGTGCAAGGGATATGCTTGGCATCCACCTTTGGAGGATGTTGCTTTGGAACCTCGCCGCCTCAGAAGTGTCTTTCATAAATTAGATATCTAGCCTCTTCAATCTCAGTTGTTGAGCTTCATTGCTGATAACCCATTATTTAGTGAGTCTTTCTTTCAGGATTTAAATTTCTGATGTTCTAATTATCCTTTAGATCCTGCTAATCTTTTATCATATTCCCTAATGTCTTATCGTTTCCCATTATATGTTTCTCTTCTTTCATCTAGTCCTGATAATATTCCTCTCTTATCATTTATCCCTTCAGGATTTCCTCACATTCCAGTGTTCACTACATGTCCTTTCATTGCTGATCCTACATTATCTCCTACTCCTTCTGACATTCCACCTACTATTCCTCCTGTTCCTTCAGTTTTTCCAACATAATCCCTTCATACATTTTTGATGTATTCTCCATATTTTCCACCTTCTTTATCCCTTCAATTACCATCTTTTTATGATCTGTCCTATCCTCCATTACAATGCTCTCCTTTCATTCCATTACCCTCTCCGACAAATTACATTAACCTTCCTCCCCAAACAGTCCTGGATACCCTAGGTTATGATGGTGACATCCTTCGTAGAAGACAGTGGACATTACATGATTCAATGATGACAGGTCTAGTGTTTAATTGGCCTCTCATTCCAGGGTCCTGGGATACTTCTGCAGCGTGTTCCAATTCTTACCTCCACTTTTCTAGGGTACATGGTACTTCTGGAGATACCACTGTTCATCTTGCTACTCACTTTTGTTGGTATCTTACGTTCATGCATCATCAGTCACACTTGAATACTCGCAAGGGTATCCCCCTGATAGTGATTAATCCAAATGAGGATGTAGCAGTTGCTCAAATGGATCTCTTATATTATTTTGCACAGGCCTTCCCTACCAGATTCATCATTTTATTGGAAAGGATGTGTTGCCTACAATGTGGGGATATGTTGAGTGTGAAATATGTTGGTTTTTGGGCTGATTTTTTTTTGTTTTTGATGATAAATGGTTGTTTTTGATGACTGATTGTTTGAATTTGAAGATATTTTGAAGTGTTTGGAAAGGTTTGGATAAGTTTGAAGGGTTTTTGATGGTTTTTGATGAGGATGTTTGGTTCTGTAAGGTCTCATTTTCTTCTGTTTTCTTCTGTTTTGTTTATGTTTTGGTAGTAGAGATGGTTGAATGAATGTTTTGAGAGATGATTGAAGTTGTGTGAAGAGGTTTATGAAAGATTGAATTGGTTTTGTTTTGGTTTTTATGATTTTTATGGGTTCTGTTGATCTTCTGTGAAGTTCTGTAAGCTTATGTAGATCTGTTGTTCTGTACTTCTGTTGCTCTATGGTTCTGTTTTGTTGTTTTTGTTGAGTGTTATGATGGATGTGTGGATATTTTGGGAAGTGTTTTTGTCTTAGGAAAGGATGAATGGAAGCTCTATCCAAGATAATTGAAGTGAAGAAGTAACTACTGAAGATTCACAGAAGGTTACAGAAGACAGTGACAGAAGATAGATCTCACAGGACACTATGAAGTCTCTGGTGCCCCTTCATACCACACATACCTTTTGGAAGGTGTATCCACAACCAAGAGAGGAGTATTATGTGTGATTATTGATTATTGTAGTGAGGAGACTTTGTGCATTTGAGAGAGTATCATTGAGAGAGAGAAAAGTGAGAGAGTCAATTTTATGCATGAAAACAATGTATCTACATGTGAGAGAAGAGATGACTATGAAGAAAATAAAGAAGAATACTATGTGATGTATTTCCAAGAAAAAGTGGTGTCTTTATTTGGTGTTTTATTGTTCTTTTGATGGAGATTATGAAGATTATGAAGAATATGGTTGATTTTATAAAATCCGTGGGAGATCTACATGATGTTGCATGAAGATTTGTTGTGCCTAGTGTTCTTTTCTTCATTGTGATTATATAAAACTTAATAAAAAAATCTTGTTGATGTTACAAGATAGATTTTCTTGCAATAGAAACCCTATTTCCTTGGTGTCTCCCTTGGGGCTTCAGTTGACAAGAAGGTCAAGTCGGTGGCAACTCCACTACCTCCCGAAAGTGAAGGACTAGCAGAAAGGCCATCCAAACAGCCAAGCCTTCGTGACCCCAAAGATATTGGTCACCAATTGACAGCTGAAAGTTTACAAAAGCTAAAAATTGGTGAAGACTCTTTTCTCTTGCCAGCTGAAAAGAAAGCCTTTATGCAGATATTAAAGAAACATGGAAAAGCTTTTTCATTTCAGCCTCATGAAATTGGCTATGTGGATCCAAGTATTGTGGCACCAATGGTAATTTCCACGGTCCCACACATTCCTTGGAATCTTAAACTGATTCCGGTACCAAGGGCTCATCTGTCTAAGTTACTGGAGCTTTTAAATGAAAAGATAAAGATGCGAATATTGGAGCCATCTTCAGCTCCGTATTCCAACCAATGGTTTACTGTGCCTAAGAAGAATGGATCTTTGCGATTCATTCAAGATTTATAGCCTGTCAATAAAGTCAGTATTAGAAATGTTGGTTCGGGGCCAATTGTTGATGAATTTGCTGAGGTTTTTGCAGAGAGAGCAATTTATTCCATGGGTGATTTATATTCGGGTTATGACCAATTTCAGCTTGCTTTGGAGAGCCGAGACATTACCACAATGAAGACGCCTCTTGGTTTAGTTTGCATGTGTACTCTACCTCAAGGAGCTACAAATTCAGTAGCTCACATGATGAATGCCATGCATAAATTATTGAGAGATTATATTCCCCAACTAACTATTCCTTTCCTTGATGATGTACCGATCAAAGGATGTGAAATTCATGAGAAGAATGAGGAACTCATTGAGCTTGGATGCCACAAGTTTGTTTCTGATCATATTAATGATTGTGCTCAAATCTTGTCTAAATTGGAAGAAGTCCATCTTACTCTTTCAGGTGCTAAATCTATTTTTGGAGTCGAAGAAGTTCTTGTGGTAGGGCATATGTGTGGTCCATATGGCCGAAAGCCTTCTCCAACCAAGATTGATGCTATCAGCAAAATACGGGAAATATGCACAAATGTTTCGGAAGTGAGAAGATTTCTCGGAGCATGTGTTTTCTATCTTATTTGGATTCCACATTTCACTCATATTGCTGAAAATCTTTATCAACTGTTAAGAAAAGGCCAAAGGTTTATATGGGAAAAAGAGCATACTCAAGCTATTTGAAAATTGAAGAAATTGCTGATTTCTGCCCTCACCTTACAAAGGGCTATTTACTCTAATGGACAGCCTATCATACTCATAGTAGACACAAGTCCTATTGGGATAGGATGGGCAGTCGGTCAAGATGATCTTGAGGGCAATAGATATGCAATCTGCTTTGGAGCGAAGGTTCTTAATGAACGTTAAAGAAGGTATGCTCAAATTAAAAGAGAACCTTGGGGAGTTGTAACTGCATTGAAATGTGACCGGGAGTACTTCATGGGCACACATGTAATAGTTGAAACAGATTGTCTTCCACTCTTGGGCATGATTGCCAACTGCTCCACTCCCAACATAGCTATGCTAAGATGGATAGGCTATATTAAATCCTTAAATCTTGATTTGAAACATATTTAGGAAGAGATAATCCACTTTTGCTGACATGCTTTCGCATCCCAGATATAAGGATGAATAAGAAATGATGGATGAGGAAGAAACAGAGTCTATATTTGCTAAAAATGATGTTGTAATTGCAGGTTTCGATTTGAAAACAACAACTACAGCTCTACCTAATGATGGTTCAACTGTAAAAAATGCAAGTACATCATTAATTACAGCAAGTACAACAAGTTCAACTGCTGTAACAAAATTTACAGTAGTAAAGAAAGAAGAAACAACCATGGAAGGACGGTGGGCAGTTGAAAGACAGCATGCTCAATGTTTTGTTTTGGTTTGTTCGTACTTTAAAGAAGAATAGTATGCAGGTGATTGGCTAAAAATTGGCCAATTTTTGAGCACTATGAAAAAGAAGGAAGATTGGACTAATGAAGAGTTCAAGAGAATCAGAAGAAAAGCTTATGGCTTCTTTCTCAAAGATGGCTACCTTTGGAGGCATGCGAAAAAGGAAGGAAGAGCGCCTGTTTGTGTCTTAGGAGATAAGAAGACTAAAAAATAGGTCATGCAAGAATTTCATGAAAGCCTATTGGCTAGCCATAGAGGCATATGGGGCACTTTTGCCAAAATAAAAGAGAAATTTTGGTGGCAAAACATGTATAAAGACATTGAGCATTTTGTCGAGACTTGTCATGTTTGTTAAATGTACTCTATGGTTAAGCATAGAGATGGGCTTCAGCCTACCTTTCCTTTATCTATTCATTACAAATGGGTTGTTGATTTAGTAACCATGCCTACAGGAATTTGGAACATGAGATATCTAGTGCTTGCTAGAGAAGATCTCACAAATTTGGTGGAAGGAAAAGCCTTGACAACAAAGTCCACTCAAGCAGTTTGTAGATTTTTACTTGAAGAAGTATTTTGCAGGTATGGTTGTGTTGCCAAAGTAACTGCTGATAGAGGAGAATTGGATGCCGATAAGGCTCGCCATTTCTTTGCTCAATTGGGAATCAAGCTATCTCTTACATCAGCCTACAATCTTGAAGGCAATGGTAAGAGTGAAAGATGTCATCAACCAATTCTCAAAGCATTGGCAAAATCTTGCAGAGGAAAGATGAGAGAATGGCCTAGAATGCTTCCATTCGCGTTATGGGCTGATAGAACTACCCATAGTGCAGTAACAGGTTATATGCCGACTGAATTAATATATGGGCAGCCACCTATTATGCCTATTGAGGAGTCTATTATTACATGGAGTATCTTGCCTTGGGATGAAGGCATAAATAGAGAAGAGATGCTGATTTTGCACATAAGGCAGCTTGAAAGAAGGCCAAAAGATGTCAAGACAGCCATTGAAAGGCTGAAGGCAACAAGATTGAAGAATAAGAAGAGATTTGACAAGTATCATCGACTCCGTCCATGAGCTATTCAAGAGAATGATTGGGTACTTGTCTATGACATCAGCCTAGAAAATCAATATAGTGCTCATAGGAAGTTAGCCAAGCGATGGTTTGGGCCATATGTGGTGAAAGTAGTACATGATAATGCTACTTATACTTTGGCTGAAATGGATGGGACCATGGTCAAGGTACCAATAGCCGGTAAACGTATCAAGCTCTTCAAACGAAGAGAGTCTTCTACTTATAAGCTTGATGACTTGGATGTGAGCCATCTACTTGAAGACAAGAAAGATGAAGAAGACTTAGAGGATGAGGACAAAGATATGTTAGAAGAAGAGCCTCCTTAACCCGCAATTTTGTGAAATGGCACATGCCGGAGGATGTGTAGGTTAGGAGGGGGTGAATGTCAAAGAGTTTTCTGTTCATGATATAAATCATAGAGTTCTTATGTTTGCAGAAGAACTTCATTAGGATTCACATGAGGAACTTTCATACGTAATTCAGTCATTGTTACCCAACATCCGACTTAGATATCACCTAATTTCATAAGTTCTTTTGTAACTGTCATGCAATTTTCAGTTGTACCATGTATATTGACAAAAATTAAGTTTATGGGAACCCACAACTTGATCAACTAGAGGTAATTGACAGTCTACAGGCTAAGTCACATTGGTTCAAGAGGAAAATTTTCCTGGAAATCAAGAGAAGTGCCAAAAGTCCACTAGGTTTGTATGGGACTTGGAATAATGTACTTATACGACTTATAAGTGACCTAAATGGCCAAATTAAAGTGTTGGAACTGAAGGGAGTGCAACCTGCATTTTTCAGCGCAAAAATGAGGCCTGCATACCTGTGGCAGATGGAGGGTGAGTTGAAGGCTATGGTGCATGCTCCAAAACATGCAAACTCAAGGAAAACTGAAGCTAAAGAAGGAGATACAAACAAAGAAAGTGAGAGCTCTTTTTGACCGTCCATTTGGTATGACAAAAATGAGTGGTATGACAGTCTATAAAAGGGGGAAACCTAGGAAAAAGTATTCAGCATGCTCTTATGTACGTCTTCTTCCATTCTTTTACCATATTCATGGTCCAATGAAGCCCATCTTGTACCTAAGTACTTGAGTGACTTTGGGGCAAGCAAAGGGGAGGATTTTGAAGGTGTATGGGCTATTTAGGACTGAAAAAAAAAGTCATAAACAGGGCAGCCCACTGTTCTTGTCCATTTTGATGAGAAAACAAGTGATCTATGTGGTTGTAAGAGAAGGAATTGATCTCTTAACATCAGGGCTTCATTTTTGAATGATTAGAGAAGCTTATTCTTGGGATTATGTGCATTTTTGGAGCTTGTTTATGGGCTAGAAATTACTGTTTTAAAATAGGGCTGAAGTAAATTTTATGCTTTGTCAATGCATTTCATGATTTTTTGATCTATGTCTTGGATGTAGTAGAGTCTACCACCAAAATACTTGTATCTTGGAGTTGTCGTCCATTAATATTCATGAAATAGAAACCGTTTGAGCTTGCATTTGAAGAATGCATTTGGATTAAATGTGAGATAATCCCTAAATGTATTGGCTTATTATCCGCATATGCATTTGATGTCATCAAGACAAAGTCTTTCATTCCATTCATGCATGCTAAGTAAAAGAAAAAGCTTAAGGTCTTCTTCTTCAATTGAGTCATCTCAAAAACCCAAATCTTATCAAACCCCAATCTTTTCTCCCTCTCCTAACCTTGAATCCCACACTCCTCTTTTGCTCTAAACCCCAGTGGACGACCTTCAACCCCCACCACGACGACACCGTGCAGACTCTATTCTCGCTTATGAGTTTTAGTAGAGTTCTTTGTTCTTGGGGACCTTTCGGCACTCACTGCACACATCCAGCATCTGATTTGCACACCAGAAGGGGACACTCTAAAGGATTGTATGTCAAGGATGAGAGATAAGGGCCCTAATAGACAATCCACCATGCTTACTTCTAGTCTCTGTATAGATCCTCTAGGCGGGCCTCCTCCTATGTGTTTGGGTACCTGCTTATGTGGAAAGCATGTGAGAGTATCCAATCCAAGCCATCAATCCAATCCATCAAGGATGGCTAATCCATGTGTACCTCCCACGGCTACGATGTGGACACTATAAATTTTATAGTCATTATGTCATGTGATGTGTGGCTAAGCCCCATCTCGGCAAGTGCTATCTCTCTATATATGTGGTCCTCTTCTCAAAGAAGAGAACTTGTCTCTCTGCTATTCAAGCATTGAAGTTCCCAACCAATAGGACATCTCCAATACTGGAACAATGCATAATATCCTCATATAATGGTAAATATGGTGACTCCCCCCTTGCAGTGCATATGGAGAATTTACTAGAGCCAAGTAGCACATGGCCATGTATATATCATGAGGGCAATCTGTATGTATCCAAATCCACATGAAGAAGGCCTTCTCATCCCTCTGCATGACCTACACCATATATTGTAGCTCCTCTTTATACACTATAGCCATCCCTCCCCAGACGCTTTATTCACCCTCATGATCAAAGCTCCAAGGCAACATGTTGTCTCCCATCTCTAGCCTCTCACCTGTAGCAAGTGCATGCACAAACTTTGGTGTGTCTCTATAAACAAGATGATGTCCTTGCAAAAGTAAATAAGATGATATCCAGATTATGAAGTTCAAATGTATCTTATAGGAAACACCCTATCATTGGCACCTGTATGTGATAATGATGCATCCATCTCTATATAGTGCCCATTTTCCAACTTTGCTAGCCTCCATAATTTGTGGCATGCACTCCCTATGATGGGCTACCTATGTGGGTGTGAGATCATCCTCAATATAGAAATTTTCTCCTTTAAGAGCTTTCCATTTGTAGGGAGAGTCATATCTGACTCCAAGTTAGCAAATTTGAGGATAATGGGGCTAGTCATTTTGTAGATTCTTCCCTATGCACCATGTAGTTTCCACAATGGAGGGGTCCTCCGCTCCCATTTTTCCACATATACTCTTGGCTTGTTCTAGAGGGCCATGTCCCTCTTTCCATTCCACCACCTAGATATATAGAGATCTAATCTTTCTTCTCTTCTCCTCTTCACTTGGTGCATTCAAGAGTTCTTCCTTTTTTGTTGGTATCTTCTTTGCCACTTTGATCCATTTGGTGTTTCTAGTTACTTCAACTTATTCTTGTTTCAATAAATTTGCCCATGCATTGATCTCCTTCATCATGTGTGTCTTCAACTCATTGATTTTTTTTTGCACTTTCTTAGGCATGGCTTCAATGATTTTACATTTCTCCTTCTCAAAGAGGCTAAGCTAGTTCCGATAGTCAATAATCTCATGTCCAATTATTCAATCACCTGATTCTTTCATGGGTGGAGACAGGCTTCAATGTCTACCTTCCAAGAGGTGAAGCATGCTACTATCCCCTCGTATATTTCGTTTTTCCATTCTTGTCCTCTCTTTAGCCATCTCCTCTGTGAGTTGTTGTATGGTCTCATAACACACTATTACCATCACTTTGGCATTTCTATATCTTGGCCATGCACTTTTCATACATTTCAAAGTGTCTACATGCCCTTCTTCATATGAGAGTTTGTCACTTTGTTGATGCTACTCCAAATAACCAACTATTTCTCACTCTTCTCCCCTCTTGTGCAATTGTTGGATGATGGGGATACCCTACTTCTCTTGGGGGACCACATCACATATTTGAATTCTAGTTGCCACCTATTTTATGTCCTCATATGACAGTCACAAGACTACCATGGTTGGGTAGGAGTGCACAATTCGTGTCAGTAGTAGGCTAGGGTATGGTGGGCCTAGACAAACAATCCCTAGGCATGTTACTATAGAGTAGGGAGCTAGCCACAACCTGTGCAAATTGGGGAGGCTCAGCTATGGAAAGCTATTGGGGCAGGGAGCGAAAGAGGTTCAAGAATGGAGGGAAAAGGCTAGGGCTATGGTGAAGGGCTAGAGGGCTGACAAGAGAGGCTAGAGAATGGAGGGGGGGATAAGAATGGCAAAAGAGACTAGTGAGCATAGCTAAGGGGTGGTGGGGGATGATGAGGGTGGGAGCACATGGACTTAGAGATAACACATGTGTTTTAGAGCCTAATGGATGGGTTCCATCAAGAGGCTAGGTGTTGTGAGGTCAGGTGATACGGAGGGAGGTGGAGGGGAGGCAAGATAGTAAGTAATGAAGTATGATAGAGAATAGGTGGCATTGTTTTCACCAATGTCAATTGACAAACCACTCATGTTAGTCATGTCAACAATCAAGGGGTTCCTTAGGTAGGGGGCTTGTTCAAGTAGGGATGCTACAACTCACATCAGTCATATAAAAAAATCAAGGTGCTGCCTAGGTAGGGGGGTTGCTCAAGCAAGGGGGGATATACACACATGTTTGTGTGTGTGTGTGTTTGTGGTTGTGAAGATGATATATTTGTGGTGCCTCCAATTGTTATATCGTGATATATTTCACTGATTCCAATGCTTCTTGCTAGGATTTGATGTGGACTTTCTCATTGATTCCACTATAAAGTAATGTCCAAGCAAGTGGCAATGATAGCATACTTGAAACTAACCAAACATAATAAATATGGAGCCTTCTTCATTTCACGCCTTTCCTCATCATATTTGGGTCAATCATTAGGACTAAGCCTCAAATATGGAGGCAATGCAATATTGATTGCCTTTCCATCTCCATAATGAAATGTTGCAACACTCTATTGACACAATCCTTTTGGGATAGGTAGATGAATCTTTTTGTTCTATTCCAAGCATGATAATATGTGCATGCCAAGAATGTGATTTGCATGTCCCAAATCCCTCTTTTAGAGATCTAGATTAACATTTTCTCTAAGGCATCAATCTTGTACTTGCTTTTTCTAGCTATCAACATATCATCCACATAACGGATCAACACTATCAAGCTATTATATTTAGCCTCTCTACTAAATAAGTAGTGCTATATCTCACTTCTTTTGCAGCCATGACATTGCATGAAAGCATCAAGATTTTATACCATTCATGTGGGGCTTGCTTTAATCCATAAAGACTCTTTTTTAGCTTGCACACAAGCTTTTATTTGCTATATTCCACAAATAAAGCCATATGCTATGTGGATCCCACAAACTAGGCTATTGAGACAATTTTTTAGCCAACCCATCACTTTCAAGTATGATAAAGGCAAAGCCATAGGCTTAACCTTCTTTGCAACTTTTTTGTACTTCGTATCCACCCTTGCTTCAGCCCTCTTTTGCAACCCATGTTGTAGCCCATAACATTCATGCACAACAAACTCTTGAATGACTTTATATATCTCTACAGTACCAACATAAATAACGTTTTTTAGCCCAATTTTTAGCACTAATTGCTACAAAGTTTTCAGCCTTAGTATCCACATCAACTAGCCTTGAAAACAATCCCAAAATGCCTTCATTTGCAGCCATCAAACCATATGTCTTCAACTCTTTTTCAGCACAACCAACATATTTCTTTTCATCCCTACACATGCTTTAAATATTCTTAAAGCTACCAAGACTACATGCTATCCATTCTTGTAATCCGGACATAATCACATTTTTTCCCTTTCTTAGAGGCATAATTTTATCCCTAGAGGCACTACCATAGCCTCCACTTACAAGAGTACTGCCTAAAAACCCTTAAATTATCGTGCATTAGGTGGCATAGGATTATCACACAGCCTATCTTGATTGTGGAGATGATTCAGCCACATAGTGAGGAACTATAACGCCTTTGTATTGTCTTTACTTTGTACATGTGATGAACCATCATCCAAGGCTTTTGTTTCCAAACTTGATTCTGAAATATAGGCCTACCACAAATTCACTAGATAGCCACATGACTCTTGCACAAGAAAATGATATTCATCCCTAACATCTCTAATAGGTACAGGTACATTCGGACAAGCCACATAAAGATCCCTTGATGAATTGTTGGCTGTCCGCATGCATCATCCTAGATCTACATTAGTTGACCAACCTCCATTCTCTTATAAACTACGTTCAATAATATTGATTTTGGAACCATGATCCAAGAGAGCTATGCAAGGCGTCTCTATTTCTTCCACTTTAACAATTGTCTCTATTGTAATGAGCCCAATGTGTTTGTGAATAATGACTGTTTGGAATAAAATCAGAATCTTCTTCTTCATGTACCTATTGATGGACATCTCCATTATACATAGCCTTCTCTCTATGCTTATTGCTATCCATAATACCATTTTGAGCCACAAGCTTTTTTTTTGCACTCGGATTTACCCCATTTTCAACATGAGTGTGTTCCAAAACAACATTACATGCACCATCATACTCTCTTTGAAGTTGTTTCTCTATGTCTTTGTCAACATGCATTAATACTTGCAAAACCTCACCATCAAACTATCTTTTTTTTTTAGCATATCAATGATTCCATCATGAAATTCACACTTCACAATTCCAAGAATTTTTTGAAGTGTGAATTCCACTCTATTGGCAAGCATTTGATCTTTCAAGAGTTTAATAAGGTTTGTTGGACTCTCAAGTTTTGATTGTAGCTTGTAACTGGGCTGGTTGCCCCTTTTCTTCTCTTCTTGAGATGCATCGTCCATAACATGCTCATGTATGGCTTGTTTAGCCTCTTTTTGCTGCTCCATTTTACTTCGTATTATGCATTTAGATGAGCCTGAAGAGGAAGGACCGGTAGTGTCCTCATCTCTTCTTCTCTTTTCTTCCACAAGAGCTTCATGATTATGAACCTCAGCCAAATAATCATAGGTTGAAAATGAATCCACTGGTGCACTCCATCCTATTCTCCCTCGGATACTCTGACTTGCATCAACCAATTCAAACTTTCTTGTTTTGCCCTTTTCCATGCAATCTAATGCATCTATCCAAATGTGAGATTTTGCTTCACCCATGCCTCCTTTACGAGCTTCTTTAGTCCTTTCAATTCTCAACCCATATATGTAGTTGCATCTATGGAAACAAATGCTATCCTTGTTGCCATCTCTTCAAACCTTTTTTGTATGCCACATTTCCAAAATTTGGCTCTATTGGAAGACCAGTCTTTGTTGCATGTATTTCGCCATCTTTCCAAAAGGCTAACCTTTTTTCTTCCAATTCATGGTAAGTTGTAGAGTCTCACTTTTCATACTATAAATTGTCACAAAAAATGTATCTCCTCTTGTATCCTTCTTAATATGGTCTTTGGGTTGTTGCCCAACCCTTCTCTTCTACCTTAACATCCAATTTTTTGACCTTTGCATTGATTTTTATCAAATTCAGCCTCAAATCATGCATGCCTTTGATTAATTCATCCATAACATCACCCTTAACAGCTAGACAAGCATGTATAGCTGGTTTTTCTACCATAGTCATGAGCCGCTTGGCTACAATTCAGCCCCCTTCTGATCATTGATAGGTGTAGTACATGTATCCCATCTTAATTTCATCCGCTCTCTCTTTACCAACATATGCACTGCCTCAATTACATTAGCCCAATCTGATTTCAGCATCGATTCAGAAGAGGAATCTTCTAAACCATCAATCAGCTTCTCCTACACAAAATAAGCTCTATAGTGCTCAGAAACAAATAAATTTTCTGACTCTTCAATGATTGCTGCTCATCAATATCCAACTACGCATACTGACTCTCAAATTCAGAAGCAAAGCTATAGCAACCAACCCTTTATTGGGATTTTCAATCCACTCAGTAAATGTCTTTTTAGTTACCAGGCTTGTATCTTCTAAGAAAAACTCTTCTCTCAAAGCTTTATTAAAAGCTTCCTAATCAGTATCTCTTCTATGTAGCTCATTAATCCCATCATGCAATGCATGCATGGCCAAACGAGAGAAATACTGACTCCATGCATACTACGGTGTCCCATGAAACAACATATTTTCTTCATACATCCGAATGAAAGCCAAAAAATTTTGTTCCTTAAATTGCTTCAATTTTTGTCCCACTGCATGCAATGCATTTATATATAAGAAATCAATTCTTTCTATTTTTTGCCGGGTTTGCATCTACTATTGTAGCTTTTGTTGCTAAAACAAAGCAATCATCTATTGTAAAGCATCACCACCCCTACTTGAATGTGCATAATCTCCAATCTTGACACACCTTGCTGCCGACTTTCACATCACGTTCAGCACTATCAGGGTGTTTGGGATCAAAAGTCTACCATGGGGGTAAAGACAATCAAGTGAAGGGAGATTCAGAGGGAGGAGTAGACAAAAGAGAAGGGGATTAAAGAAATAGGAGATGTAGAACAGAATTGATAGAGGTGAATCCAATCAAATTATTTTAGAATCTTCTCATACATGGAAGACATTAGCTCATAATCATAGCTCATAATCCAATACATCCAAACAAGGGAGGATTAAAGCGCAAGACACATTGAGACAATAGCCCAACTCATACGCTAAATACATAACATAATCAATGATCCATGCTATTGTGGTCCATTGACTGTTATAGGTATTCACCTCAAAAGTACATGTAGCTTTAATCTAATAGAGATAGAAGCCATTGCAATTAGGACATATATATAAAACTTCTGACAAATGCCTATCAAATCTAATGAAATACTTTAGCCTTGTCAATAACCTATCAATAACAGAGTATTCTAGCTCTCAATCACTCAAGGCTTCAAAATTCATACAAACTCAATTATAAACTCCTTTAACACTATATTAGGGAGTTTGGGAATTTTCATATACTTTGGGAAATAATAGGATGGTCAATATTTGGTCACATGGTCAAACTATTACCCCGCTTCTTGAAGGTGAAACTTTCTTTAGATACTATAAAGATGATAGTACCAAGTTCCATCTTCAAAAAAGGGATTAAGATCTAGCCACATGGCCAAATCTTTATTTCTAATTTGAGAGTGGAACTTGGGAGATTCCCAAATTCTCTAACATAGTGGTCTCTAATGATCGCCCAAGATTGCTTTGCTATTAGGGGACCATATCTAATACATACATGCATTCAGATCACTTGCAAGCTCTTTAAAATTGAGTAAAGTATGGGCTTCCATGTTTATGACAATTTTGAATAGTCCAAAATAGGCCATAGACCAAGAAAATTCACTTCTCTAACTACCCCAAATGGTTCATTAGAGCCCGGGGGCAAGATTCAAGCTTTTGGGCATCAAAAAATCTCTATGAATGGACATGAAACAAGAAGAAACCTTGCTGGTCATGGATAACATGTTCTTTCTTGTTCAAGACCACCATAGCTCCCCTCATTTTCCCAAAGTGCATACAATAGACACAGCTTACCTTTCCCTCTTGTTAGAACCCATTTTTTGGTGGAACTCCAGTTGCATGCCCTTGATAGCTCAACCTATGGTCCAACTTTGTTCATGCAATTCACATATGTGATTTGTGGTGCAAATCACGCCGATCTCCCTACTCACTCTGACACAACTCTTAGCTTTCACACAATCACTCTTCAATTACCTAAGTCACTAACAAGTCTTATTTCCTATCCCATGCTCAAACCTAGTTGACTTGTTGAACTTAGTGACTTCCAAACAAAAATGAAGCGAAAGAGTCCCTACATTCCATCCTTTGTCCTGACTTGAAGCTCTTGTAGACCAAGTATGCAGAATTACATGATCCATAGCATCTTCATTTTTCACACTATAAGCATAAAATCCCACGACAAAGTTCTTCAATCCCATCTATATGTATCTCCATAGAATCTAAGGATTGGCATTTGTATGCTAGGTCCTTTTCAAGAATGGGGCATATCTGGCCTCCATTGCAATATACAACTCCTTTATTCCTATATGCATTTTACTTATTACTTGTGCCCTAGTTGTTGTAGGTATATAAATTCATTACACAAGGAGACTAATGAGAAATTGAGATTTAGTACTTAGAGAGTTAGACTAGAGAGAAGACAAATAACACTCATATATATTCATAGGTCTAGGGGTGCTTTTGAGTTTATCATGATAAACTAGAGAGGCATAGGTAGAGACAATGAGATAGATATATAAATATGTTAATGAAAATAGTTAGTTTGGTGTCTATATGGAGATAGGTTATAGGGAATGCATAGAGATTAATAGAAATGGAGAGCCATGCTTGATTGTCTCAAGAGATAGAGCAGAGATGCACAAAGAGACACACAAAGGTATGAAAGAAAATGGGTAGCTTAGTGTAGTGAGAGCGTATAAATAGATAGATTACATCAACTGGTTATGGATGAGTGCTTCTGAGAAAGAGAGATGTAAGTAGTTCTTTGTGTGTTAATGAAGATTGCATGATCATAGAGAAGAGGTCAAAGTAAGGCCATGCCAAAGTAAAAAAATCGAAGATATTGGCTCAAAGAGTAGGAATATCTAAGAGTTCTCATATTTTAGAAAATTCAATTTTAGCTCCAAAAACATCTCTAAAGAATGAAAAAATTGACTAGCAAGTTTTAAAAAAAACCAAAATCTATTATATAAGAAATTTCCACAATAGCTGAAAAGGAACTTCAAAATTTTCTTTTTTCTCATGTTCAATTGAAATATCAATTATCTCATATCCACTTACCATTTTGCAATAAAATCCAGCACCACACTCACGTAAGTAATTCCTTTTTAAATATAAAATTTGGTTGGAAAAAGGTTCTTGAATGAGGAGAGAAGGAATCTGAGTAAATCCTTTGTTGATAATATAGAAAAGGTAAAATGATGTAATGTGTCCACTAGTATTATCCAGGACACATCTTAGCAATCCATCGAAAAGGATGTCTAGAAAACTCCGCCCAGCACTCCCATGGAATGTTATGGGGTTTGCAATCTAGGGCTTTCCGCGTCTGCCACGTAGTGGAAGTATTCTAGCCATTCCCACTTAGGATCGACCAGAATTTGGGTTTTCTTGGTTGGTCATTTTCTAACAGCAACTAGCGTCGGACCCAAGCGAACTACTTTACGCAGAAACGACAGGTCTGAAGCGGATTCACGCTGCACTTGGTTCAAAGAGAATGGAAAATGAGAGGGATGCAAAGCTCAACCTCTCTGCCATAAGGCATAGTCCCATTCCGTTCCCCTAAAACAATGTAAATCGGTTAAGACATAACTCTAGGTCAACGCTTTCGTTGTTCGTGTCCTTTGATAATCATCCCGTTGTTCCTTGTGATTTGAGAAAAGTTCTCGGCCAACCAGAACCACCTAACCGTAGGACGGACCCATGGCGCATCCTCCGCACTTTCTTCAGTTTGTTTTAGTTAGGTAATTATCTAACACATTAGTTGGACATGTAACAATCAGCTTCTTTAATTAAACCGTTAAGCACTGGTTCCTTCACGTAATCTTATCACGTGACATAGAAAAACAATATCAAACAAGTTCTTTATTAACATATCATCATATTTATCTTTGAAATACAAGGAGTTCCGCCCGTAGGCTTGTCCATAATCCGCCCGAAGCCTATCCAGTAATCCATAGGGATCACTATTCCAAGTTTCCGCCCGTAGACTAGTATGTGGGCCTCGAGATCCAATCCCGAGTCACATTAGCCTCTTGTGTAGGACCCGAAAGGTGAGGGATTTACAGCCAGAGCCCCCCCTGGCACCCAAGCGTCCTCCTGCTCCAAGTAGTGCTCAACGGAGAAACCTCTCGTGGCGGGTTCGCTCCATGTTCCCAGTGTGGTCAACAACCCCCTTGGCTAGGGTCAGGCAAGCAGTCGGGGGTAACTGAAGCTGCCTCTCCCTTCAGGCCTTCAACCTGAAGTATAGATATTCATTTAATTTGTAATTTGTAAATAAAACAGTGCTCTAAAATCTCTAACAAGCACAAACATTTCCATTAATCGATCTTGTTGTTGGCAAACTACTAAGGAAGGATTCATTCCTTTTGAATGCATCTAGCACTCAATCTGGGGTGTCTTGCAACTTGGCAAGATCCTTTATATTCTGGGTTAGGGCGTACCCTATTAACCCAATTTGGTTAACCCTAAAGTTCATTGGATACTTTAGTTTCCGGTTTTTAACCTTCCTTACTTCGAAGGATATCAAAGAATACATCCTTTTGCAAGATAACTTGCGTAAGGATCCGCCATCCTTGTTGAGGGTATTTAACCTTTCCTCTTGTGAATCAATCACAAGACCATATGACTTCGTACTTGCCGCACAAGTCATGCATCGTACTATGCGGTAATGGAGTTACGGAACAATCCGTTTTCAGTTTTTTTAAGCTGACGTGTGTCGGACCTAGGGTTTCCTAGCTTTATTATTTTCTCAGTGATAAACCCTATTTCTTATTTTTCGGTTAAAATTTACTGACCCTATATTCAGGCAAGGAATGTGGACAGGTATTTAAGGTATAGACGTTTCTTGGAATTTTACTTCATTCCCAACGAATATCTCACATCATTTTTAATTTGGTTAACTCTAGAAGGTAATTTCGAGATTACTTCTGTATGATTTGTTATCTATGTGTCAATTGACTTTTCAATCTTATACTTCATCGATTTGAGGTTAGGTTAAATCCAACTAATCTTCCCTTTTCTTTGCGAACAAACTCATGCTAAAGAAGCAATCTTTCCCTTGCTAAGTTATGCAGTTAGCAATGACAGCTTCCTAGAGTCTAAGCATCGCAAGAATCCTTTCATGATTTGCACTTTCCATGATGAATTTGTTGTAAAAAGGAATAGGGGTTAATACTGCAAGATGCAGTTTATATCTTTCAAACTTAACCGAAGTATACTACTTTAGTGGGTAAATAATCTTGCTCATAATTTGTTTCAATGCATAATACTTTTTGAAGGAAAACTATGTTTATACTTTATTTATTTTGCATGTTTAATTGAACTAAATTCCTTCATCGTAAATAACTAGGAAAAAATATATATCTTATTCCTAACAATTCATCTTGCATGATTGAATTAAAACCGATATAAAATTAAGAAGGAAAAACCTGGTTTTGGGGTGAGATATCAACATGGATATCGGGAGATGACCCTCCCGCAGCTACTCCTTGGACTTTCTTAGGCATCATCGCAGTTGTAATCCTTCGAATGTGAAAGCAGCTTTACACTTCTTTTCGGAATTCCACCGTTGCTTCAATACTCTTTTTCTCTCTTTTGAGGCAAGGAATCGTTAAGGGATTGACCACGAGAAGGGGGTAATAAGACCTTTAAGGTCTTAGTTTCTTCGGGAGGAAAAGGTTTACAAAGCCTAAAAAGGCCCTATAGGGGTATATACACGGTGAAAAGGGTGTGTGTGAGTGTGGTTTCACAAACATATGAAGGGCCTTGAAAGGGTATAAAAAGGGGGATCTTGAAGGGATTTCTGGACACGGGGGTAAATTCCAAACCAAGGGGAAAGGTGAAGGGTGAAAGGGGGTTTCAAAAAACACAAGAAGGGGGGTTTATAGGTTAAAGATGGGGGTTAGGGTGGACAAGACTTTTCAAGCCTTGGTTCTTTTTGGGGATTCCATCCATGGGAAGGGGTTTTATGGGGGCTCCACAGAAAGGCTTAAGGGCTCCACGGGAAGGGTTAAGGGTTCCACGGGAAGGGGAGCTTAAGGGCTCCACGGAAAGGGCTTAAGGGAGAAAGGGCTTAAGGCTTATAAAGCACGGAGGGGGGGGTTAGTGGTTTTTGAGGCCAAGGGGGTGGAGCTAAGGTGGATATGAACCCGGGAAAAAAGGGGGTTAAGGAGGTCCTTAAAAAGGATCTAAACCGGGAGGGGGGAAAATTTGAAGGCCAACACAAGGGGGTAGAAGGCTTTAAGGGCCTCCACGGGAAGGGGGGCTTAGAGGAGCCCCCCCTTAGAAGCTTCTCAAGAAGCTTCTATGGGCTCAAAGCCACGTGGAGGGAAGGGGGAGTCACTTCAAGGCGGCGGTTGGCGCTTCCCAGGCGGTAGGAAATGGAGATGGCGACGACGGGGGGGGGGGGGGGGGTGTAGTCTACAGGTGGCGGCGCTGGGAGGGCAACCCTTGTCTGGGCAGAATGGTGACGAGGTGGCTTATCCCTCCCTCCTTCCACAGATTGCAGGGCGGTAGCGTTTTCTTCGTTTTCTGTCCTTCCTCCTCTACCTAGTAGCCTGCGGCCCTCCCTCAATTATATAGGGGAGGGGAGGGAATCCTCCCTCTCAAACGTGTCCATATGCATGGCCGTGAAGCCGAGCAAGCTCCAGCGAGGAGCTTGCTGGCTCATCTATTCCTTCCCCCCTTCCAGCTCGACCGTCGCGGACAAGAGGATAAGAGAAAAAAATTTCCCCTTTAACCTTAATAGGAGGTGAATTTGATATATTACAAATGAGAATGAAAAAGTGGAGAGAAAGAGTATTATTTTACTATTCTTCTCTCTTCTTTTCCTTGTTTTAAGGAGGAGAGAGGGGGACTAAAAGTCCTATTTTTTAGTACATTTTCTTCCTAAAGAGAGGAAAAAATAACATCAAACTTGAGCATTACAAGTTTCCTAGATAGAAAAAGTCTTAAAAAACCTTATCAATCAAAATGAATTTATAGACCTATAATAGCAATATATAACAATAGATGCATCAACCTGAATATCTGATACCATCTTAAAACTAGATTTAGTAATGAAAGCATAGAAGAATGGTTTTAATTTTTGCGGTACCTAATATAATATATAGTATTAACTAGACAACATACATAGCATGTGCATATTAAACTTCTACTTCATTATCTTCCTCCAATGCTTTGAGTAAAAGGTCTCCTTAAAACAAATGTGGAATTTCTATCTTTTAAGGCATGACTCATCAAATTCACTATAAGAGAAAGGCCCTATAGATGCGCAGTGTACACGCGAAACAGCGAGTGTGTTTATCAATGTGTTTATCAGTGTGTCTACTGGCGCTAGTATATAGACACGAACAACGTGTCCCACATTTTTAAATGCGCTTATAGATGCGAAAATAAACACACAGATTTTTCATTTCTCATAAAGTCCCTAAATATGATCAAACATCTTAGCAGCTAGTATTTTTTAGAATACATTACCAACTTTACTTCTTTGTGGTTTAATATAGCTTACCCAATTGTACTTTTTTGTGCATCTTGGTGCATTGTTCTTTGGATGTGCGCATTCAATTCTAATACTATAACACAACAAACGTTATAGGTATCACAAAAGTAAACGGCTCTTAATTGATATTTTAATTGTTTCTGAGTATTACAAATATACATCTAATCATTTGAAGCTAATTATATGCTACAATGAATGATCAATCTCATCTTCAATGAGATCAGCCCTTGCTAGACTATCTACATCTAGGTCTAAATTACCAATAGGCAATGAAAAAAATAAGTCTATCTCATTGTCAGATGTATTGCTATGGTCAATTTCTTCATCATCATTTGCAACCATATTGTTATCCTCTTCTACGCTTCCTTGAACATCCTCGCGGGGATCATCTTGCAATGCATCATGTATATCATTGATCATGGCATCATCATGTACATCATCATTGATTGTTGGATTGTCATCAACTATCTCTATGTTGGTAGCATTGCCATGTATTGGTTTTGAACGATTAGATATGGGGATGACGTGCCACCATCGGTTATTGTTTACCATTGGGTGATACACAACCTACATTTAAAAAACAAAAAGTAAGCAACTTAGATATTTATTGTATTTTGAGAATGTATCAAGAAGTAATATATATGAAAATAAATAGCTCCTAATATACCTACTCACATTGTTGAGGTAGTACGAATGTGTCATTCTTTCCTTGGTGAAATTTTGTAAAGTCAATCACTACAAAACCACTTGGATGACGTCTAATTATGCAATGCTCACCTGTTGTTACTACTTCTTTAAACCACTTCACATCTAGTACATATATAAAAAATCGCCTAAAGTCAAGCTTCAAAATATCTTGGATCAAGCTACAATAACCTTCCATGGTGCCATTGGTATCCTGGAAGTTTGCAAAGATACCACAATCCTGGGTATTTCTCTTATCATCTATACGTTGAGTTCAAAAATGTTTTCCTTTATACCAAATAGCATTGAACAATGTGCACTAGTAGTACATTGTTGAGATCATATTAATGAGTTAGTTAAAGATGAAACATGTAAAATTATTATATCATATATAACTAAAGATAATTTAATTATAAGTATGTCTCACCTTTGATAAGCAACCCCGTGCGTATTCCCACTCCTCTTGCGATATATCCATCGCCTCCTCTTTTTCCATCTTCTCCATTTCTTCATGTAGCCAATCTATATCAAAATGACGTGGAAGCTCACTTAAATGTTATGGATATGGGACATTATGTCCATGTCTAGCACGAAATGCTTGCCTTTCGCTTACTCTTCTTGCCCTGCTTCTTTATATAGTGTCACCCATTTTCTCATTACTTTGCTGTTAAGCACACAAAATACATTTAACTTACGAAGTTCCTCTTTCATTAGCATTTTGCTCCTTCCTTTTCCTTGAGGTATTATAGAGGTCATCCTTAAATCTTCATCATCTTTCCATAGTCGTGGTAAAGAGAGGTCCACTTTAGTAAGATATTCAAAGATTTGTACAAGGGATGATTGCACTAATTACAAGCCCTCAACCATGCTTCCCTCGGGCCGTGCATTTTGCCTTACAAAATCTTTTAGGTTTTTCATAAAGTGCTCTAGAAAAAACATCCACCTTGCATGAACTACCCAAAAAATTGTGATCTCATCAATCAGATGTACGAGTAAGTGTACTTGAGTAGTCAAAATGGAGCGAGGAAAAGTTTTCTCCACCAAACAAACCACCTCAATGGACAATACTCGAGTCTCTTGCAACGTATTTGGATCGATTTCCTTCAAACTCACAAATTTACCAACATGCAATTGAGAATCATGATTAGTTTTGTCCATAAATTCAAGCGGGTTTACTATGTGATGTACGTAATATGTAAACTAAAAAGTAAGTATAATGTATAGTGTATACATACCTTGCGAGCTCACCCATCTTGTAAATGATATCATGCACATCTTTCGAAACACAATGGGATATGCTAGTAGGAAGGATGAACTGTATGTAAATATTCATACATTGTTAATTATTCTACATAGTTACTCCACTGATTAATATATTTATGGCTATGAAAATCCTTAGCTGAATCATTTTGTGCCAATCGTGAGACTTCAAACTGGATAGTTGCTCCACACCTCTTTTCTTTTCCTTTATGAAGGCTCCCTTGAGGCATCTCATATATCTTGTGAGAGTTCCAAAGCTACATATCTGCTGCTTCACCATCTTTTCTTCGGTCTTCGACAATATCCAAGGTGCACGTGGTAACTCGATCTTTCCTCTAGGTCTAATGTGTGGCCAAGCTCGTCTCATACGTCCAATGCTATGTAAATCCTCCCTTACATTGAAAGAATCACGAGCCCCGATTAAGTGATCCCATAATGTAGATGCAACATTCTTGAATATATGCATGGGGCCTTGATCTTGAGTTCAGTCCAATTAGGGAGACAAAAAAATATAGAAAATCTAAGGCACAAAAAATATATTATTTCTCGTTCTCATAATGGAGTGTACTTTAAAGACAAACAAAAGAAGTAAACTAGTTACTGACTCATGCCGAGTGGAGGATGATCATTCGCGTGTGTCCAAGTATCCTTCCAATCTTGAATGGTCAGAGATTGTGGAGTTCTTCCATTAGTGGGGGGTTCATATTTGGGGTGGTCAATACAAAGAAAACGATGAGGATTGTCAAAGATAACCTTCTTCAAGCGTGTCGGTCTAGAAGAAACCAGAGAGGGACCGCAAATTGGACATGCATGATATTCTGATGTAGTTAAACCTGTAGAAACAAGTGGGTTAATGATTATATATATTTGATCAAGGATAATAATGAATAAAATAGAGTACACAACTACCTGAACATTCTCCATAGCCTGGAAAGTCATACATGGTCCACAACAACATGCTCTTTAAAGTGAAATCTCTAGAGGACAATGATGCACTCACATCTTGCACCTCAATACCTCTCCATAGCATTTCTAGCTCCTCGATCAAAGGCTCTAATTAAACGTCCATGTTTTTTACTTTGTGTTTTCTAGGAATCAAAAGGGACAACATTACATATCCTTTTTTTATTGCCATGGATGGAGGGATATTATAGTTAACCAATACCACTGGCCATACACTATATGAGGTGCTTTTGATGCCAAATGGATTTATTCCATCTAATCCTAGACCAAATCTCAAATTTTTGGGCTCTTCTTTGAAAGTACGCCACAAATTGCCTACGTGTTGCCAAGCTGGTGTGTCTGAAGGAATTCTTCACTTTCCATCACTTGAATGGTGACTAACATGCCATGACATGAGTCTCGCAATAGATTCACACTTAAACATAAGTTGAATACATGGAATAATAGGAAAATATCACAAAACCTTACGAGGCACATCCATTGATTTCATCTCCTAGTTGTATCTTGGTTCACCACAAATAGGACACTGTTATGCAGATGCATGATCCCCACGAAATAAGATGCAATCATTGATACATGCATGGATTTTAACGTAATCGAGACCTCCAAGAGATGTCAATAAATACCTTGCTTGCTCCCTTCTAGTTGGTAATTTATTTCCATTTGGAAGCATTTGTGACAATAACCTGTATATATTGTGCAAATAGAGTTAAAAAACCACAAATATTGTCTAGAACCATTTATGAATTAATATCAAATGATACATACTTCAATAATGTATTCAAGATAGCATTACTCCATCCATAAATGGTTTGTAAGTTCAGTATCTCGAGAGATGCACATAGAACGGAGTATGTGCAACCTTCGTACAATGGAGTTTTTAACGCTATGTGTAGTGGGTCATCTGTCTCTCTAGTGGCGCCCTCCATCCGAACCTCATGGGAAAATAAATCGTGCACCATGTTGTCCAAAATCTCTTCCTCCAAAACTTGATGGGGCATTTGAAGAGGTCTGCTATCATCGTCATTAGTCTCTACTCTTCTTGAGGACTCTGCCTCCTCGCGTCGATGCTTTACAGCCTCTCAACACCCTGGAGGGACCATTTGAGGATGTGATACTGTATCCTGCTCAATAAAAAATAGGAGGTTTTGTTTAATGGTGAAGACACAACATAGAGCAATAATATTTGTGTAAATAAAGTAGTAAAAATTAATGGGTCTTTTTCTTGGTCCCACTCTCGGTATATGCTGAGGTGTGACATTGTGATTTGACATGCTCGAAAAAAACATCCTCGACAATGATCACACATACATTTGATTTTCTGTCGTAGCCAAGCATCTTGATTGTGAATACGCAATGTCTCGTCCTCACTAGAGGATGTACTGTTTGTTGACTCAGGATATCCCATACTAGTAGAAGATGACGATATAATTAAACCTAAATCATAAGGACATATATGATTTCATTTGGCATATATGTCATATTCCCTAAATATTTTGATACTTACAACATGGAGACAAACATTTTGATATTGAAAGACTAGGAAAGTTATGTTGATCCAAAAACAACCATAAGCTAGCATTTTAATAAGTTTAATTATAATCGCATCTATCAGTGTGTATAATATATTTTATCTGTACATATAGACGCGCAATTACACACACTTACAGACATGCCACGCGAATATATATATATATATTTAATTATGGCTTTCTTTTCAAACCAGTGCTTTCTCACATTTTTTACACATTTTCTGTAGTTCGAGCTCGACATCAATAATCATGTCTATCTATCACTTCATGAAGACAAGGAGGGAAGGAAATAAGAGTAAAAAGAGGAGGAAGAAAGAGCCAGAGATTAAAGAACAAGAGCCAAACAGTAAGGAAGAGAAGAAGAATCAAGCAACCTACTAAGGGAAGGGAGGAGGAGGACAAGAAGCTTGCAACCTAGCTGCCACCCGTCGAAACAAGCAAAGAAGGTGAGTTCTTCTTCTCTCTCTCAATCTTCTTTTCTTTCTCTTTGTCTATTTATCTCTCTCTCTCTCTCTCTCTTTACATGATTCAGACAATCTGTGAAAGTTTTTTGCACATTTTTTATAACAGTTTTGAAAAATATGGTCCAACTTTGCCCGTTTGTAGGCGTGTCTAGCTGATAGTCTAGACGCATTTTTAGACACGCTAACAGATGGGGGTATAGATACACGTATAGACGCAGGTGACGTGGGTAGTAATGGATTTTTGCTTGTGTAGATATGGAATCCTAGATCTTCCAGCACTGATCCTGATTTGGAACGCATGAACAACAAGTTAGCGGAGTTTTCTAGAGGTGTTAGTAGTTTTTTTGGAGGTTTTCCGAACAAGGAGCAATTCATGGGGGAGATAAATAGTTATCTTGGTTGCCCTCCCACTGTAGAGGAGGTTTTTAGTGTCATATCTTGGACACCTATCACATATTTGCCGAGCACTGCCGCACAAACACCAAACCTTGGTACATCTCTACTAATAGGTACTCCACGCACTATGCATACACACAGATCAGCTGACGCACAGGGATCGGCTGAAGTACATGGATCAGCCAAAGCATGTGCATCTGCAGAAGCACATGGATCGAGTGAGGTAGAGGGTAGTACCCGTCGAGGGAGGAGGGAGAGTCAGGTGGGAGGGCGAGGAGGTCGAGGGCTATAATGTGTCCACTTGTATCTTCAGGACACATCTTAGTAGTCCATCGGAAATGATGTCTAGAAAGCTCCGCCCGGCACTCCCATGGAATATTAACGGGTTTGCAATCTAGGGCATTCCACGTCTACCACGTAGCGGAAGTATTCCGGACGTTCCCACTTAGGATCGACCTGAATTAGGGTTTTCCTTATTGGTAATTTCCTAACGGCAACTAGTGTCGGACCCAAGCGAACTACTTTACGCAAAAACACCAGGTCCGAAGTGGATCCACGCTGCACTTGGTTCAAGGAGAATGGGAAACGAGAGGGATGAAAAGCTCAACCTCTTTGCCATAAGGCATAGTCCCATTTCGTTCCCCTAAAACAATGTAAATCAGGTTTAATCATAACTCTAGGTCAACGCTTTTGCTGTTCATTGTGATTTGAGAAAAGTTCCCGGCCAACCGGGACCACCCATCCGTAGGACAGACCTATGGCCCATCCTCCGTACTTTCCTCGAGTTGTTTTAGTTATTTAATTACCTAAACATTAGTTGGACATGTACATCTTTTTTAATTAACCCTTTAGGCACTGATTCCTTCACGTAATTTTATCACTTGACATAGAAAAATAATATCAGACAAGTTCCTTATTAATAGGTTATCATATTTATCTTTGAAATACAAAGAGTCCAGCCCATAGGCTTATCCACAATCTGCTCAAAGGCTATCCAGCAATCCATAGGGATCACTAATCCAAGTTTTTGTCCGTAGACTAGTATGCGGGCCTCGAGATCCAATCCTAAGTCACGTTAGCCTCTTGTTCAGGGCCCAGAAGGCGAGGGATTTACGGCCAGATCCCCCTCTGGCACCGAAGCATCCTCCTGCTCCAAGTAGCGTTGAACGGAGAGACCTCTCGCAGCAAGTTCGGTCCACTTTCCCAGCGCAATCAACAACCCCCTTGATTAGAGTCAGGCAGGCAGTCGGGGGTAACTGAAGCTGCCTCTCCCTTCAGGTCTTCGACCTAAAGTATAGATATCCATCTATCTTTTAATTCATTGATCAAACAAAGCCAAACAGTGCTCTAAAATCTGTAGCAAGCGCAAACATTTCCATTGATTGTTTTTGTTGGCAAACTGCTAAGGAATGAATCCTTCCTTTCGAATGCATCCAGCACTCGATCCGGGACGACTTGCAACTTGGCAAGATCCCCTATATCCTGGGTTAGGGCATACCCTATTAACCCGACTTCGTCAATCCTTAAGTTCATCAGTTATTTCAGTTTATCGACTGGTCATTAGCTTCCAATCAATCTTCTTTACTCAAGAAAGATACTAAATTAGGATGATTATTCATCCTCTTGCAAGATAACTTGCGTAAGGACCTGCCATCCTCGTTGCGAGAATTTGGCCATTCCCTTGTGATCCAATCACAAGATCATATGACTCCACACTTGTTGCACAAGTGTCGCATTGAATGGAGTCCCAAAACAATCTGTTCCTGATTACATTAGTCTAATATCGATAGACCTTGGGTTTCCAAGTTCCATCTTGTAAGATTCTTAGGGGCAAACCCTAGCTCACTTTAGGATTACATTTCACTGTCCCTACATTCAGTGAATGTGGGCAAGTATTTAAGGTATAGGAGTTTCAGTTTTAGCGATACGTAACAATTAGGTCACGTGCTAATTCCCTAGTGAATTTCTTGGAATTTCAACTCTTTCTAAATGAGTACTCCGCGGTTTAGGTGTTTTAGGATCATACCAATTTGGTTAACTCTAGAAAATAATTACGTGATCATTTTCACATGACTCGTCGTCTATGCATAAATTAAAATTTCAACCTTAACTTATCGATTAAGGCCAGGCATAGGTTAGGTTAATTCCAACTAATCTTCTTATAACTTTGCGAACAAAATTCATGCTAAACAAGCAACCTTTTCCTTGTTAATCTATGCAGTTGACAAACGATAATTTCCTAGATTTATGCATTGTAAGAATCATTTCATGCTTTGCACTTTCCATGATGATTCATTGCGAAGAGAATATGGGTTAATAGTGTGATACGTAGTTTATACATCTAGGCTTAAACGAAGTATACTATTTTAATGGACAATAATCTAGTTTATAATTCATTTCAATGCATAAAGCTATTTGCTAGAAATGCGTTTATGCTTTCTTTAATTTGCATATTTCATTTAAAAGTATTGATGACTAAGTTCCTCCATTGTGAGCATCTAGGAAAAACATATATCCTATTTCTAACAATTAACCTTGCATGATTGAATTACAACAATATCAAATAAAAATTAGGAAGGAAAACTTGGGCTTGGGGTGAAATATCCACGTGGATGCTGGGAGACGAACCTCCCGTGGCTGCGCCTTGGACTTTCTTAGGAGGCATTTCCACCGTGGAAGCAGCTTTACAACTCCTTTTTGATATTTCACCATGGCTCTCTTTTGCAATAACTTGCACCGTTCGTCGAAAGTAGTTTTAGAAGGCTTCCTCCTTGGAGTCCCGAATTCGAAAGGGGTGTTTCAGAATCTTTCACGACTAAGACCCATTAAGCCATGGAGAAGGCTTAATGGCCTTTGTAAGGACTCACACGAATGGGAAATAAGAAGTTATGGAATCCCTTATGAGGGTTTTTGAGTGGGAAAGGGAGGTGTTAAAAGCCTTCAACACTCTCTTTCCTTTTACGAGTGGGGAAAAAAAACAAAGCCCCAAGGGTATTTTGCATAGGGCAAGGAACTGCTAAGGGGTTTAACCACGGGAGGGGGGGAGGTGGGGAGTAATCCCAAGGTCCAAGGGAAAGGGCCTAAGGAAATTTATAAAACATAGGGGTTTCAAAGCCCACGGGAAGCATGGGAAAGGCTAAGGGGGAAAAAGGGGGCTTATGAACTTTAAATACGAGGGGGTTTCAAAGCCCAAAGGGAAGGGCTTAAGGGTTAAATCACGGACACCGAGGGGGGGGAGGATGATTCCAAAGCCAATAGAAAGGGGGCTAAAGGAAAATTAAAAATACGAGGGGGCTGGGTTCCAACTATGGGAAGGGGGCTTAAGGGGGGAAAGGGGGGCTTATGAAGCTCCTTTTTAGAAGCTTCTAGAAGCTTCTACGTGTGGCAGGGGGGAGAGTACAATCAGCAGCCAGCCCTTAAAACTGGCATAGGCCTCGACGACAAGGCAAACTCCATGGCGGCGGCCTGTCTACGCTGCCGCAGTAACTCCCGTTCTCTGTCCACACAAAGACTATTAGAATATCAAGCTCGTACATGTGTGTTTGACCGACATGAGTTGGACACAGCTAGTCTGGCTAGATCAGTTAGGTGTATTAAATAAGTCGGTGTTACTTCTAGTGTGAATAGTCTTTATGACCTTAGGTTGTATATGCACTATGTGTGTGCTAAATGAATTAGAAGAAGAATAGAGAGTGTAAGCATGTTGCTTCACTCCGTGTTGCTCTCCTTCCTGCTTCCATGAAATCTAACATGGTATTAGAGCCATGAATGGGCTCACTGGTGGAATGCACTCAAGAAGAAGACTTGAAGAGTGAACTGAAGAGCTGGAAAAGGAAGAGGACTGATTGTCATTTCCATCAATGGTCACACAGAGGTATGTATTGTGAAGCATTGGAGCCTCATTGCTTGAAGCAGGAGCTATGGCTTGCTGAGGAGTCTTCCAAGGACTGATTGAGCACTAGTGAGTGCATTATTATTATAGTAATGAGCAAGATGTGCAGCAGCACAGATCTGCCCAGCCAGCGTGTTTGCGCCTGTTTTCAGGCTGAACTCCATGGTTGAGATTCAACACATGGACTGCTTACCAAGGCTCTATTGAGCATCACCAAGAGCATGGCTTGTCTGGAGACTCACCAAAGCTCCATTGAGCATCAACAAGTGGGAAAATCTGATCTGAATATACTCTGAACAGTCTGTGTGGACTGTGCCTATGAACAGGCTACTCTCATTGGCTGAGATTCAAGAAGTATAGCACTTGTCAGGTGGCATAGAGCTTGGATGCATACCAAGGAAGGTTCTTGAAGGGTATACCTTACTATTGCTCTTGTGGGAGCTCATGTGGGAGCTGTAATAGAGGTGTGCAGATCTAAATACACAGGGCTGAACTGTCATTGAACTTACAGTGACATTATACACTTGGGAAGTCTGCATTTTTGGATGCTCTTTGGCATGTACATTGAACTTGAATGTAGCACTTGATGCTTGGTAGAAGACATGTCATATTTCTTGGGTATTTTGACATAAACTTGGAGCTTGGAATGGCCTGATCTGAGAGCCTGTGATAGGCTGAAAACTGAAAAAATTTGCAGACATAAAGCACAAATTGGTTATTTCTAAAGAACTAGTTGGCTGGGTTTGTTCCACAGGTACTTGAAGACTTGGTCTATGACTGTTGAATGCTTGAGCATTGGAAACGGAAGTGATGCAAATGGTTTATGGGTTTTTGGGACTGAAATTAATCCCTGTTGCCAATGCATTGGCTGTTTGAAATCTGGAAATTTATTTACAATATTCATATATGCTCGTTATATACTGTTTTGAGGTACCCCAGATTATGGGAGAAAAGCTTGATAGCAACAATTATGCAATATGGAAGTTCCGCGTGGAGAACTTTCTGATAGGCAAAGGATACTGGGACTTAGTGACAGGTGTTGAGGCTGAACCTGAAGTTCCAGATAGGAATCCTACAGCTGATCAAAGACGAGCGCATCGAGCTTGGACAGAAAGAGCTCGCAGAGTTTTACATTGGCTGTCATTATGTATCTCGGATGCTATGGTGATGCAGATCATGAACTGTAAATCCCTAGCAGATGCATGGAATATATTGGTCAAATACTATGGCACAACTACAAGTGCAAGGAAGATACAACTGAAGCAGAAATTCAATAACATGGAGAGGAAGAATAGATCCATACAAGATTATGTCATAGAGGTTAAGACCATAGCAGATCAGCTGGCATCTGTTGGCTCACAGGTAGAAGATGAGGATATGGTTGCAGTGACCTTAAATGGCTTGGGTCCGGAGTACAAGTCTTTTGACACTTCAGTATCTGTGCGGGCTGAGATGCCTGACTTTAATGAGCTGGTTGCATTATTGATTCATGAAGAGGTGAAGCTTGGCTTAGCTACAGGGTCAAGCAGCTCAAAGAATAAGGATGCAATTTTTTATTCGAATCAACGTGGTCGTGGTAGCCGTGGTAGAGGCTATGGATCTGGCAGAGGAGGTCAGCAGAATGCATCCTATAGTAATAGCAATCAGCAGTCATCAAATGCAAGAGGTGGTGGAAACTTTCGAAGCAAGGGGAGATCTAACTCCCGTGGCAGAGGCTCATGGCAGCAGCAGCATCAGTCAGACAATCCAAATAAAGATAAGGATTGTCACTACTGCGGAAAGTATGGGCATATTGCAAAGGACTGCTAGAAGAAGTAGGGAAATCAGAAGGGCAAGCAGCATGGACATTATGCTACGTCCAGTCAGGCAGATGACTCTGGTGATAGACTGTTTGCCATGCAATATGTCAAAGATAAGGCTGCTGAAAAATCATATGATGATGCAGTGTGGTACATTGATTCAGGGGCGTCGAATCACATGACCCCTCATGGTGATTGGTTCACGGATATGGTGGCTGAAAAGCATGGCTATGTATGCACAGGTGATGACACGCAGCATAGCATTGAGCATAAAGGCAAAGTGCCTCTTGTGGTCCATAATGGCAGAAAGAAAAATTTGCATGATGTATTGCATGTCCCTTCAATTACGAAGAACTTGTTATCTGTTGGTCAGATGATGGAGCAGAACTTGCAGGTTAGATTCAATAAGCATGGCTGCTTTATTGAAGAATTTGGAAATGGCTGCAAGTTGATAGCTCGTGGTCACATGAATGGCAGAATGTTTACTCTTGATGCTTCTTTGCCAGAGTTGAATTCAGCTATGTTTGCCCATGGTTCTGGCACTGTTAGGGATTTGGAAATATGGCACAAGAGAGTGGGGCATGTCAATTTGCAAAGGCTGCAAATTATGCAAAAGAAACAGCTGGTTACAGGGTTACCGAAGTTCCAATATTCAGATATTGGTCATGTATGCGAGGCTTGCCAGTTTGGTAAGCAGTCACGATTGCCATTTATCAAGCATGTAGGACAGAGTACACGTCCATTGCAGTTAGTGCATTCTGATGTTTGGGGGCCAGCTCATAATGTATCTATGGGAGGTTCTAGATATTATGTATCCTTCATTGACGACTATAGTCGATATACCTGGCTTTACATATTGAAAACAAAAGATAAGGTCTTTGCTGTTTTTCAGCAATTTAAAGCACAAGTTGAGAAGGAATTTGAATGCTACATCTCTTGCTTGAGATCTGATAGTGGTGGGGAGTATGTATCACATGAATTTGATGGGTTCTTGGCTAAAAATGGCATTCGTAGGCAGCTCACCTGCAGCTACACTCTGCAGCAAAACGGAGTAGCTGAAAGGAAGAATAGAATTCTGATGGAAACTGCTAGGGCTATGATCAATGAAAAATATATGCCACTTTACTATTGGGTAGAGGCTGTTATGACAGTCGTATACATTTTGAATAGGACTCCCACTGCAGGCATTCATGATATGACACCGTTTGAGAAGTTGTATGGCTATAAGCCGGATGTAAGTCACATGAAAGTCTTTGGCTGTCTTGCTTATGTGCATATTCCAGATGAGAAAAGGAAGAAGTTGGATCCCAAAGCACATAAGTGTGTTTTCATTGGATATTCGCAGGAGAAGAAGGTATATAAATGCTATGATCCCTCTACCACGGAGACTTTGGTAAGCAGGGATCTTATCTTTGATGAGATGGGTTCTTGGTATGTATTACCAGTTGCAGTGCCAGCAGATACTCCTTCCACTCATGTCTCTACAATTGATTTACAGCAGAGTACTGCTATGACAGGACCTCGTAGTAAGACAGTATCCCCGTGGACAGGGAGGTTGATGAGCTCGCCGTCCATTGACACCAGTATGTCAGTGAGGGGGAGACATGATGTCTTGGACAGCAAAGGAAAAGAGAAAGTTATTGAGGATGCATCTGGTATGATGACACCTGGCAGAATGACTTCGGGCTATGAGTCTAGTAATACTTTAGACAGCGAACTTGGTATTTCGATTGTCTATACGCTTGGCACAAGGCAGAGTAGGTATATTCTGCCTCATGAGAGAGGGGAATCGAGTAGTGCACCACAGCTTAGATGCTCGCAGAGGGTCAGATACCCTGTTGATAGGTTGACATACAGTGGCTACTCTGCAAAGCATTATGCGTACATGACAAAAGTGATAGAGGTCAAAGAACCAAGTACATATGCTGAAGTAGTGAAAGATGAGAATTGGTGTGTAGCCCTGGATGAAGAAATGAATGCCTTGGCTGAAAATAAAACATGGGATTTAGTACCACTGCCCGAAGGGAAAAAGACCATTGGCTGCAAATGGGTCTACAAAATCAAATGCAAGTCAGATGGCAGTGTGAAGAGATACAAAGCTAGGCTAGTTGCAAAGGGGTATGCCCAACAATATGGACTTGATTACGAGGAAACATTCAGCCCTGTTGCCAAGATGGCAACCATACGCACTGTGATTGCCTTGGCTGCTACTAAAGGCTGGAAATTGCAGTAGATGGACGTTAAGAATGGATTTCTTAACAGTGACCTAGTAGAGGATGTCTATATGGTTCAGCCGGAAGGGTATGTTCACCCTGATTTTTAGCATTATGTATGCAGGCTGAAAAAGGCATTGTACGGGCTGAAATAGGCTCCGAGAGCTTAGCATGCTAGGATCTGTAACTTCTTGCAGAGATTGGGTTTTATTGTTGGTAGGGCTGATCATAGCCTATTTACAAAGAAGACTGATAGAGGTTTAGTAGTGCTGGTCATATATGTTGATGATTTGATAATCACTGGTGATGATGACTTGGGCATACAGCATGCAATGAAGATGCTGAAATCTGAATTTGACATGAAAGACCTGGGAGAACTGAAGTATTTCTTAGGCATTGAGGTAATTCCAGCTGACAATGGGTTATGGCTAATACAGAAGCACTATGCCATAGAGATGCTGAAGAAGTATGGCATGGCTGAATGCAAACCGTTGGATACACCTCTTGATCAGAATGTCAAGCTAGACATGAACACTGGGGCTGAAGTACAGGATGTGACTATGTACAGGTAGATGGTTGGCAGCTTGATTTACTTGACCATCACTAGGCCTGACTTGAGCTATGCTGTAGGGCTCATAAGCCAGTTTATGCAAAAGCCTAGAAAGCCGCACTTGGATGCAGCTAGACGCATTATGAGATATGTTAAGTCCACTGTAGAGTATGGGTTGTTCTATGTCAGAGATAAGCCCTTGATATTGAATGGATACACGGATGCAGATTGGGCAGGTTTCTCATATGATCATAGATCTACGAGTGGATATGCATTTGGATTTGGTAGTGGCATGATTAGCTGGAGCAGCAGGAAGCAGCCTACGGTTGCTTTGTCGAGTACTGAGACAGAGTACAGGGGTGCTGCACTGGCAGCATGCGAGATTTCATGGCTGCTCAAGCTAATGGTTGATTTGGACATACAGATAGATGCTCCAGTGAAGTTACTATGTGACAATCTGAGTAGTGTACTCCTGGCTATGAATCCATTCTATCATGCCAGGAAGAAACACATAGAGGTACACTACCATTTCATCAGAGAGATGGTTCTTGCAGGACGAGTTGATCTTATGCATGTGAAGACTGATGAACAGGTAGCGGATATCTTTACCAAGTCCTTGGGTAAAGATAAGTTTTGTGGTTTTAGACAGCTGCTTGGAGTACATATGCTATCTTGAGCTTGAGGGGGAGTGTTAGAATATCAAGCTCGTACATGTGTGTTTGACCGACATGAGCTGGACACAGCTAGTCTGGCTAGATCAGTTAGGTGTATTAAATAAGTCGGTGTTACTTCTAGTGTGAATGGTCTTTATGACCTTAGGTTGTATATGCACTATGTGTGTGCTAAATGAATAAGAAGAAGAATAGAGAGTGTAAGCATGTTGCTTCACTCCGTGTTGCTCTCCTTCCTGCTTCCATGAAATCTAACAAAGACCACCTCTCCCTCTCCCACCTAGCGTCACGACAGCCCTCACTTCCTTCGTCTTTTGCAAGGCGGCAACACGGCTAACGGCAACGCCTCCTTCCTCCTTTTTCATGGCAGCAGTCCCCCTCTGTTTAAATAGGGGAGGGGAGGGGGATCCTCCCTCTCCTAACGTGTCAATGGGCATGGCTGTAACACACCTGCGAGCTCCACTGAGGAGCTTCCGCATCCTTTCTATTCTCCTCCCTCTCCAGTACAATAGTCGACTGGAGAGGGGAATAAGGAAAAATAATAATTTGCTTCATCCTTTAACAAAATGCTATATCATTATCCTCATTTCCTATTAGAGGTAGTTCATGCGAAAAAAGAAATTTAGAACATTACATTCTCTCCCCCTTAGAGGAATCGAGATGTCCTCATCTCGAGATAAACTGGGGATATTGATGGTTGAGAGTGCCTTCATCTACCCAAGTGGCATCCTCTTTGGGATAATCTTTCCACTGGACGAGGTAATCTCTCAAGGTTATGCATCTCAATTGTCTCTCCCTAACATCTAAGATCTTGTCAGGCCTTAGTTCAAGGACTCCTTGACTAGGCATTACAACTTGTTGGTCGTCAAGTACATGGTTAGGATTAGGTACATATTTCTTCAATAGGCTGATATGGAATACATTGTGAACCTTTAGGTTCTGAGGGAGTTGCAATCTATAAGCATTAGGTCCTACGCATTTGAGGATCTTGTACGGTCCATAATACCTTGGACTTAGCTTCTTGCAATCTCCTAAGGATAGGGAACTCTTCTTAGGGCGTATGCGAATGAAGACCATGTCTCCTTCTTCGAAGACTCTATCTTGACGTTTCAAATCCGCATATGCCTTTTGTCTATCCTTGGCAGCTTGGATGTCCTGTCTTATTGACTTTATTTGGTCATCCATCTCTTCCAACATTTGCCTTGAAGCTTCAACCCTTAAGGTTGGATCTGAAAAGTTTAGGGGACTTTGACAGTCATGACCATACAATGCTTGGAAAGGGGTCATCTGAATGCTTTGTTGGTAAGAAGCATTGTAGGCAAATTCAACCAAAGGCAAGTATTGAATCCACCTCTTTGGCTCACGACAGCAGTATGCCCTAAGCATATCCTCGATGACTTGATTGACTCGCTCTGTTTGGCCATCCGTTTGGGGATGGTAAGCGGTGCTAAAACAAAGTTGAGTTCCAAGGGCTTCAAAGATGGCTCTCCAGAAGTGTGATGTGAAGAGAGAATCACGATCAATAACAATTCTTCTTGGTAGCCCATGTATCTTGAATATCTCCTTGATAAACAATCTTGCAATGTCTGAGGCTTTATAGTTTGTCTTTACTGGAATAAGGTGTGCAACCTTAGTAAGCATGTCAACCACAACCATGATGGAGTTGTATCCTCCCTGGACTTGGGGTAGGCCTACAACAAAGTCCATACTGATGAATTCACATTTCATTTGGGGAATGTCAAGCGGTTGCAGTTTCCCTGGCATCTTGACATGTTCGGCTTTGATATGTTGACAAGACAAATACTCGGTGACATATTTGAGAACGTCACCTTTGAGCCTCTCCCAATGGTAGCTCTTCCTAACTGCATTAAGAGTCTTGGCATAGCCAGGATGTCCTGAGAAAGGGGAATCATGAACTTTCCACAATATCTTATGCTTAAGTGACTGACTTGCTGGTATACACAGCCTTGTTCTATAGTAGGCAAGTCCACTATTAGTAGAGAATTCATGATACTTTGCCTACAACTTTTGGTTCTGATCCTTGATAGAGATCTCCCTTAGCATTGTTTGGTAGGCCGGATCATGGCATGCATCCTCTCTAGCTAACTCAAGTATAGGGTTGTTTGGCATAGATACTTTTGTAGCTAGAGATATGGTTGTTGATGGATTCTGCAAGATTAGGGAATTAAGGAATGCCTTGCGACTAAGTGCATCGGTAACTACATTCTCTTTTCCTGGTCAGTACTTAATTTCAAAGTCATACTTCTCCGACACTTCAATCCACCGACGTTGCCTCATGTTGAGCTCATTCTGGGTAAAGATCCATTTGAGACTCTTATGGTCAGTTACTAGAGTAAACTTATTACCCAACATGTAGTGTCTCCAAAGCTTTAGAGTATGGATGACAGCTAGCAATTCCAGATCATGCGTAGCATAATTCCTCTCATGACTCTTCAGTTTCCTTGAAGAGTATGCTATAGGATGACCTTCCTGCATGAGCACACATCTCAAGGCAAGTATGCTAGCATCAGTTACTACCTCGAACTCTTTATTGAGGTATGGAAGTTTTAGAATAGGTGCTGATACCAAACTTTGCTTCAATCTGTCGAAGCTATTTTGTTCAGAAGTTGACCATGCAATGGAAGTTTTCTTCTTCAGTGAGTCTGTCAGAGGTGCTGCAATCAGAGCATAGTTTTTGATGAAGACCCTATACCATCCTGTCAATCCTAGAAAGCTATGTATTTCTTTGACAGATGTTGGTATTGGCTATTCTAGCACATCTCTGACCTTGGCTGGGTCCATTGAGATTCCTTCTACTGATACTATGAATCCTAGATATCCAATCTGGCATTTGAAGAATGCACACTTCTTCATTTTAGCATACAGCTTATGTGACCTCATTGTCCCAAGGACAATTCGAAGTTGGGGTTCATGATCTTCTTCCTGTTTGGAATGGACTAAAGTGTCGTCGAAGAAGACGAGCACGAAGTCATCAAGATATGGCCTAAAGATATCCTGCATTAACCTGTTGAAGGTGGCAGGCGCATTCGTAAGTCCGAATGACATAACTAGAAAGTCAAAGTGCCCATATCTTGTATAGAAGGCAATCTTGGGGATATCTTCTTCCTTAATCCTTATTTGATAGTAACCTGACCTGAGATCAATCTTGGAGAAGATTTTAGCCCCTTGAAGACGATCAAGAAGCTCATCTATTCTAGGAATAGGGTACTTGTTTTTTACCATTGATTGATTCAATCCTCGGTAATCAATACATAGTCGAAGTATTCCATCTTTCTTTTTCTGGAATAGTACTGGAGCTCCCCATGGTGAACTGCTAGGCCAGATGTAGCCCTGATCTAGTAGTTGCTTGAGTTGTTCCTTCAGCTCAATTACTTCTGGTATGGACATTCTATAAGGTCTCTTTGCAATTGGTGCAGCTCCTGGTACTAACTTAATCTCATGATCCACTTCTCTTTGAGGTGGGAGTTCTGTCAACTCTTCAGGAAATACGTCTGCATATTCCCTTAGCCAAGTAGGTTCTTCATTAGACTCTTACTTCTGATCTAACTTGTTGAGTTTGATCAAGTAGACAGGTAATCCTTTTCTGAATCCTTTTATAATCCAAGATACTTTGGCCAATCGGATTCTTGGCACTCCAGCCTCACCTTGGGTTGTGACTAATTCCCTTTTAGAGTTTCGAAAGGAAACTTGACCCTTTCCATAGTGAATGTAAGTGCCATTAGGCTTAAGCCAGTGCATTCCGAGTAAACACTTGTGGATATCTAAGTTCATGAATCTGAATTTGACAGAAGTTTTCTTTCCTCCCAAAAAGATTCCACCTTAGCAGTTTGCCTGGTACATGTAACCTCACGACCATTTGCCAATTCCACAAGCAAGGTAGGTGCTTCTACTGTGGCTACTCCTAATCTTTTTGCACAAGCTGGCGAGATAAAGGAATGTGTACTTCCACAATCAATCAAGGTCTTAAAACTTTTACATTGATAGTCGGACGGTGTCTGAATCACCGAGAATTGGCGATTCGGGCCTTTCTTGTGTAGAGCGGCATGGACTGTCGCCCTTTCAAACTCTGCTTTCATGGTCGGATCTTCTTCTTCTTCTTCTTCTTCGCATATGTTCCTATTGGCAACGCATGTGGTTCTTCCTCTTCCTCGGGTAGTGGCTCCTTGACCACAGCCCATTCCTTGGAAAGGTGCTTGGCGATGTCCTCCACCAAGCTTGGGACATTGCCTCTTGAATTCCTTTTCTCTTAAATGAATGCTAACATACTATCATAGTGTCATTTGTGTTAGCCACAACACCAATGTATGCATACACTAATTAGAAAAAGTTAGTACACTATGACAATAACTTTTTGGTACACAGATCGGACGCCATATGCACACGTAGTGAGCGTCAGAAGGTCCCCAAGAACAAAAGAACTCTACTTTTTGCACAAAAAACAATGAAGAAAGCTTGCACGACATGAACAAGAGACCAATCGGGTGCAATCTCCCCCCATGCCTTGTATGAGCGCTCCACAAAGCATGTATTTTATATATTATTCATCTTCAAGCTCAAGAAATAGCCCGATTTACAATTAGCACACTTTAGCTTTTGTGTTTGCTTTTGTGCCACTAAAGAATTAAAGCTATTGGGCGCCTAAGAAGTCAGGCGGTACCAAAATACAATGTCCAATACAAATATTTAAATTGTGCACCCATGCACATATAAAAATAATAAATAAATATCAAGTGCTTTAATAAATAAGCGCGACAAAATATAGGCGCCATGCCTAAGATACGCACCCATCAAAAATTGATGATAATTTGAATACACACTATCCTCCAATGCTTCCCAATGCCACCGCTACTTGCTCTATACATCAACTAAAGCATTCACAATTGTTAGAAAAATAATGCAATTAAACCGATAAAAGTAAATACCTAGCAGTCTTCAACTACAAAAATAAATTAGTTAGAAATCAATCCTAACCTTAATTTATTACAATTGTACACTCTAAACTCATAAACGTTTATTAATTTAAATATGTATTTTGCAGAATCACCCGCTATGGAATAACTCACTTAGACATTAAATTAACAAAACACCCGAAAAGGATATGTTAGATATGATCAATGCCCCACCCTCATTAGGTGCTACCAATGATCCATGGTGCTCAAAGTTGCAAGGCCCCCATTATGAGGAGAAGCCAAATGTGAGCCTGGACATTGGTTGAGTCCTGACTTGTATATCAGATGAGGTCTATGTGACCGGATGGCAAAAAGGTGACTGTTGTGGGTCTAATCTTTGGGTTAGACAGAGTGGTTAAGCTGGTAGCAACTCGAGGCGCATTGCATCGAGTTGCGGTGTACAGGAGTTAAAAGGGGCCCCTATTGTGGGGTCCAGGGGCCGCGGAAGCGGCCCCTGGCTGGGGGGTCCCAGGGGGGCCAGCAGCCCCCCTGGCGGGGGTCCGAGAGCAGTGCCCCCCGGCCCAGTCTGGGGGCAGCGCCCCACCCTCATTAGGTGCTACCAATGATCCATGGTGCTCAAAGTTGTAAGGCCCCCATTATGAGGAAAAGCCAAATGTGAGCCCGGACATTGGTTGAGTCCTGACTTGTATATCAGATGAGGTGTATGTGACCGAATGGCAAAAAGGTGACTCTCGATGATAAAGAGAATATTCCCTGGAATATTCCCTGGCCGACTAGTGGAGGCTCATATGGTAGGTCAGTCAGCAGGCCAACCTAACGACCTTCCCAGGCTATAAAAGCTAATCCCCTTCGCAGCCATCTCTCACTCATCTTTCACCCAGTCAGAGTTGTTGTTCCAGCTAGCCTTAAGCTCTTCACCTATCTTCTATCTAGATCGCCATCTAAGCTTCACATAGTGGAAGCGCACGGGTGGACAGAGCCATCTTTGTATCAGTTGTTTAAAGTTAAAGATTTTACTGATTCTCCTTTTATCTGTTGTGTACTCTCTATCTCTTTCTCAGATTCTGTTCGCTGCGCCGTGTAATATTTTACATGGTATCAGAGCCCAGGGGGCTCTAGAGATCGGAGAGTGTACAAGAGGCAAAGGCTTCAACAGCAAAGAGAAACTATGTCGACTTCTGGAAGCAGTTCTGGCGCATCAGGAAGCGGTGCAGGAGGTGGTGCTGCTGTATCGGCTATTCAAACACTGAGGATTCGTCCACCAACCTTCAGCGAAGGAAAGTTAGATGGTACAAACTACACCTTGTGGAAGTTTAAAAGTATAACTATCCTTGATTTGTATGAGCTTCAGGAGACTGTGCTGGGGACTGACGCAGAACCACGGCCTACCCCTGACCCATAAAATCCTAGTGTGATGATTCCTCTAAATGCAGATCTTCTGCGAGCTTGGAAATGAAGGAATGTAGACGCATTGTGTGCCTTAGTTACAAGCTATTCTGACAGTGTTCTAACTTTGATTCAGCATACAACCAAAGCATCAGAGGCTTGGAATGTACTAAGGAGTCAGTATGAAACACGAAACCAAACAAGGATTCAAAACTTGGAGAATCAACTAGCAGCGGAGAAGTTTGCTAAAGGAGAGACGGTTGAAGCATTCATCACTCGAATTAAGAATATGCGCGACCAGATGGCTGGCGCTAGGATTCAAAAGACTAGCGAAGAGCTAGCTCAGAGGTGTCTTTGGATTTGTCCACAAAAGTTTGATGGACTACTAAGTGCCCTTAATACTCAGGTGAGACCTCAAGCTTTGACTTTTGAGGAGTTTTGTGTATTATTAATGGAGGAGGAGTTGAGGCTGAAAGCCCGAGAAGGAAGCAACAATGGAGATGCTGCATTCTCTGCCAATGCGAAAGGCAAAGGTGGTTCCTTCACCAAAAATGATGGTGATAAAAAGAAAAAGGGTGGCAAGAAGAAGTTTCAAGGAGAGTGCTTCTACTGCAAGAAGAAAGGACATGCAATTGCAGATTGTCGTGTCAAGAAGGCAGATGAAAAGAATGATACCCTTAAAAGTAAAGGGAAAGAGACAGCCAATACGGCTGAAGCAGAGTTGGAATTATTCATGGCGACCGTTGACAAAGTGTGCTCCTCGGCGCAAGAAGAATCTACCACTGACTCATGGGTGTTGGATAGTGGGGCCTCCCGTCACATGACCAACAAGAAAGGTCTATACAGTTCTATGCAGCCTCTACAAGAATCCATCACTGTGACGATTGGAAATGATGGTAAATTGTTTTACTTTGTTTTACTTTGTTTGCTCAAAGAATTAAAGGATGAAAAGATATCTAATGCTTTAGGTTGAAGGCCTGAAGGGAGAGGCAGCTCCAGTTACCCCTGACTGCCTACCTGACCTTAACCAAGGGGATTATTAACCGTGCCGGGAAGGTGGACTGAACCCTCCACGAGAGGTCTCTCCGTTAAGCGCTACATGGAGCAGGAAGACGCTTGGGTGCCAAAGGAGGCTCTGGCCGTAAATCCCTCGCCTTCCAGGCCCTGCACAAGAGGCCAATGTGACTCAGGATTAGATCTCGAGGCCCGCATACTAGTCTACGGGCGGAATCTTGGATTAGTAATCCCTGTGAATTGCTGGATAGCCTTCGGGCGGATTATGGATAAGCCTACGGGCTGGACTTATGTATTTCAAAGATAAATATGATAACCTGTTGAAAAGGAACTTGTTGACATTGCTTTTTTATGTCAAGTGCTATGATTACGTGAAGAAACTAGTACCTAACGGGCTAATTAAAGAAGCTAATTGATACATGTCCAACTAAATGTGTTATATAATTCAATAACTAAAACAACCTGAGAAAAGTGCGGAGGATGTGGCCATAGGTCCGTCCTACGGATGGGTGGTCCTGGTTGGCCGATAACTTTTCTCAATCATGATGGACAGCGAGAAGATCGTTTCAAAGGATACGAACAGAAAAAGGGCGCTGACCTAGAGTCTAAGTTATAAATGATCCCGATTTACACTCTTTTAGGGAAACGGAATGGGACTATGCCTTATAGCAGAGAGGTTGAGCTTCACATTCCTCTCGTTTTCTATTCTCCCTGAACCAAGTGCAACGTGAATCCGCTTCGGACTTGGCGTTTCTGCGTAAAGTAGTTCGCTCAGGTTCGACGCTAGTTGCTGTTAGGAAATGACCAATAGAGAAAACCCTAATTCAGGTCGGTCCTAAGTGAAAACAGCCAGAATACTTCCGGTACGTGGCAGACGCGGGAAGTCCTAGATCGCAAACCGCGCAACATTCCCGGGGAGTACCGGGCAGAGCTTTCTAGACATCCTTTCTGATGGACTACTAAAACGTGTCTTGAAGATAACAAGTGGACATGTTACAAATTTAGAAAAATCATAAACACGGAACATACTTTGTTTATAAGATCATATATACAATGTTATTGCCAGTGGCTCATGATCAACTGCAAGTTAATATTCTAAGTGACTACCGTTAGAAATATAATACGACAAACGCAACGCCAGCACCATTCACATCGACGTCTTTCAGTTATCAAAATCGCAACTTTCGCTGTTAGTGCTTGAGTAACTAATCACTTACCTCGTGCTCCTGCGACGCTCCAAAATACATCACATTGAATTGATCCAGCGCATAACGGGCCAGCGCCTACACCTCGGCGTCATTCACTGGAAGGTCCTGCATCGGGCCGCTGGCTCCGGTCGGCATGGCCATAGCGCCCAGCTGTCCTGAGCGTGTTGAAAGAAGACACGCACAGATGATGGCCACCCACGTCGACATACGCACCATTAGCTTGGCTTGAGTGGAATAACGCAACTTCATAAGATCACCTGCCGTCGTAATATTATGCAATGTACTCGCTAATTCCCTGCATCCACATTCACCGATGCGCACTAACAAGCAGTTAATGGACCGCATAATTAACGTTAAGCAATCACAAAAGGAACCAACCTCACGGGTAGCTGTTGTCAGATAAGTCGTGAGACTACCTGATCTCTTCCGTTATCAATTCGCATATGCAGCAATAGTACGTTCAATGGGAGTTCCCCATCCAGGCAATCGGCATGGTGTTATATAGTCGTGCGTGCCTCCGCTTTAGGCTAGACTTCCTCTCGGTATCTCTGACTTCTAAATAGGCTGACTGTTGAATTTTAGTTTGTACCAATATAATAAGAACTATCTCTTCGTTACTCATATTACTTAGATACTTTCCAGATGCATCTCGCCACCCAACAACACTTGCCATGCTCTTCCACGAGCTTAACGGTGGTCGCACGGAGCCCACCATCATTATCATATCGCGCATACTACAAACACATATTCCACATGCCACAGCAGCTCTCATGTGCCTGTACAGACGGTTGCTCTAATCAACCTCGGGCAATCTTGTCTACATTCTCTAATCAACCTTGGGCAATCTTGTCTACATTCTTACCTCCCGCTTGCATCAAGTTTTCGAAATTGTTCCAACTCCTTAAAAAAAAATCTGCACAAGTGACATGGGAAGCCATGATATCTCATATACCAAGTTCCTATGGTGAGTTACAACAATATTTGAAAGGAGATATATCTATGATGACCATCATAAAGCTAAGGTAGACACTTGGTGAGCTAACATCTTTCACCAGACTTGACGATAGTAGTGCTGAAGCTATGACTAGCACTTATATCTACAACATGACCTAGATTGCATAGGATAGAGAAATGATAATGCAAGCATATTGGCTGATGTTGTACATGATCCTTATTATGCTTAGCATGATAATGCATGATATGAGGACCATCAGGAGTGCTTTTATGGACACAGTGATGACTATTAGTATGCTAACATGGAGGATAGCCCATGATAATGTGGATTGTGATCAACAATAGCTTCTAAAAGAAGCATGCATACAATGGACTAGGATAGAATGATCACCATGTCGTGTGTATAGTAGGCCTACCACATGTATAGTAGTAGTATGGGAGGTAGATGAATATGAATTTTGGACTAGCAAAGCGTGCATACACAAGCATGAGTGGAGGAGCTACCTTCATAGATATGAATACTCATTCTTATAAATAGCCTTATCATAAAACATAGATTTATCTCACACTCTACCTACAAAATATTACATGCATTGTTTTTGAAAAATATATTGAACATAATATATGTGCCATGCAATCAAAATAACTTTGAAAGGTGCCTATATAAGGAAAGATATGTGTACCTAAAAGAGCACATTTAGTGGAGTTTTTTTAGTAAAGGAAAGAGGCTCCTTATAGGAGGATAGGGAGAACACATGATGTGGAGAAGGAGTCACATGATTAGTTGACCACAGTTGCATTGCCTATCAATTATAATCACGTAAAGAAGTGGATTGTTTTTATTTGAATGATCCTAGGGCTGTTCTAGACCTATTTTGGTGTTAGCTTTGAGTATGGAAGGTTTGCTCTTTTTATGGGATACAACAAACGTTTTTCAAATCTCTATGTGGTGACTCTTCACATTAACTTTTCAGCTTATTTTTGTAGCTATGAGTGAGCTATATTATTTGTGAGTCTAGAGGAGTTTTCTCAACCCCACAATAGAAACGAGGCATAAACGTGCATGTTAGACGCGCAAAATCGGGCGCATCTATCATTGCGTCTATATATGTATGTAAAAGAGCGTGTAAATATACACAAATTTTGTGTCTATATATCCACGCAAATAGACTCGAATATAGACGTGTTTTCAAACGTGCAACTATTTAACCACCTGAAATTGGACTTAATATAATTAAAAAACCAAAGTTAATAATTATTTTTGCATTTCTCTCTAATGAATGGCAGTTCCTCCAGTTGACAAGCCTGATATAAGTAATTAGCAGTAAGAGACACAAACTTTATTATACAATTAGTAGCAAGCATTGCATGTATCTCGTAATTTCTCTACTTGAAGATGATAAAAAATACTTCATTTTTATTATGGAAAATTCAATTTAGCTTTAAACTTGACTATTGATTCTTGAGTATGCACATGTACGCATGATATTTTTCATAGAATTAAGAATACACATTGAATCATTAAGCGAATTAAGTATGTTACAGTGAATGATCCATCTCATCTTCAATGAGATCAGCCCTTGCTAAACTATCTACTTCTAGGTCTATGTTACCAAGAGGTAACGAAACAAATAAGTCTATCCCACTATCAGATGTGTTGCTATATTGCTTAATAACTTCATCAATATCATCAACCACATTATTGTTCTCTTCTGCGTTTCCTTGAACATCCTCGCGAGATTCATCTTGTACTATATCACGCATATCATCCATTATGGTGTCATCATGCACATCATCATTAATTTTTGGATTGTCATCTGCTATCTCTATGTCGGTAATATTACCATATATTGGTTTTGAATGATTAGATATAGGGATGACATATCACCATCAATTATTGTTTACCATTGGATGATACACAACCTATATTTGAAAAAAAAAAGCAAGAAACTTAAATACTTTTTATATTGTGTATATGTATCACATATATATTACATATAAAAAAATTAGCTTTTACATATATACATGCTCGCATTGTTGAGGTAGTACTAATGTGTCATTCTTGTTTTAGTGAAATTTTGTAGATTCAATGATTACAAAACCACTTGGATGACGTCTGATTGTGCAATGCTCAGCATTTGTTACCACTTCTTTAAACCACTTCACATCGAGTACATATATAAAGAATCGTCTAAAGTCAAGCTTCAGAATATCTTGAATCAAGCCACAATAACCTTCCATGGTACCATTGGCATCCTCGAATAAGCAAGGACACCACAATCTTAGGTATTTCTCTTTTCATCTATACATTGAGCTCGAATATGTTTACCCTCACACCAAATAGCATTGAATAATGTGCACTAGTAGTAAAAGATTAAGATCAAACATGTCAATTTATTATATAAAATATAACTAGAAACAAATTAATCGATAGTATGTCTCACCTTTGATAAGCAACCTTGTGCGTATTCCCACTCTTCTTGAGATATATTAATTTCCTCCTCTTTTTCCATTCTTTCCATTTCCTCATGTAACAAATCTATATCAATATGACGTGGGAGCGCATTTAGATGATCTAAAAATGAGACATTATGTCCAGATCTGGTGCGAAATGCTTGTCTTTCGCATTTTCTTCTTGCCCTTGATTCATTATATAGTGTCACCCATTTGCTCATTACATCACTATTGAGCACACAAAAACTATTTAACTTACGAAGTTCTTCTTTTGTTAGCACTTTACTCATTCCTTTTCCTCGAGGTATTATAGAAATCATCCTCAAGTCTTCATCGTCTTTCCATAGTCCTGGTTGAGAGGGGTCCACTTCAGCAAGATATTCAGAGATATAAACAAGGGATGATTGCACTAACCAACCCTCAGCCATGCTTTCCTCAGGCCGTGCTTTTTGTCTCACAAAATCTTTCAAGGTTTTCATGAAGCGCTAAAGAAAAAACATCCATCTTGCGTGAACTACCCCACAAAGTGCGATCTCATCAATCAAATGTATGAGTAAATGTAATTGAGTAGTCAAAATGGATTGAGGAAAAATTTCATCCACCAAACAAACCAACTCGACAGATAATACTCGAGCATCTTGCAATGTGTTTGGATCAATTTCCTTCGAGCTCATGTATCTGTCAAGATGTATTTGACAATTATTTATTTTTGTTTAGAAATTTAAAGATATATAATGAAAAAATACAATGTATAGACACCTCACAATCTCTCCCATCTTGTAAATGATATCACGTACATTTTTTGATACACAATGGGATATGCTAGTAGGAAGTACGAACTGAATGTAAATAATATTCATAGATCAAATGATTAGTTGAGGAAAAAGTCATCATACCCCAAAGTTTACACATAGTTACTCCACTAATTACTATATTCATGGTTAGAGATAGCCTTGCTTGAATCATTTTGTGCCAATTGTGGGACTTCAAACCAGATAGTTGCTCCACACCTCTTTTCTTTTTCTTTATGAAGGCTCCCTTTTTCTTTATGAAGGCTCCCTTGAGACATGTCATACATCTTGTGGGTGTTCGAAAGCTACATATTTGTTCTTTCACTATTTTTTTCTCGTTCTTTAACAACATCCAAGGTGCATGGGATAGCTCAATCTTTCCCCTGGGTCCAATGTGTAGCCAGGCTCGTGTCATGCAACCAATGTTACATAAATTCTCCATTACATTGACTGAATCACGAGCCCCTATCAAGTAATCCCATAATGTAGATACAACATTTTTGAATATGTGCATGGGATCCACAAGGTGATTAATCTTGAGTTCAGTCCAATACGAAAGACGAAAAAATATAGAGAACCTAACAAACAAACAATATATTATATAAACAATTCATCATGCTAAATAATTTAAAGTCAATTGAGATAAATGCACATGATTAAACCTAATTCATGACAACATCAAATTTGTTATTCATATGTTTACATAAAAACGTCAAGCTGGCATATTAATTATTCTAAGATTTCAATTTTAAATACACAAAACTTATCATAAATACATAAAAACTTATGATAAAAACTTACTATCAAAACTTATCTTAAAAACAAAAACTCATAATAAAAGCTAAATGTGCATCTATACCTGCGTTTACCTACACGTCTAAACCTGCATCTATCTGCATGTCTAAATTCGCGTCTATAAGCACATTTACGTAAATGTAGACACGCATATACATGTGAAAATAGACGCAAAAGTCAAAATTCAAAAGATACTTGAATCATTTCTTTTCAAATTGCACATTTTCTTTCTTGTGTTTTTTGTGTGTTTTGAAGCTCGAGTTCAACCGACATGCAACAGTCTACCTCCACTAGTCTCTTCATGCCTCACCTCCTCATGACTCACCTCTTCTTTCACTTCAAAGAGACAAGAGGGGAAATAAGAAAGCCAAGGAGAGGAAGAAAGAGAGAACAAAAGAGAGAAAAACAAGAGGAAGAAGAAGCAAAGAGAGGAGACAACAAGCAACAAGCATCAAGGGAAAGTAACTCACCAAGGAGAGGAATAATGAGAAGGACGAAGCGCCACCACCCGTCTACACCAAAGACCCAAGGTGAGTCCTCTCTCTCTCTCTCTCTCTCTCTCTCTCTCTCTCTGTGTATTAGGATCTATGATTGAACTTCTTATAGCACAAAGAAATCATGGATGACAGTTGTTGGATTGAAATCAGCCAACTGAGCGTGTTTGACAGCGCGTGTAGCTTTCAGTATAGATGCACAGCTATGTTTGCTGTCATCGTGTCTGCGGTCGCGTCTCCTAACGCGTGTATTCTGTCTCTCAGACGGGAGAATACAGGTGCTCTGCCCAGAAGCTTTAACTTCAGAGTCGCATCTCTAGGCGCGTGTATTCTGCATCTCAGACGCGAGAATACACGGGCTCTGCCCAGAAGCTTTGACTTCAGAGTCGTGTCTCCAAGCGCGTGTATTCTGCATTGCAGACGCGAGAATACACGCGCGCTGCCTAGAATCTTTGACTTCAAGATCGCATCTTAGAGCGCGTCTATGGTAAATCTCAGATGTATCTATACACGCGCTCTGACCAAAGGGTTTGACCTCAGAGATGCGTCTAAGAGCGCGTCTATCCTGCATCTCAAACGGGATTATACACGCACCAGCCAACTCTGATAAAAATAATTTTTTATTTTTGAATTTGTACGAATTTTTTTTTTCCTGTGTTTTGTTTGCAGATGTCGCATCCTGGTTCATCTAGCAATGACCCAAATTTGGATCGCATGAATGATACAATGGGCTTGTTCGGCAGAGGGGTCAATGCTTTTTTTGGAGGTTTTCCTAGTAAGAAAGACTTCATGGGAGAGATGACCAGACACATTGGCTGCTCTCCCACAGCAAACGAGGTGCTCAACATCATGTCCGGAACGCCTTTGACGTCTTTGCCTAGCACTGCTTTCCAAACACCAAATGTCCAAACTCCAATTGCAGGTACTCCACGTGCAGCACCTATATATGCATCGAGACTGAAGCACAAGCGTCAGCCGATGCACATGCATTTGCAAAAGCATGTGCATCCAGCGAGGTAGAGGGTAGTCGACAGAGAGGGAGGAGGGAGAGTCGAGAGGGAGGACGAGGCTTGTGTGGGGGTTTCCTAGGAGGTGGCGAGCGATCACCCTCACCAGAAGATCACGTAGAGGATCCAGTACGCCAGTACTATAGAGTTACAGATACTAGTGGCATCTTCCATGATGATGAAGGAAGAGATGTAATGGCGTACATAAGGAGCGTTGTGCACGTGACGTATAAAGATTGTTTCGTTTACTTCAAGAATCAGAAAAGCGGCTTGTGGAAGGACGTGTTGAGGGCAGTCCATAGGAGGTACCTAAATCCTGAGGGTTAGCGATTCTCGGATGATTGGGGACGCACAAAAGTGAGGGATTTGCTTCACAACAAAAGATCCCACCTCATGACGTGTGCTAGGGAGTTACTGTGGAGATAGGAGGAGGGGCGTGGAGCCTATAGCCAACCACCTATGTGCTGCCACATAGAGTGGAAGAAAGCCAAGAAGAAAGCAGCAGAGAAAGTGAAGAGTCGCCAGCATGCAGAGACATGACGCATCCAAATGAAAACCATGGGATCATCACATTACCGATCGGGCGGCAGAGAGTCGTAGGAGGCAGAGTTTGTAAGTATATTTTGATTTCTAGTTTTTTAAAATTTATATTTCTTTCAATTCTTTATATAATTTATTCTAATACATTGTGTCTCATAATTGTTTGTATATATCATAATTGTTTTGCAGACTACTATCGTTGGTAGGATACCTACTCCTAGAGAGGTAGGTTACCATCGAGGCCATAACTGCGCAGCCACATGGATTCACTTCTATGAGGAGGGTATCATCACTGAGGAGCAATACAACTGGACTATGAGGATTCGACAACCAGAGAAGGTATGTTTTCCTTACTTTCCTATTAAAATTATAGCTAATTATAACTTTTTCTTTGCAATTGTACGTAAGTAACCTTGATCTTTTGTGTGTGTAGGCGAACCTCGATATGGAGCATAGCGAGGAGGAGGATAGCAATGCTAGTAGCCATGGTGGTGCTAGCGAAGATGTTTCTTCTTCAGATTCGTAGAGTACCATACCTCCTCTATGGCCTTGTTTCCTTGTATATCTAGTATCCATCTTTGAGCCTACTGCTTGCGGCCACGCTTTAGGTCACAAGCACTTAAACTCCCCATGTAAATGTGTTTTATCTATAATGAATACATGGATTTTTGTTTTCAATTCTCATGCCTTCAGATCCATTGTGTTTTTTCCAAATGCACAATTTGATGTATGGGAGGGGGGAAAAAAAAACAGAGAGCATGCAACCACATGCTCTCTGGTTTTTTTTTTCCAATTTTGTTATTCGTGTCTATTTGCGTGTCTAAATTGCAAAAAACGTGTGTCTATACTCCCGTCTAAAATACAAAGTACACAACGTTCATACACGTGCTATGTAATTAAAAATTTTAAAATATATATATATATATATTTAAAAAGATTTTTGGTTTTGCGTTCGCGTCTATTAGCGCGTGTAAAAGCGTCTATTAACGTGTCTATATGTCCATCTAATTTTCCATGTAGATGCGCTGGTAGACGCACAAAAGAAATTAAATAAATAACAATTTTGATTTTCCTATGTGCTTATATTCATGCGTGTATATGCACATCTACCGCGCGTCTATTTTTGCGTGTAAATTTCCTCATACATGCGACTATAGATGCGAAATGGTAGACGCACAAATAGACGGGTTGGTAGATGCACCCATAAGATTTTCTCTCAATTCAAAAATCATGTCTAAAAGTGCGTCTAAGAGGCCTTTTTGTTGTAGTGTGAGTTTCTTTAGTTAGTAGGAGATGGAAGTACTTGTGCTTTGTCTATTGCTCTTGGTTATAGGAAATTATTACTCCTTGAGCTTGAAAAGTCTAAGATTCATAACAAGCAAGTTGAAAGCTTGAATGTTGTGGGTAGAAATACAATGCTCCCTCATCTCCTCCTTGGTTCTTTGATTCCAAGTTGAAGGTTTTTGTGAAGTCCCTCGAGAAATTGGCATAAGCCTTGCATATCTCTCTATGGTTATTGACTTATTGAGCCTATTGAAATTTTCTCTAAAGAGTCTCCTTCTAATTGTTTGTGAACCGTCAATTTTCTATTGTCACTTTGTTTACCGATTTTGCAAGTATAAAGGAGTTCCCATGTTGGACAAGAAAGTAGTGTTTGTCTATACCATGTTGGATGGCATGGCCTATCCAATGTGTATATCTCGCGAATTCGAGTATGGGACTTTACTTAGAGAGCAATAAGTGTTGTACATATGCTCACCCTTACACAAATTCCTCTTTTAGATTTGATATGCTACATATTTAGAGATCTAAATAGAGAAAAATAATAATACTTTATATTAAGGCATTGTTATGTACAATCATCACCCTCATTTGTTTCTAGCATCTTGTGTGGCATTGTCATGCTTCTTTTTGGAGTTGAAGGAGAATAGAGATTGCACACACACACAAAGAGAGAGAGAGAGAGAGAGAGAGAGAGAGAGAGAGAGAGAGAGAGAGAGAGAGAGAGAGAGAGAGAGAGAGAGAGAGAGAGAGAGAGAGAGAGATAAGATTATATGATTCTAGTGCCTCCAATAGTCCTCTTGTGAGAAGCACATTATTATCTTATCATTCAAAGAGTAAATAATGAGTCTAGATAATTCCCATTTTAGATTTGATATGATACATATTTGAAGATCTACATGGAGGAATTAATGATACTTCTTATTATGGCATTGTTATGGATAGTCATCACCCTAATTTGTTTCTAAGATTAGGTGTGGCATTGGCATGCTTCTTTTTAGAGTTGTAAGGAGAATAGAGATTGCATAAACATAAAGAGAGAGAGAGAGAGAGAGAGAGAGAGAGAGAGAGAGAGAGAGAGAGAGAGAGAGAGAGAGAGAGAGAGAGAGAGAGAGAGAGAGAGAGAGAGAGAGAGAGAGAGAGAGAGAGAGAGAGAGAGAGAGAGAGAGAGAGAGAGATAAGATGCTATGTTTGTGGTGTCCTCGAATAGTACTCTTTTGAGAAGCACCTTTTTATCTTATCAGTCAAAGAGTAAATAATGAGTCAGGATATGCATAGTTGGATTAATGGGTAAGATGAGCAATAGGCCACATTGGCCTTTATGCTAATAACCTCCCACCAGAAGACTCAATGTGCCTTTAAGGAAGATAAAAGAACGAGTGAATATGTGACATATAATACATGTGAGCTATTCTCATCCAATTCTTGTCAACTCCTCACAATGTAGAAACATTTCAAGGGCTAGACTCTTGGTGAGACGGTTTGCATGATTATCATCAGTATGAACTTTGATGATCTTAACTTGCAAATCCTCAAGCATGTAACAAATAAAGTAATATATCACCTCTATCTAATTAGTTTTTCCATGAAACAAATGCTACTTACCTAAATTCCATATGGATTATTTTCAAGCCTCTATTGCTGCAATATACTCACCTCAAGTGATAGATAATGCCATGTATTTCTACAAGCAAGACATCCATGAGATTGCACCACCAACCAAGGTGAAATCGTATTATGTGGTTGACTTTTTGTTATCAACATTCCCTACATTGTACAAGCCTGTGTATTCAAGTATGCCACAATTTTCCAAAGGGCAAAATTTATTTTCCATCTAAATGGATCTATAAATTCAAGATTACAAGTGATGCTAAACCAAAGTACAAAGCGATGATAGTGAACAAATGTTTTAAGTAAGAAAAATTATGGACTTTGAATGACATCTTTTCACTAGTGTTGAAACTGAGTACTCTATGCATTGTGCTTTCCTTGGTGCTTAAAAAAGAGAGCTTAGGGGTGTAGTGACAGGCCTTAAGTGTGATAGGAAATATTTGATGGGATCTCATGTAGGGGTAGAGACTAATTAGCTACCTCTATCGGGCATGATAGTGAATTGCTCAACTCTTGATATTGCCATGTTATGGTGGATTGCATATATAAAGTCCCTTAACCCTAATTTTCAGCATATTACAAGTAGAGAAAACCCTGTGGTTGACATTCTTTCACGTGCAAGGTTTGAAAATGAATGAGAGCTAATGGAAGATGAAGAGAATGCCATGATAAGTGTTTTCAATGACTTTATGAAAGTAGGAAATGAGTATGCAACTATTGTTATTTCAGATACAGATCTCAAAACAACAAGTACAGCTAACATAAATGCAAGTGCAGTTATCATTAATGCATGTTCAACTATCATAATAGCAAATACAACAAGTACAACTGTTGAAACAAGGATTTCAATAGCAAGGAAAGAGCTTTCAACCATGAAGAGGAGATGGGTAACAGAGAAAAAGCATTAACAATGTTATGCTTCAATGAGAACACAATTTTTGGAAGAGTTTTATGAGAATGATTCGCTGAAAATAGGCAAATATCTTGGCCTCATGACAAAGAAGGCTGAGTGATCTAAAACTAAATTAAAAGTATTAAATGAAAATCTTATGGGTTTTTCTTGAAAGACAGAGATTTATGGAAGCATGCAAAGGAAAAGAGAGGAGCTCCAGTACATTTCCTCTATATATCCAAAGACTACACTTGTGTAGCTTGTTGGGAGATAGAGCTTCTCAACAACAGCTGATGCAAGAGTTTCATAAAAGATTATTGGCTAGATATAGAGGATTTTGGGGCACATTTTCCAATATCAAAGAGAAGTATTGGTGGTAGAACATGTATAAAGATATGGAGCATTATGTGGAATAATGTAATGTCTGTAAAATGTTTTCCATGGTAAAGCATAGGGATGGGTTGCAACCCACTTATCCATTGGCTATGCATTACAAATGGGTAGTTGATTTGGTTACTATGCCTACAATTTTATGGAATATGAGATGTCTTGTGCTTGCATAAGAATACTTGACAAATCAACTGGAAGGTCGAGCTCTTAGTACAAAAACTAATCAAGCACTTTACAAATTCTTCTCAGAAGAAGTCTTTTGTAGGTATGGTTGTGTTGGTAAAGTGATTGCTGATAGAGGAGAATTGGATGTGGATGAGGCTCTAACTACTTTTTACGATTCAGTAGCATACTCTTCAAGGAAATTGAAGAGTCATTATGCCACGCATGATCTAGAATTATTAGCTGTCATCCATGCTCTAAAGCTTTGGAGACACTACCTGTTGGGTAACAAGTTTACTCTAGTAACCGATCATAAGAGTCTCAAATGGATTTTTACCCAGAAGGAGCTCAATATGAGGCAACATCGGTGGACTGAAGTATTGGAGGAATATGACTTTGAAATCAAGTACCGACCAGGGAAAGAGAATGTAGTTGCCGATGCACTCAGTCGCAAGGCATTCCTAAATTCCCTAATCTTGCAGAATCCATCAACGACCAGATCTCTAGCTACAAAGGTATCTATGCCAAACAACCCTATACTTGAACTAGCTAGAGAGGAAGCATGCCATGATTTGGCCTACCAAACAATGATAAAAGAAATGTCTACCAAGGAGCAGAATCAGAAGTTGCAAGCTAAGTATCAAGAATTTTCCATTGATAAAGGACTTGTCTACTACAGAACAAGGCTGTGTATACCAGCAAGCCAGTCACTTAAGCAGAAGATATTATGGGAAGCTCATGATTCTCCTTTCGCAGGACATCCTGGCTATGCAAAAACTCTTAATGCAGTTAGGAAGAGCTACCATTGGGGGAAGCTTAAAGGTGACGTTCTCAAGTATGTCACTGAATGTTTGTCTTGCCAACGTATCAAGGCAAAACATGTCATGATGCTAGGGAAACTGCAACCGCTTGACATTCCCCAAATGAAATGGGAATTCATCAGTATGGATTTTGTTGTGGGCTTACCCCAAGTCCAAGGAGGATACAATTCCATTATGGTTGTGGTTGACATGCTTACCAAGGTTGCACACCTGATTCCAGTAAAGACAAACTATAAAGCCTCCGACATTGCAAGATTGTTTATCAAGGAGATATTCAAGCTACATGGGTTACCTAAAAGAATCATTAGTGATCGAGATTCTCTCTTCACATCACACTTCTAGAGAGCTATCTTTGAAGCTATTGAGACTCAACTCTGTTTTAGCACCGCCTACCATCCCCAAACGGATGGACAAACAGAGCGAGTGAATCAAATCATTGAGGATATGCTTAGGGCATACTGCTGTCGAGAGCCGAAGAGGTGGATTCAATACTTGCCATTAGTTGAATTTGCCTACAATGCCTCTTACCAGCAGAGCATTCAAATGACCCTTTCCAAGCATTGTATGGTCATGATTGTCGAAGTCCCCTAAACTTTTCTGATCCAACCCTAAGAGTTGAAGCTTCAAGACAAATGTTGGAGGACATGGATGATCAAATAAGGTCAATAAGACAAGACATACAAGCAGCCAAGGATAGACAAAAGGCATATGCAGATTTGAAATGTCAAGAAAGAGTCTTCGAAGAAGGAGACATAGTCTTCATTCGGGTACGCCCTAAAAACAGTTCTCTATCCCTAGGAGAATGCAAGAAGCTAAGTCCAAGGTATTGTGGGCCGTATAAAATCCTCAAATGCCTAGGACCCAATGCTTATAGATTGCAACTCCCTGAGAACCTAAAGGTTCACAATGTATTCCATATCAACCTATTGAAAAAATATTTACCCAATCCTAATCATGTACTTGATGACCAACAAATTGTAATGCCTAGTCAAGGAGTCCTTGAACTAAGGCCAAAAAGGATCTTAGATGTTAGGGAAAGATAGTTAAGATCTAGAACCTTGAAAGAATGCCTTGTCCAGTGGAAAGATTATCCCGAAGAGGATGCCACTTGGGTAGATATCTCGAGATGAGGACATCTCGATTCCTTCAAGGGGGAGAGAATGTAATATTCCGCATGGAGAAAAAAAAAATGGGACTTACGGAATTTTTTAAAAAAATTCCCCCCCTTATCCCTCCAACTGACTGACGAGCTGGAGGGGGAGGGAAATAGAAGGAGCTGTGTAAGCTCCTTGGTGGAGCCTGTGGAGGGAGGGAGGACATGCGAGCCAACACGCCATGAGGAAAGATCCCCCTCCCTCCACTATTTAAACGAGGGGAGGGGGCCGCTGTACGAGGAGGCTGGGCCGTGAGAGAAGAGCCGAGCGCCGCCATAACTCCGAGCTGAGGGGAGGAAGACGAATCGCCACTGCCACCGACATCTGCCCTCCACCATCGCCATCGACTGCTGCAGTCCGTCCAGTCCCGCCGATCTGCTGAATAAGCTTTCCCCCCCACGTGGAAGCTTTAGAAGCTTCCTGGGGGGGAAGCTTCTAAAAGAACCTTCTTAGCCCCCTTTCACCCCCCCTTATGTTCTTCTTTAAACCCCCTTTGTTTCCCCCCCCCCCCCCCCCCCCCCTCCTGGGATTTTTAAACCCCCTTAAGGCCTTGTTCCCCCCCTTCTCGGGTTTTTAATTCCCCCCCTAAGGCCTTGTTCCCCCCCCTCTCGGTATAATTCCCCCCCTAAGCCTTGTTTTTTTCCCCTCCGGATTTTAATCCCCCCAAAGTCATTATTACCCTCCGGGTTTAAATTTTCCCCCCTAAGCCCCCTTGTTTCCCCTCTCGGTTTTAATTTTCCCCCCTAAGCCCTTGCCCTTTTCCCCTCCTCATAGCTCTTTAGACTATTCAAGTCACACCCCTAGGCCTACTTTGTCCTTAGGCTACCTTGCAGACTTCCATTCTCTTACATTAATTCCTTCACTCACTTTTTAGATCTTCTTGTGCAAGTGCTCTCTTAATTAAGCTTTGTGTTCTTAGTTTTATTAAACAAGCCGGTGACCACACACTCGCATGTCTTAAAAATCCAATTCTTCATCATGGCCTCGTATGGTATTCCGTAAGACCGAAATAGCCGTGTAAAAGATAAGGAAGGAGAAGACGGTGGAATTCCAAGAAGAAAAAGGAAAAGGCTATCTCACATTCGAACTACGATGCCGCCAAAGAAAGTCCAAGGTGTAGCTGCGGGAGGGTCATCTCCCGGTATCCATGTGGATATCTCACCTCAAAGCCAGGTTTTTCTTCTTGGTGTCAATTCGGTTTTAAGTCGATCATGCAAAGAAAAATTGTTAAGGATAGGATATATTTGTTCGAGTTATTTTTTAACGAAGGAGTTAGCTTATGAATGATAATGTATACAAATTAGCTTTCTTCAAATTGCATCAAGCATTATAAAATTATAGGCAAGATTAACCATTTACTATAAGTGTAGAAATCATATCTTGCACCATTAGTCTTATTCTTTTCGCAACGAATCATGGTAAAATGGCTAAATTCATGAAAGGTTTCTTTTGATGCTTAAAATTACTAGGGAGTTATCTTTGCTAGTTGCACATCTTAGCAAGACAACTATTGTTATTTGGCACGAGTTCATCTTTAAAAAAAAAACGGAAGTTAAATGTTAGGAATTAACAAGTATAAAAATTAGATATACGAACTCATTTGGAAAGAAAATGTAATGGGGAATTGTTGGATGACACTCTATTAACACTTTTCCCCTGCTATTTGAGAACTTGGGACTAATAAAGTGTGTATACACTAATTTCTCAGCTAGGCCTTTTGTCCCAAGGAGTATTGTCGCCTTTGTATCATCTTGGCATTATGCTATATGCCAAATTAAACTGTATTGATTGGGAATGTTAATTGTCACAAGGATAGTAAAACCGTGACAAGACAAGTAAGATTACCTTCCACAAGCTAACCGAACCAATCTAAACATAGAAACATTCATACCCTAACACTTGACTACTTTCCTTACCGTAAGGACAATAATTTCATAAAGATAAGAAACTAGGGTTTGTCCCTAAATGAAGAAACCCTAGGCCTGACATACATCAGCTTAAAGAATCTAAATAGATTATTCCATCGTAGGACTTGCTCAACATGTATGAAATCATTTGGTGATTGATTCACAAGGAAAAAAGGAAAGAACACTTCCTTAGCAGTTTGCCATACAACTGGGTTGATTAATGGAAATATTTGTGCTTGCTAGAGATTTTTAGAGCTCTGTTTGAATTATGAATTACAAATTAAAAAAAGTACCTATACTTCAGGTTAAAGGCCTGAAGGGAGAGGCAGCTTCAGTTACCCCCGACTGCCTGCCTAACCCTAACCAAGGGGGTTGTTGACCACGCCGGGAACGTGGACCGAACCCGCCACGAGAGGTCTTTCCGTTAAGCTCTACTTGGAGTAGGAGGACGCTTGGGTGCCAGGGGGGGCTCTGGCCATAAATCCCTTGCCTTTCGGGTCCTACACAAGAGAGTAACGTGACTCGGGATTGGATCTCGAGGCCCACATACTAGTTGACGGGCGGAAGCTTGGAATAGTGATCCCTGGAGATTACTGGTTAGCCTTCGGGCAGATTATGGACAAGCTTACGGGCGGAACTTCTTGTATTTCAAAGATAAAATAATGAGATGTTAAAAGAACTTACTTGATATTGTTTTTATATGTCACGTGATAAGATTATGTGAAGGAACCTGTGCTTAACAAGATTAATTAAAGAAGCTGATTGTTATATGTCAAATTAATGTGTTAGATAATTACATAACTAAAAAAAACTGAGGAAAGTGCGGAGGATGGGCCATGGGTCCGTCCTACGGTTGGGTAGTCCCGGTTAGCCGGGAACTTTTCTCAAAAATCTCGAGGAACAGCGGAATGATCATCATCATCAAAAAGAATAACGAGAACGATGACCTAGAGTTACGTCTTACCCGATTTACGATGTTTTAGGGGAACGGAATGGGACTATGCCTTATGGCAGAGAGGTTGAGCTTTGCATCCCTCTCGTTTCCCATTCTCCTTGAACCAAGTGCAGCATGAATTCGCTTCGGACCTGGCGTTTCTGCGTAAAATAGTTCACTCAGGTCTGACGCTAGTTGCTGTTAGCTAATGACCCATTAGGAAAACCCTAATTCCGGTCGATCCTAAGTGGAAACGGCCAGGATACTTCCGCTACGTGGCAGAGGCGGGAAGAACTAGATCGCAAAACCCATAACATTCCATGGGAGTGCCGGGCAAAGCTTTCTAGACATCCTTTTCGATGGACTGCTAAGACGTGTCCTGGATAATACTATGGGACATGTTACAACCTCACTTGATACACGTGCTTCTGCAGATGCACGTGCTTCTCAGATGCACGTGCTTCTGCAGATGCACGTGCTTCGACCGATCCATGTACCTCAGTTGATCTTGTGTAGGCAAAGATGTGATAGGTGTCCTAGACATCACACTGAAAACCTCATCTGCAGTGGGAGGGTGACCAAGATAATTGGTCATCTCCCCCATGAATTACTCCTTGTTTAATGGGGTGCTAGAGGATCCACGATTCCACATCTACACAAGAAAAATCATATTACGCTGTGCAGATAAAACATATTACATACAATGTCTATACCTGTGTCTCTGTGTACGTCTATATCTGCGTCTCTATGAGCGTCTGTCAGCGCGTCTCTGTGGGCATCTGTCAATGCGTCTATTTCCGCGTCTATAGCCGCATCTACACTATCATCTGGACGCGCAAAGTCACACCATTTCTTCTCAAACTTGCTTAAAAAACAAAGCTAAAAAACCTCCATAGATGACAAGATCCAGCATGTGAAGAGAGAGAAGAGAGAGACAAATAAACAGAGAAACCAAACAAGATTGAGAGAGAGAAGAAGAACTCACCTTCTTTGCTTGTTCCAACGGGTGGCGGCGGCTAGGTTGCAAGCTCCTTGTCCTCCTTCTCTGTTCCCTTGGTAAGTTGCTTCAATCTTGTTCTCTTCCTTGCTGTTTGGCTCTTGTTCTTTACTCTTTGGCTCTTCTTTCCTCTTGTCCTCTTTTTACTCTTATTTCCTTGCCTCATTGTCTTCATGAAGTGATAGATAGACACGAGTAGTGATGTCGATCTCAAACTACAGAAAATGCGCAAAAAACGCAGGAAAGCACAGGTTTGAAAAGAAAGCCACAATTTTTTAAAATTTTTCTATGCTTATGTGGCGCGTCTGTCAGCGCGTGTATATGCGCAGATAATTCCTGTTACACGCGCTTACAGACGCGTAGGAACAATTTAAGGAATCAATGCATGCATTTAGAGAATCAATTGACCTATGTGGTGACATATATAACAAAGCTTGAGGATAAGAGATAACACATTGGCAAGTCAATTGGCACATATATATGTAGTGACTTACTAGACCATCCCACTTACAATTGCATATTATCCCACTTACGTATCAATAGGTGGATAAAGCACGAATGGTTTTTAGCTAGAGAAAGATAATGCAATGAATATGTACACGAAAGAGATAGAGAAATACACATTATCCATCAATCAATCAAAGATATGTACATGAAGTGACTTGATATAGTAATTAAAGTATCGTCATTTTTAGGATGCTCCATTGACTTCTGCAAGTTCCTATAACCTTGAAGTAGAATATAGCCAACCACACTGTCCATGGAAGGAAAAATTGGCCTCATCAAATTAACCAAGTTAATTTACTTATACATTTCATAGATAAGAGATTTGTAGTTAGCTTGTTGGTATTAGTCACCAACAAGTGGACACACTGGCTAAAGATGATGAAAAGAGGACATGTGCACATTGGCTACATGTGGTCCACCTTATCTAAAATTATATGTGAGCTATAAGTGCACCTTGACATGATTGGAATAGCTTGCATATGCACAAGCCAACTGATTTACATCAATCTACTCATGCTATGAATTGGCATGCATGGCTAGGTTAAGTGCACAACATTAAATGAGACATGTGAGTGTATTGATAAGTTATCTCTCTCTCTCTCTATATATATATATATATTGCAAATGCACAAGTCAACCTTTGATTTATATATACATCCAATCATCATGGCCTATCCAATCACATTTGTATAGGGCATGATTGGATGTATATAGGGCATGAAATCACATATATGTAATTAGCTTTGAATGATTGGATGTATATTTGTAATACTCAGAAAGAAGTAAAGTTGGTAATTTATATCATGTCCTATGCATGTATATGCCCTATACATGTATATCATGTGGTATATACATGTATATCATGTCCGTATAATCCTATACATGTATATCATGTCCCAGTGTATGATCTAGGAGTAATTATGTCGTATATACATCAAATCATGCCCTATTCAAAAAAATACTAGCTGTTAAGAGGTTTGGTCATACCCTGCTTACTCTATTGTTGCCTGAGAGATTGTTGCAGGGGATTCTCCCAATTATGAGGTCAATCTTTCCCACTGCATCCACAATCTCAGCCAACTTATCATCAGTAAGATCTCTAACATCATCCTCCATTTGAAATCGGCCTGTTTGTAAGGTTTTGTTCCACTAGCTGGCTATTATGTTTTTGCATTTATCATTGATCTCCACAATAACAACAGCCTTCAAAATTATACCCAATTTGTGCAATGCCACTTCTTTCCCACCAAGGCTCGAGAATAAGGACAGAACTGTTAAACCTTGCGGATATAATTCATTCAGTGGTGAAAGACTGTACGCAATAGTATTGATCTGAAATGAGTTGCCCAATGCAATATACCGATCTGAAAGGGTAGAGAAGCCTCAAGTGTGGTCACGATCATATCCAAGCACCAGCTCAATCTCATGGGGTTCAAGTGGGGCAGCTTGGCCTGGGCTGACCCAAACCAAGTTCCATATTTTGCATGCTAGGACAATCTCATGTTGAAGATAAGAAGGTATCTTGCTTTCTTTGTGGGAAGAAAATATTTTTCTGATCAATCCACATATAGTGCTAGGGGCACCCCGTGTGTTTATGCAATTCAGCTTCTCTCTCGGATCCCATGGGGGCCAATACTTCTTTGTTTTCGGAAGCACCTCAAAGATTGTCATGGGAGCAGGGGGAAGGATCAACCTTCTTCCATCTACTGGAATGTTATAAACATAACCACCTCAACCTAAAGCATGCTGAAAAATATCTAGAGTCTGTGAACTCTGGATCTATGCCATTAAAATTCTGTTTGATGGTCTCTCACTCTGAATTGGGAACGTTCTCAACATTTTCAAAATAGAAAAAGGGAGGGCCTTCCATCAAACTATTCAATGGTTTTGGCTTGCCTTTAAAAAAGCCAGGAATTCCAAAACCCATGCCCTTTTTGAACTTGAAGGGTGGGATAGAACCTAGATGTGGACGTGATGTTTTTCCATTCATAGATTGAGTCTCGAGCCATAAAACACTCGAGTCTTCACTGGCACTTTTATCCAAGTGTAGAGTAGGAGTAATGCTGATATTTGTTTTAAGGTCCAAGTAAATGTACCATAGCTTAAGGGCTCTTTCATCTTCCCAGTATATTTTGCTATAGACACCTCATGAGGGTCCAGCATGTCTAGTTATTTGAACACCTCGTGAGGGTCCAGCATGTCTAGTTTGATCTTTTATCTTTTACGACTAGTGCACATTATTCAATGCACTTTGGTGTGAGGGTAAACATCTTCAAACTCAACGTATAGATGAAAAGAGAGATACCCAAGATTGTGGTGTCCTTGCTCACTTCGAGGACGCCAATGGTACTTCGAGTAATTATTAACTCTATTTTTTAAATTCAATGATTCAATATATGTGTATTCTTAATTCTATGGTTTTTATCATGCGCACATGTGCATGCTCAAGAATAAATTTCAGGTGGTTAAATAATTATTAAATTTGGTTTTTTAATTATGTGAATTGCAATTTTAGGTGGTTAAATAATTGTGCGTTTGCTGGCGCGTCTATATTAGCATCTATTTGCGCGGATATATAGACGTAAAATTCGCGTCTATTTACATGCACGTTTACACGCACTTATAGACACTGTGATAGACAGGCCCGACTTTGCGCATCTAACATGCACGTCTATGCCTTGTTTTTGTTGTAGTGCTTGTGGATCATTTTTAGTAGATTGAGAAATTGCACTAGGCTACTATTGCCGGATGTCCTATTTTGGCTTGGGTGACAAAGGTTCTTGGTTTTTGAGATACATTACTAGTTGTTTTGAAGGACTAGCAAGCAACTTTCGTGGACTGGTGCTTTCCAATACTTGAGGGATCTATATTCACCTTCCTTGGACTTTCTATTTCAACTTCTATTTCAACATGAGTAGCATCACTAGGTAGTGCCTGCTTTGTATTCTCATTTTGACTAAATGATTATTGAATCACTAATAGTTTCTCTTGTGGATTAGCAACTATTTCAAGCTATTGCACTTCCAAAATTGTGGATACATGCATCTCAAAAACTAGCTCCATGGTCACTAGCTTGGCATTTTGTATCTCCACAAGTATCTTGGTCCTTGACCTGATCAACATCTAGGTCACTTTCTATTTCTCTTGGATTTTGATGGTCCTTTGACAATGGTTAGTGGAGGTGGCTTTGCGGGAAATTTTGGCAACCAAATCCAATAAGTTTCAACATAAAACCCCTACACACATAGCAAGAGTTTGGAAATCCATCATGCCTTTTTGCTAGCTCTCCCAACGATGCTTCCAATTATATGCTCTAAGTCTCTTATTTATTCTAGATAAATTTCTCTTTCTAATAGCTAGCGAAGTTATGGTGATGGTCCTAGCCACCTTGGGCTTCACTTTTCTACTAGGAGGATTCACACTAAGTGGTTGTCTCTTGTCTACATATCCCTTGAATAGCTCCTTTAGAATTATTTGGTCATTATCACTAGGTTTTTGATCTAACTCTAAGACATGTATCTTACCCTTCCTTGGAGAAGAGAAACTCTTCATTTTGCTAAACCTAGTGACAATTTAGGTAGTTTTGGAAAGATCAAGTGTATTTGATGTGCTTCATAGTCCACAAAGCATATGGTCACATGCTTTAAAGTTATTCTAAGCAGAACCTCTCTTTCCATATCTTCCCAATTTGGAAGTACACTAAAAAAAATGGAAAGACTCTTAGTCTCTAGTATGAATAATCTTCCATCGTCCTAGGAGGGGACCATGTGATCCTTCATAAGGTTTGATGACTAAACTTTTTGGGACTAGTTCAAGTTGACCAATTGCAATCCATATATCATAAGTCAAGTTGTTGTAATGAGAATCTTCATCAATGAGAGCATCAATGATGAGCTCTCAGATAGTTATGTGGACTTTGTAAGGATACTACAAGACACCTTGTGTGTTGGACAATCATGATACATATGAGTGATTCCACACTCACTGCGTCTAAGGTCAATATTTATGAATGTGTCTATCCCCATTTGGTTTGCTAGTTGTGCGCTAGGTTCTTGAGTTGCTAGCTTATTATCAATGGATAGATGGATGAGAAGGTTTCTCTTTATTTTTGACTCCGAAAATTTTAGGAGTTTTAGACCTATGGCAACCTATTGCGCTATGAAGCACATCAATTGTCTTAGGCTTGAAATTTCCAGACAATACTGTTCTTGTAAGTTAAAGTTATTATGTGTGTTTATGTCCTTCTCAATCTCTAGAATGATTTGAATATATCATGGTACTCATGACATATTCATCAATAACTTCTCTCTCATTGGGCCCTCCTATAGTGATTGGACTTTAGCTCTTAGTGGTAGCTTGGATGATTTCCCCTTGGACTTGTTTTGTGATCTCCAAGGTGTGGAAATGATTATTGTGGTTTTGCACTATGATCCTGAATTTCCCTAGGTGATGTTAGCCTGATGACAGTTGCCTAGGTTACATGTGCTAGGTCCTTATGATGTGACAAAGTGTCTCCTAGGTTGCCTTGGTTGTACAAGTTCCTTAGTGAATTACGAAGGCTTTTAAATCAACAAATTCATTCCAAAGCATATAGTCTTCAAGACACTTGACACACTTTGAACATATAAGAGTGAGATGTGAAAAACTAGGCTTTATTTTACTCAAACAATATGCATGTGTGCAGAAATTCCTCAAAGAATCACAATCATATCAAGCTAACCTTAGAGGAGTGGAGGCATGTGTGCACGGGAGTGGGTTATGTATGGGAGTGAGTATTTGATGTGCGAAAGTGGCAAATGGTGTAAGTTCTAGGTAGGTAGTGTAAGTGCAAAGTGTAGAGTGCAAACCTAGGTGTTGTAAGTGAAAGCAGAGTGGTGCAAGTACAAGTTCTAGGTGCAAGTGGTGCAGCTAGATGTTGTAAGTGACAAGTGTAGGAATGTGGTGCAGATGCAAGTGCTGGATGATAAAAGTGTTAGGTGAGGTAGTGCAAGCCATGAGATAATGCAAACCCTAGGTGGTGCAAGTCCTAGGTGGGTGGTGCAAGTCATGATGATAGTGGAAATGAAACAAACCTAGTGGTATAAGTAAGTGGTGCAAGTGACATGTGTAGGAAAGTGTGGTGCAAGCCTAGGTGATGCAAGTAGATGGTGCAAGTGACAAGTGCGGGTAGGTGGTGCAAGTTGCGAGATGATGCAAACCATAGGTGGGTGGTGCAAGTGGTGTGAATGTAAAGCAACCTAGGTGATGCAAGTGGATGGTGCAAGTGCAATGTGAGCTAGTTGGTGCAAGTCCTAGGTGTGTGGATGGTACAAGTGCCATTAGTGGTGTAAGTCGTAAAGGGTAGTGCAAGTGGGTGATACAAGAGATAGATTTATGGGTGGTACAAGTGCAATGTGACCTAGGTAATGCAAGTGGGTGAGGTGGTGCAATGAGGTGGATTAATGCGATGTATATGTGGCTCGAGGAAGTTACTATATGTATATCCTTTACATCAAGTGTGTTCAAGTCCTATTTATAAATATCCTTATTTGTGAACTTTTTTTGAATAAAACATAACCCTTTTCTATTCAATTTTTAAATAGTCCCTTTATATTACACCCTTCCATATATAAAAAATGTATAAAAACTTTATTTTAAAAATACCTTATTTTGAACCCACGTGATGCACACATATATTCATGAGTAACTTACCCAAGATATGTGGTGCATGAATTTTGAATATGACTGAACTTCTGATGTGAGTGAAATTTTAGTGTGATTGAATTATGAATGTGAGTAAACTTATAATGTGAGCATAAACTATGATTATCATCTTTCAGTGCAAAGAAACTCTAAATCTAGGTACCAAAGATCCTAACTATCCAATGGTAATCAAGCATTAACCAATCAAAAAATGAAATAGTAGTCATGTATTTGATCCTTGCATTATGTGTTTTGATTTTTGATCACTTCTCTTCCTTTAATGCACATACAACCAATTAAGAAGTATGACAAGCATAATGCATGTTCAATCCATAATAGTATGACATAAATTGTTCATGTAAGGGAAGTATGAGTTTTGAGTTTTTGCCTTGCCTTTTGTGTTTTTTGTTTTTTGAGTTTGGAGTCTTTTGAGATTTTCTCACTATTCTTTCTTCAATGCTCACACTTTCAATCATCCATAATAAGAAAGTTGCAACTATAGCATTGATATACAGATTGGTCAAGTAAAAAGAATTGAGTTTTGAGTTTTGGGTTTTGCACTTTGTGTTTTTATGTTTCTTTCGCTTCAATAGAAAATAAGCAATGATATATCTTCAATCCACAAAAGTATCACATCATTTATTTAAGCAAGAAAAATTTGAGATTTGAGTTTTACATTTTGCGTTTTACGCTTACATACTCAACCCAACAAGCATGATGTATCTTCACTCCACAAAAATGTCACATGGTTCTTTAAAGTAAGAAAATTTTGAGTTTTTAGTTTTGTGTTTTGTATTTGGCATTTTTCTATTTCGCTTTAATACATATACAACCCAACAAGCATGATAAGCATGATGTATCTTCAATCCATAAAAATATCACATGGTTTTTTTAAGAAAGAAAAGTTTGAGTTTTGAGTTTTATGTTTTGCATTTTTGTATTTTTGTGTATTTGGATTTTTGTTGTATTTTTTAGTTTGAGTTGTGTTTTTTTTCTGTATCCTAATGATTCCTATTACTTTAATCTTAATTGAACGAAGCACCTCTTTCTGATTTGGCCTTTTTAACCTAGCCGAATGGGTTTATGGTCGCTAGCTACAAATAAGGATTATTATCACCCTATTCTGCAACATGATAGGAGTGTGAGAACCTAAGCGATTGTTGTATCCCTGCTTTTGCCAATAGAATCAAAATGTTGAGCCAAACATTCCAACAATTAGGACTTTGGAGAGACTTAAATTCTTTTAGGAGTTGCAACTCAATTCAATGACAATCTCTCACCTTGTCTCTCAATACTCTACTCTAAATAACCATGCATCCTTCTCTCCAAACAAAGAAAGCAAGAACACAAGACTAGCTTTGAGTTGTAGTGAACTCACAAACTTACATTCAAATGTTATAGTTTGGAAGCCATGACCACGATTAATATGATCCGATGTCGTCACAGCTCCCTTCCATCCAACATCGAGCACAACAATGAGTCAAGAAGCTAGTAGAGAAGAATAGAAAATCAAGAAGACAATGAAGAGCTTTACCTTTTCTTATTCCCTCACTCAACACTCCTCTGATCACTCACTCTCAACAATGGAAGCAAGATAATATAATAGAAGAAGAGAATGGAAAGTTTTAATAGTTACATTGATAGAGCTTCGACAGCATGGCTGCACCAAAAGGAAGATTACAAGTGAGACCACCCACCCTTATATAGGCATAAATCCTGATTAGGGTTAGCTCAGCTCTCTAGGATGGTGTACTGTTATAGCTTAGGGATTCAAGAGAATGCAAGAGGTAAGTACTTCAACAACAAAAAAAGAAGAAATTTCAATATACAAGAGTGGTTCTACAACATTAGGAATCGATTTTGGTGCATCAAGTTACTCTATTGTACTCATAATACAAATTACTACAAGTGTATCAACCAATCTTCAATGAAGAAGTTAGATGATAAAAACTACCCAATGAAAATTTAAAATTACAACTATCCATGATTCTTATGAGGTTTTGGGGATCGTTCTAAGAAGTTACCCAAAGTTGAAATTAACCCCCAACCCATCAAATCCAAGTATGATTATTCCTCCAAGTAGTTCTCTCTTATGGGCTTGGAAATGGAAGAGTGTGAATGCACTATGTGCCTTTGTTATACAACAAAAGAAGCCGTGCATCGGAACAAGGGTGGGTAAAAAGGAAAAGTGAATAGTTCAAAGGGACGAATACGGTTGTAAGGGTAGATGGGGATTGCGTTGAATGTAGGGTGCGGTGCGTTCACATGGAAACACATCAAAATAAGGGAAGAAGAGAAATGGAGGAATAGCCCCAAGGGAGGGATGAGAGTGGACGGGTTGATAGGGAAGCGACCCCAAGAGGGTAAAAGAAAGTCATGGCGTACATGCATGATCAAAGTGAGGCATATGCAGGGTGGTATGCCACATAGATGTGCAAGGACGCGTCCCCACACTTAAAACATTAACGGCAAGGGAAATGCATCACGACAACCTACGAATCGACAACTGACTAGACGCTGACAGAATGGACACTGACGTCCCCACACTTAACACCTTAACATACACGTGCAATTAGGAGATAGGGTTAGGAAAACTTGGCCCGTGTGGCAAATAGTTGAAATCGATTGTCGATGTCGCATGCTGTGTCTCAGGCGGTGGCATGAGGTACCAGAGCTCGCTCTACAACAGACACATCCAGCATGGTAGGGACCATGTAACAGCACCCAGGGAGGTAGCTAATGGATGAATCTCATCGGGTCGGTGTCACTGAGGAAGGATAGTCACTCAGCTTACAACACTCAGATGGGATGAGAGAAAAGTCACTCGCCCCATTACGAACATCACTTGATGAATAATGATTAAAACCCATATCTCACACCCGGTTTAGGAATTGACAAGGGGGATGGTGCAAAGGAGTACACCAAGGTGCACAGTTGATGGTGCATTAGTGTGTCCAACCCGGCTGGCATAGGTGCAGACAAGAAGGAAGGCTAGGGAGCCTTATAGTGCAGTGTACAGAATAGGGTGACGTGTCCTATGATGATGGCAGAGACCCACCCCGTGGGTGCATAGGGAAAAGAGAACATACCTTGTGCCAAGGGTTGTAACATCCCTCAATCTCACCTCTCAATAATTGATTGAAGAAACTCCAGTCACACTCAGCCCACCCTCTATCTCACACTCTGTTGAAAGATACAGAGGGCAGCCATGTCCTGAAACCCGTTGATGTAATCATCACGGTCACTTGTGCAAAGATTGTATGCCTTGTGCACATTTGATGGTGCAATTGTGCATCCCGCCTAGTGCCGACATACAGTGCAAGAAGGAAGGCCAGGGAGCCTTATGGTGCAATGCACAAGAATAGATCGTGCTTTGTGCATTGAGAGGCCCATCCCATGCGTGCAACACTCCATTCGCACATCGTATCTCTCATTTGATTTGAAGGGAAAAGACTGGTCACTCGCCCCACCCTCTGTCTCACACTCGTTTGATAGTTACAGAGGGCAATCCATACTCACTTCCCCATCCGGTTAGGATGAAAGCTCACGTCACTCGATTGTTTGCCGATGAAGATCACATCATGAGTTGATGAAGAGGTGTACCCAGGGAGGTAGCCATCAGATCGAACGTGGTGTTAGATAAGAACATGGCGTCTACTAGAGGACTGTCAAACGCTCTGCAGAAAGGCACAAGACACAGCGTACCAAGGGAGGCAGCTTCGAAACTGGATACTGTGGATGTCAACTGATGAATCCACTTTCTCGACTGCTGGGTGTTGCTACATTTTCCATAGCCAGCTTCCCGTGCAAGGGTATTGATCACATTTTCTTGGAACGAGGCCTGCTATGATAGGGAATTTCTTCCTTTTCTCCCATAACAATTTTTTTTTCTTTTCTTGTTTTTTTTTCCTACTTTTTTTTCTCCTATTCCCGAGGGTATCTCCACCTTTTCTCGACGAATAGGTCGGCATGACAGGGACCGAAGTCCTTTTCTCCCATGATCGATATGTATATTTTTTTCCTTTTTTTGAATTAAGCAAGGGAATGGTAGAAATACCAGTTTTCAGAACCATCCTCGCCGCTGCCGCTAGTGGAAAATAGAGGATAAGAGATCAAGGGCAGGAGGTGGGGTTGAGGGGACAGAGGGTTGCTGAACAACACCTTGGCACGGCACAAATTGAACCACGAATCGGCTAGGTAGAGGCTACAAATACATTGCTGGCCACAAAAACCTGCAAGAAAACTCTCCTTCTTCTCACCAAGAATCCATGCTCTCTAAACACACAAGAGGAAGGCACACAAGAAATTGGACAATTCTTCCATCCTCACCCTCTTCCTCTTTCTCACTCTCCATTAGATCTTGCAAAGGAGCACAAGAGAGGGAAGCAAGAACAAGAAGGCAAGTGTTGTGCCAAAATGAGAGAGGAGAAAATGAAGCGTGAAAGGAGAAGATAAAGGAAGAGAGAGATTATAACCACCTCAACCTCCTACCTCCTCAAATCACCCGACAAACCTCTTCCTTTTCTTTTCTTGATATTATAAAATTCAAATTTGCATACATGGAATAAGGTCTAAAGACCCTTCAATTTTAGAATGGGACAAAAGGTGTTTGACCTTCCCTTTTCCTTTCAACATTTTTTTAATGTGAGCCTTTTGGACTACACATTTTACATTGCTTTATATTTGGAATTTTAACAAGAGAGTACAAAAGCAAAGTGTCAATTTACAAAGGATGTTTCCATGTTGAACACATTTTTGTGCCTATGTTTGCACTAATTTCCTGGTTATCAATTGTATCCACCTCATCAAGAGTGGTTGAAGAATGGCTATCAGAAGTAGCATCATAAGAGTTATAGTGCCATGCAAATGGGGGAAAGGATTAGGTGACTGTGATTGTCAAGATCCCCAAGGAGGAAAGTACTTCTTCAGGCGATAGCCATTAATCAGGAAGGGATCATCAGAGGCATCAACGGTCTACACTTGGACAGAGCCGTTAGGATTGACAGCAAGTACCTTATATAGGCCCATCCACCGCTGTTGAAGCTTGCCACGAAACTTGCCAAATCGTGAATCATAGGCTAGGACCAGATCACCTTCTTTGAACTCCTTGTGCTTGATGAAGCTGTCATGGTAGGCCTTATGTCGAGCTTGCGTGGCTTCTGTAATATCCCGAAGGCACGCGTGAACTGCCTCAATAGAGGATAATGGTATTGGATAAATTCTTTAGATATAAGATTTTTTTAAAAATTATTTCCCCTCTCCTCCAGCCGACTGTCGAGCTCGAGGAAGAGGGGAATAGTATGGTAGGAAAGCTCCTTGCTGGAGCTTGCCTAAGCTATGGCTCATGGGCCTCGCCACGTAGGGGGGGAGGTCCTCACTCCCCCCAGACTATAAAAAACCCCCCCCAGGGGGTAAGAGGGAGGAAGCATAGGCCAGTGCTACGTGGAGAGGATGTCGTAGATGCTGCTACCGTGGATGCCAATCGCCGCCAGACTGGGAGGACGCCGTGCTACAGGAGACCGCCATTGTGCTCGCCCCACAGAGATCGCCAACTATCGACTCCAACATGTCTAGCCATTGCCAATTTTCTCCCCACTCGACGTCTACCATTACTACTCCTCCCTCTTCCACATCGGATCGGGCCACACCAGAAGCCTCTTAGAAGCTTCTTTAAGAAGCTTCTAAGGGGCCTTTCCTAAGCCCCCTTCCCACTAATCCCCTATAAGCCCATTCCTAGCCTCGGGATTTTGAAGAGAAGAAGAAGAAGCTTATAAAGCTCCCTTCCCACAAGACCCATCATAAGAGCCTTTCCGCAAATAGGCTTCAAAGCCCACAAGCCATCCGTAAACCCATTCCTAGCCACCCCGGTTTCTTCCTAAAGAAGCTCATAAAGCCTCTTTTTTGGCAAGCACCGTTCATCTGAAGTCCCGCAAAGGAATCTCCTATGTACGATGGAGAAAGGCAAAGATCATAAGGCTGCATACCAAGGTGAGTAAATTGGTAGACCGCGAAGGCAAACCACAAGCCGAAATCATGCCTACGATGGCCCCTAAAAAGTCACAAGGTGCGCCTGTGGGAGGATCATCGTCAAAGAAAACGAATAACGGAAGCAATGACCTAGAGTTATGTCTTAACCGATTTACATTGTTTTAGGGGAACGGAATGGGACTATGCCTTATGGCAGAGAGGTTGAGCTTTGCATCCCCCTCGTTTCCCATTCTCCTTGAACCAAGTGCAGCATAAATCCACTTCGGAGCTGGCGTTTCTGCGTAAAGTAGTATGCTTGGGTCCGACGCTAGTTGCTGCTAGATAATGACCAATCAGGATAACCTTGATTTAGTTCGATCCTAAGTGGGAACGGCCACGATACTTCCGCTACGTGGTAGACGCGGGAAGACCTAGATCGTAATCTCGTAACATTCCATGGGAATGCCGGGCGGAGCTTTCTAGACATCCTTTCCGATGGACTGCTAAGACGTGTCCTGGATGATTCTAGTGGACACGTTACAGCTTCCATACACTGTAGAGCCATCCTGCAAGTTTCGTCCAAACATTTCAAGTGCAGGAGACAATGTTGCAGTGAATCATCGTCCCCCAAATGCTCTTTGATAGCCACTCGCAAAGAGGGCAATTCCAGTTCAACACGGAAAACAACTTCTGTACCATATACCAGCTGAAAAGGGGTCTATCCTGTACTTGCCTTATGGGAGATTCTGTACGCCCAGAGGGCCTCTGTAAATCGATCATCCCAATCACGACAATGTGCGACAATTGTCCTTATCAGGATCGAGTAGAGGATGCGATTGGTGACTTTGACTTGGCCGTTGGCTCTAGGGTATTAAGGAGTGGACTTGCGATGACTTGCGATGGCGGATCTTATACAGCTCTGTCAACTCTTCCATGACTTTATTAATGAAATGAGTGTCTCTGTCACTTACCAGCTCTAGGGGACTGCCAAAACGGGTGATGATATTCTCGTACATGAACAGCGCTACACTGTTACCATCGTCCTGCTTTAGGACTTTAGCTTCATACCACTTTGTGATATAATCCGTACATACTAAGATGTATCTGTTCCATTTTCTTCTGGTGGGAGGATCGATTGGACTGACGAAGTCGATGCCTCACTTCTGGAACGGCTTTAGGGGAAGAATGGGTTGCAGTGGCATAGCGCTGGTGTTGGTGGGTTTTCCCATCCTCTCACAGGCATCACATCGCTTACAGTAGTCATAGGCATCCTTATGAATGGTCAACCACTAATAACCTGCTAGCAAAGCCTTCCTGGGTTTAGCTTCTCTTGCAAAGTGTCCTCCACATAGCTCGTCATGGCAAGGCTTTAAAAAAATCCAAATCACTTCTACAACACATCTTCTGAGCACTTCATCTTTGCCTTTCTTGTACAATGCACCACCTAACAGGGTGTAGGGGGTTGATTCTAACATAAGCTTCTTCCTTTGCCGACTAGAAATGCCTGGAGGGTACTGTTGGTTTGCCAACAGATTGACAATGTCTGCATACCAGGGGGTTACAGTTTCTACCAAGAATAGGGAAGCATCAGGGAGGTCTAGATCGTCCTGCTCCTCGTCTGCAATCTACGGAATACACGATAGATGATCAGCCAGAACATGGGAACGACAAGGTTTGGTAATTACCGCAAAGTCAAACTCCTGGAATAGAAGGAGCCATCTCATCATTCGTCCTTTCACGTCTGCTTTGTTCATCAGGATCATCTACATAAAATTTAAAGTGGGTAGACAGTAGGTAGTGGCGAAACTTCTCTAGGGCAAATACCATTGCCAAGCACTCCAGCTCGGTCACTGTATAGTTTTGCTCTCTATCAGTGACTTTTCGGCTTGTGTAATAGATGGGCTGCTCCAACTTCAAGGATCCCTTCTGGCATAGGACTACACCTAAGCCTTCAATTGATGCATCAATGTGTTCATGAAACTCCTTCATACAATTAGGAGGTTGCAGGATGGGTGCCTCAATCAAACACTGCTTCAGAGTGTTGAAGGCTTTGTCACATTCTTCCATCCAAATAAACTCTGCATCTTTCCTCAAAAGCTTGTGCAAGGGGGTTGCCTTTTTTGCAAAATGGGCTATGAATCTTTTGTAGTAACCCACATGGCCTAGGAATCCCCTCAACTGTTTGAGGTTGGCGGTTGCCTTTGTTGCAAAATGGGCTATGAACCTTTTGTAGTAACCCACATGGCCTAGGAGTCCCCTCAACTATTTGAGGTTGGCGGGTGCTGTCAGAGCTACAATCTTCTCGATCTTTGCAGGGTCTGTTGATATCCCTTGTGCAGAGACAATGTGGCCTAACAGAACTCCAGAAGAGACTCCAAAGATGCATTTGTCCGGGTTGAGGGAGATCCCATACTCCCGGCATCGATCAAAGCATTTTTCCAAATGTCCCAGTGTTTAAGAATCAGACTGTAAACACAGAACTCATCCAAATATACCTCAATAAAGTCGTGGAGATGACTTTGGAATGCGGCCATCATGACTCGCTAGAAGGTAGCAGGGGCATTGTAGAGCCCAAACGGCATCACTCGGTAAGCATAGGTCCCCCATTCTGTGGTGAAGGTTGTTTTAGATTGGTCCTCTTCTGCTATTTGGACCTAGTTTATCCACTGAAGCCATCTAACAAGGAATACAGCTCATGGCCTACCACTGTGTCCAACAGCTGGTCTGTAAAAGGGATACGAAAGTGATCCTTCTTTCTCTTGGAATTCAAATTGCGAGAATCCACACATATACGAAGCTTGCCATTCTTCTTGGGTACAACCACGATGGGTGAGACCCATTCACTGTTGGTCACTGGATAGATGAACTCCGCTTCCAAAAGCTTCAGCAGCTCTGCTTTCACCAGTGTGGAATAATTTGGGTTCATTCTTCTGTGTTGGTGCCGTACTGGCTTGGCATCAGGCTCCAAGTCAATTTGATGCTGACATATTGTGGGATCAATCCCCTTTAGGTCTTTGTAGGACCATGCAAACACGTCCAAATTCTCTTTCAACAAGTTGTACAAGGTTGACAACTCTTCTGGTAGGCTACTACCCACCTTCAAGTGGCGTTCAGTGCCATCTACATCCACAAAGGTTAACTGCCTTTCACCTTCTACTTTAGGGATGAAGGTCCCACGGATTGCTTCTGCATACAGATCCGACTCCTTCAAGGGGGTGGTGTCCTCTTCTGATGTCCAAATAGACCCAACGTCTTCTTTCAATAAGGACTTAGGTTGCTCCTTGAAATGCTGAAATGGGATTAGTGTTGTCTCGGTTTTGGTTTGAATGTTAATTACCTTAGAGCTTGAGGACTCCTCTTCAGAGGATGCATCCAGGAATGTTACATAACAAGGGCTCTTGGAATTCTGTTGTGGCCTTGGGACTGGTACTTGTTGACAAGGAGCATCATCATCATCCTTTCTTGACAAGTGTGGATGGGTGTGACAAGAACCACTGATAAAAGATGGCTTATTTTGCTTGATCCACTTCTTATATAGGATTTGCCTATGGAAAGATCCATTTACCAATCCGAAGGGTACCATTGCCATTCTATCCCACAACATGGACTCTTCTGCTTCTGAAGCTTTTGGAACTCCCTCCTCATCTATGCCTTCTGTGGGTGGAGTAATTTCTTCAGTCTCGCTTTCAAAGTCTCCTTCTTCAGATTCATCATCATCCTTTTCAGACTCTAGCTCTACCTCTGTAGGCGCTCTGTAAGAGAAGAACAGGTCCTCTGCTTCGCCTTCTGCCTCTGTCTCTTGCTCTGCTATGGCCATGTAACAGGGAGAGCAGTACATCCATGCTTCTATCTCACTGTCAGAAGTGATTTCGGAAATCGTTCCTAGTTCAGCCAGGAAGTATTCACCCATTGATAATGGCTTTGCATCTTTTGGGAATTGGCTTACAGTACCCACTGTTAGGGAATGTGCCTCTGTTTTCTTGGGAAGGATCTATTTGATAGCATCTTCTTCTGTTGATGTTCCATTTTTAGCCTCATTGGGGGAGTCAAAAGATAATTCCAAGGAGGTGGATCCATGTCCTTTTTGAGCACCATATAGCTTTAACACTACTTTATTGAGTCCTCTACCCAAGGTCAACGTTCCTTTGAACCAATCCGTTCTTGCTCGGGCTTCAAAAAGCCATGGTCTGCCCAGTAACAGGGGGTAGGATGTACCATAAGAGTTTGACTTCACCACCAGATAGGTTAGCCAATAATCTTTTCCAACCACTGTAGTCTTCACATATGGGAGAATGCCCAAAGGCTTGATTCTGCTCTAATCCGCTAGTCTGATGAGCCATTGAGTTGGTTGCATACCTTGTAGGCCTAGATCCTTCATTGTCACATTCGTCATAATGTTCACTGATGAGCCACCATCAATTGGTGCATTTGCAATAAAGCAACCTTCTATCCACATGCCAGTCTTTGGGGTACCAGGATCTAGGAAGGCATTAGCCACATCCACTTCTTTTACAGACTCTAGAGCTTTGTTGGATTTTGTTGCTGTTGAGGGAGCAATCCTTAAGCCACATCTTCTTGTCAGTATACTTTTGAACCTTTTACGGCAACTGGGAGATAACATCAACAATTTTTGGACTATGAGGTTTGGTTTAAAGGTATCTAGATCTCTAACCAGATCGTATTCCTTAATAGGATCCACTGGCTTCTCTAACCGGTTAGGGAATGGGGCGACACCCATTTTCATTTTCCTTTTTTCTTCCAACAGGGGCATCATGGGGACTTCTTCTGCCACTTGTGGCACTTCCTCCTCTTCTATCTCTTGGACCTTTGGTCTTGTCTCTGGAACTATCTCTTTGACTCTCTCTAGCACTATAGTGCTCTGTACGGCACTGTCAGGCTCTGTTCTGTTCTATTCTTCTGTTGGAAGATTGAACTTCACTGTTCTGGCAGGAGGATTATTTTCTTTCTGGACAGGTGGTTCCTTCTTCTTTGCATGCGTGATGGCATAAACTTCCAATTCCACTAAATTGGAGGTAGGCTCTTGGACCTTGGACAGATTATTAGTAGCACTATTTTTCACTGGGGCTAGGCCTTCTCCTTTGCATCGACTGCATAAGGGCTTGTAATCCATTGACCTTCTGGGATTTGGACAAATTGGTGAAATGTGTCCCTTTTCTCCGCATCTGTAACACTCCACTTTTGATCTCTGACCACCGTTAGAGTGTCTTCGTCTGTAACTTTAGGATGGAAATCTTCTGGGTTCGAAGTTAGGACTGAAGTCTCTAGGCTTTGGCCCAATATCTTGGGTTGTCATTTTGGATTTCAGGTTGAATCTTGCATCTTCTTCCTTCCTTCTCCTATCATGCATCTCCTTTAGAGAGCAAATATCCTCTGTATGGTTCTTTCTAAGACAGTAGGAGTAGAAAGCTCCAGGGAGTGTTGGCTTTCATGTACATTCAGTGCCTAAATGGCCTACTTGATGACACTTACCACACCAAGTATTTGACCGCATCACATCTCTTCCTGCTCTTGCAACGTTGGATATGCTAGTGGTATTCACTTTCAATGTCTGCAACTGCTTTGTAATCACATCCATCAACTCCTTTTTGATATTTGCAACTGAGTTGGATAAATAATCCTTCAAGCTTTCTCCTCTTGAGGCACTAGCAGTAGGGTTTTGAGGAGTCTCTGTAATCACTACATAAACAGGTTGGGCTAGTGCAGAGGGGTCTCTGTTCTGATTTTGATTCAGAGCTCCTTTTTGAACTGTTGGCTCCAGTTGGTAGGGTTCCACTGTTGCTGCTGATTTGGCATTAGGGGAATTGTTTGGGACCATTTTTGTCGTGGTTGAACCATCATCTGAGGCACTATCGTCTACGGTGACCACACTGGATTAGGTGCATTATACAGCGGCACTGTTTGCATCTGGGGATAGGGGTAGGGAACTGTCCCTGGGATTGCATTTGGTGGGTCTACCATTCCTGGCATTAGAGGAGGTGGGACTCCTCTTCTTGGATTCATCGCCAATCTAGCTTCCACTTCATCGTACAGTCTTGCACCTTCTATTGCATCTTGCAGTGTGGCTGGTCTTTGCAGCTCCACAAACTTACGGACTCCTGGTTATAATCCTCTAAGGAAGAATCCCTTCTGAATGCTATCATCTAGATTATGGTTGGTCCATCTCTTCAGTATGGACTCCATTTTGGAGACATATGCATCCACCCGTTCTCCAATAGACCGACTCAAGTTCATGAATTCTTCTCGCATCCGCTCTTCAAAAACTTCACGCCTGAATTGAGTGAGAAAGACCATCTTCAGTTGATCCCATGTGCCAAACGTTCCTGCTTCTTGTCTCTCATACCACTGAAACGCCACGCCCTTGAAAGTGGCGGGGAATATTGCCAACCAATGCTCAAGGGTTCTGGCATTGTTAGCCACACATGCTACCATAAACTCTGCTACATGAAGATCGGGGTCTTCATTGTACTCTCCCTTAAAAGTTGGCAACGGGACTACATTCGCTGGCCTTTCATCAATATTTCCAGGACGGATCTGGCTTGGAAGTGGACCTCCAGCAGGAGGAGAAAGGGCTTGCTGTGCCATTGGGACTTCTGTAAAGAGTTCTGCAAGGGTGTCAAAGGCGGCTCTCCTGCTAGCTCGTTCTCGGCTTTGATTCTTGCTTTCTCTCTTCTCACGTACCTTTGAAGTTGTTCTAGTGCTTGTTTCCTGATGGCGTCATTCATGAGGGGGTTGGCTCCACTACGTTGTTAGTGCTCCATAGAGGGATAACAAAAGGCTTCAGTCTCTGGAGGACTCTCTTGCCAACATTTCTACTTCTTCCTTTTTAACGTCTCTGAATTCTTCTTTTATGCCATTGCACAAAGGAAGGTATTCGATTCTAAAGGTGTCAAAATGCATATGTCTAAGCATTGTGGTGGTGCTATCATCATAGTAATGCCAGCTTCTAATGGTTTCAACAGTGTATGTTGTAAAGAACACTCTGTCTACCAACTTCCAGTGGGTTGCCAATTCGACAAACAAAAGATTGTCAGAACACCAAGCATCCCACATATCTTGCTGTTGAGCGTCTATGAACAAGTCCCAGCTCTGTTCCTTCTTATTTTTGTTAACCTCCATAAACCATGACTTCTGAAGCTTCTTGACTATTTCCCACTTGATGATGTCTGGAAATTCTTCAATGAAGGCCAAATCCTCCATTGATACTCATTCTCTCTATTCTACTCTTCAGTTTTGTGGGAGGAACTTTGCAACTGTGATGCAACTTTCTACAGCTTCAGAGGGTAGTGAAAATAGACCGTCACACAGAGGGACTTCATCAGAATGGCATTGTGCTTTCTCCATTGGGGAATAAATATTTTGTAGAATGTTTCCTTGGCAATGAAGGCTTGCAATTCTTCAACAATGGCAGGAACTCTACTATCCATTGATTTACTTCTTTTTCCACAGTGCCACTTCTTCCATTTTCAACCTCTGTTTGTGCTTATTGATGGCAGTCTTCCCGAGCTGCGCACCAAAAACATGGAGCCCCAAGGGACACACCAAGGAAATAGGGTTTCCACTGCAAGAAAATCTATCTTGTAACATCAACAATATTTTTATATTAAGTTTTATATGATCACAAAGAAGAAAAGAACACCAGACACAACAAATCTTCATGCAGCATCATGTAGATCTCCCACTGATTTTATAAAATCAACCATATTATTCATAATCTTCATAATATCCATCAAAAGAAAAATAAAACACCAAAGAAAGACACCAATTTTACTTGGAAATACACCACATAGTATTCTTCTTTATTTTCTTCATAGTCCTTCTCTCTTCTCTCACATGTAGATACATTGTTTTCATGCATAAAATTGACTATCTCTCACTTTTCTCTCTCTCAATGATACTCTCTCAAATGTACAAAGTCTCCTCACTACAATAATCAATAATCACACATAATACTCCTCTCTTGGTCATGGATACACCTTCCAAAAGGTATGTGTGGTATGAAGGGGCACCATAGACTTCATAATGTCCTGTGAGATCTGTCTTCTGTCACTGTCTTCTATGACCTTCTGTTAATCTTCAACAGTTACTTCTTCACTTCAATTAGATTGGATAGAGCTTCCATTCATCCTTTCCTAAGACAAAAACACTTCCCAAAATATCCATACATCCATCATAACACTCAACAGAAACAACAGAATAGAACCACAGAGCAACAGAAGTACAGAACAACAGAGCTACATAAGCTTACAGAACCTCATAGAAGATCAATAGAACCCATAAAAATCATAAAAAAAAAAACAAAACCAATTCACTCTTTCATAAACCTCTTCACACAACTTCAATCCTCTCTCAAAACATTCATTCAACCATCTCTACTACCAAAACAGAAACAAAAAAGAAGAAAACAGAAGAAAATGAGACCTTACAGAACCAAACATCCTCATCAAAAACCATAAAAAATCCTTCAAACTTATCCAAACCTTTCCAAACACTTCAAAATATCTTCAAATTCAAACAATCAGTCATAAAAAATAACCATTTATCATAAAAAACAACAAAAAATCAGCCCAAAAACCAACATATTTCACACTCAACATCAACTGTCTTATACTTTGTCTCTACTCTTACCTCAACCTTGTTTGACTGTCCAAAAGCTTCATGATATGCAAATTATTGAATTATGTCATAAATATCCAATGTGCATACCTGTATGGACTGATTTTCAGCTTGATTTTTTGCATGAACAGTTGCATGTATTTCAGCCAATGTATCATTATAAATCAGCCCATGAAATAGCCCTGAAATTTATTCATTTTTAGCCAAAATATCAACTTGCTTCAGCTCTCATTCCACATGACATAAATGCTTTCTTTTAGCCCTATTCATGGTTGAAAACTATTTATAATAGCCCACATTGCTGGCTGTAAATACCAGCAAGTCAGCTTTTGGCATAGCCCCCTTTACATGAGGAGGTAAATTTTTATGACATGAAGCACCACCATAGCCTCCACTTACAGTAGTGCTACCAGAAAACCCTTAGATTCTTGGGCATTAGGAGGTACAGGATGATCTCTCAATCGATCTCTATTCTGGTGATAATTTACACATACAGTTAGAAATTGGACAGCTTTGTCATTATCCTTACTTCTTATCCGAGCATATGATGATCCATCATCAAGGGCCTTTGTCTCCAAACGAGAATCATAAATAAAAGGTTGACCAAGAATGATAGGATAGCTACAAGAATAATGAACAAAGAAATGAAATTCATCTTTTACATTACCAATAGTAACCCATACATAAGGACATGCCGCATAGAGATCGCCAGAGGAATTATTGGCTACTTTCATGTGCCATCCTGGGTCCACATCTATGGGCCATCTGCCATTCTCATACAGAATTCTTGACATGATGTTGATATCCGAGCCATGGTCTATAAGGGCAATGCATGGAGTCTCTCTTTCTCCAATCTTGACAACAGATTCTGTGGTTGCCCTTGCCCAATGGGTACAGGAGTAGTGACTACTAGGAATAAAATGAACATCAATCTCTTCTTGCATGTTGTGAAGACAAGCTTCTTTCTTTTGCATGGGTTGCTCTTTAGATTGAGAAGACCCCACCATAACATTCTATGCAATAGCTTCTTCAATTTCTGCTTCATAGATGTCTTCATCTTTGGCTTCTATGGCTGCAATCAATTCTTTGATTGCCTCCAATCGAATCCCTTAAGTATTCAGCTTCTCTTCATCCTACAAATACACATGAAGTGTTTGAAAAAAAGCATGCACATATTCTTCAGTTTCCTCACCAACATATTGTCTTTTTTGTTTAATTACATCAATTATTACATCATGAAATCCTCGTTTTGAAATTCTGAGAATTTCAACCAAATGTAAATTCAAATCTGCTTCCTAGAATCCTTTTTTCTAGAATCCACTTGAGATCCGTCACAGTCTCTATGTTAGACTGCAGCTTGTAGCCGGGATTTTTACCTTTTCTCTTTCCTTCCGTCTTCTTTGCTTGTGGGGCATTTCCAATATCAAGCTTTAGCGGTGGTGTATTTTCAGCAGCCTTCTGTTTGCTGATCCGGTTTACTTCTTGTCACACGTTTAGTTGGCCCTGAAGAGGAGGGACTGACAACATCTTCATCTCTTCTTCTCTTTTTTTCTATCATAGCTTCATGTTTATTAATTTCAGCCAACCGAGCGAAAGCTGAAAATGAATCAACTGGCTCGGTCCATCCGGTTGTTCCTCGGATGCATTGACTGGCAATAGTTAAATCATCTTTGGTTGGCTTGCCTCGCTCCATGCGATCAAAGGCCTGCATCCACACTTTATATTTTGCATCAGCTTTACATGCTTTAACAATTTCATTAGTTGGCTCAATTTGCAGCCCATAGGTAGCTGCATCAACATCTGCATAGGCTATTCTTGTTGCCAAATCCTCTAGTCTTTTCTTCATGCCAGCGTTACTAAAATTTGGCTCAAGAGGAAGCCCGGTTTCGGTTGCATGAATTTTACCATCCTTCCAAAAGACTAATTTTTGCGCTTCAGCTTCACGGAATGCACTACACTCCCTCTTATCATGCTGTAGGCTATCACACCAGATACAACGTCTTTTGAAGCCTTCTCGTACGGGTCTTTGGGCAGTTGTCCATCCTCTTTCTTCCACTTTCACATCAAGCCTTTCCACCTTGGAATTAATCTCCGTTAGATTAAGATGGAAAATCGTGCATGCTCTTGATCAGCTCGTCCATAACATCCTTCTTTGGAGGTGAAATAGCAGGATTTCTTGGTTGCTCAGCCATAGAGACAGGAGGTCGAGATATAAGAACAAGCTCCTTTATGGATTCAGTTGGTGCAGAGGTAGACCCCCAACTTAGGTGCATCCGCTCTCTTCGAGCAATCATATTAACTACTTCAATATCACCCCAATCAGTCTTCAATCCCGTCTCAGAGGGAGTCACAATCTTCAAGCTGATCAGTTAGTTCTCTTGAAGAAAATGACCCACAGCCTTCAAAAACAATTCAATCTTTTGGGTTTCCATACCCTGCTGATCGTCAGGATCTAGTTGAGCAAACTTGCTTTCAAATTCGCAATGAAGAGCAGTGGCGGTTAGTCCTTTATTGGGTCTTTCAACCCATTCAGTGAAGACTTTCTTCGTCATGAGGCTAAAATCTTCAAGAAAAAATTCTTCTCGAAGAGGCTTCTTGAATGCAGACCATCCCGCATCTTTTTGAAAAAGACCATGAATCCGTTCCTGGAGACCATGCACGGCCAAATGGTCAAAGTATCGGCTCCAAGCATGATGAGGAACTCCAAAGAAGACCATCTTGTTAGTATAGAGGTGGATAAAAGAGGACACATTTTTCCCATTAAATTTCTTGAGCTCCTGCCCAACTGCTTCCAAAGCCTTAATGACAACGGCATCATTCCTCTCTTCATCTTGTCTCTGCTGTTGTTGCAGTTGCAATTGTTGCTGAAATTGAAATTTACTGTTGTTGGCTCTCTTGCATCAGACGAACCAATTGTTGCAAGGCATCTCCTCCCGAACTTGATGATTCTCCCATTGTACTTTCTCTTATGCGGCTGACCTTCACGTCGGGTTCACCGCTGTCATTGTGTTGGGGGTTGAAGGTCTTCCACCAGGGTTTAAAGCAGAAGAGAAGTGTGGGATTCAAGGTTGGGAGAGGGAGAAAAGATTGGGGTTTGATAAGATTTGGGTTTTTGAGATGACTGAGTTGAAGAAGAAGACCTCAAGCTTTTTCTTTTACTTAGCATACATGAATGGAATGAAAGACTTTGTCTTGATTACATAAAATGCATATGCAGCTAATAAGCCAATATATTTAGGGACTATCTCAGATTTAATCCAAATGCATTCTTCAAATGCAAGCTCAAACGGTTTCTATTTCATGAATATTAATGGACTCCAAGATATAAGTATTTTGGTGGTAGACTCTACTATATCCAAGACATACATCAAAAACTCATGAAATGCATTGACAAAGCATAAAATTTACTTCAGCCCTGTTTTAAAATAGTAATTTTCAGCCCATAGATCACTTGTTTTCTCATCAAAATGAGCAAGAACAGTGGGCTGCCCTATTTATGATTAGTTTTTTCAGTCCAAAACAACCCATACACCTTCAAAATCCTCCCATTTTCTTGCCCCAAAGTCACTCAAGTACTTGGCTACAAGACGGGCTTCATTGGACCATCAATATGGTAAAAGAATGGAAGAAGACGTAAATAAGAGCAGGCTGAATACTTTTTCTCAGGTTTCCCTCTTTTATGGACTGTCATACCAAATGGACGGGCAAGAAGAGCTCTCACCTTCTTTGTTTGTATCTCCTTCTTTAGCTTCAGTTTTCCTTGAGTTTGCATGCTCAAGAGCATGCACCATAACCTTTAGCTCACCCTCCATCTGCCACAGGTATGCAAGCTTGATTTTTGCGCTGAAAAATGTGGGCTGCACTCCCTTCAGCTCCCACACTTCAGTTTGACCATTTAGGTCACTTATAAGTCATATAAGTCCATTATTCTAGGTCCCATACAAACCTAGTGGATTTTTTGCACTTCTCTTGATTTCCAAGCAAATTTTCCTCTTGAACCAATGTGACTTAGCCTGTAGACTATCAATTACCTCCATTTGATCAAGTTGTGGGTTCCCATAGACTTAACTTTTGTCAATATATATGGTACAACTGAAAATTGCATGACAGTTACAAAAGAACTTATGAAATTAAGTGATATCTAAGTCGGATGTTGGGTAACAATGATTGAATTATATATGAAAGTTCCTCATGTGAATCCTAATGAAGTTGTTCTGCAAACATAAGAACTCTATGATTTATATCATGAACAAAAAAATCTTTGACAATGGCATGAGGCAAAAAGACAAATTGGGTACAATCTCCCCCATGCCTTATGTGAGCACCCCACAAGGCACGTATTTATAGATTTATTAATCTTCAAGCTCAAAAATAGCCCAATTTTAAAATTAGCATGCTTTTGCTTTTGTGTTTTCTTTTGTCCAAATAATGAATAAAGTGGTTGGGTGGCCCAAAAGTCGAGTTATGCCCAAATACAATGTCTATTAATGAAATATTTAAATGAGCATCTATGCACATACAAACTAATAAATATTTGTCAAGCGCTTCTATAAATAAGTCTACCTAAATAGATGTTATGCCATGCCTTTAATGATAAGGTGCACGCACATTAAAAATGATAATTTTTTCTAGGTGATTTGAATACAAACTATTGCTCACTACTTCCCAAAACCACCACTACCTACTCTACATATCAAGAGAAGCATTCAAAATTGTTAAAAAATAATAAAATTAAACTGACAAAAGTAAATACTTAACAGTCTTTAGCTACAAAATAATAAAATAGGTTGGAACTCTGTCCTAACCTTAATTTAATACAAGTGTACTCTAAACTCATAAACATCTATTAATTTAAATTTTTATTTTACAAAATCACTTGCTGTGGAATCACCCACGTGCACATTAAATTAACATGACACTCGAAAAGGAAAGGCATCCACATTAACTTCTCGCACAAGGAATCCACCTTGTGGAAGAGCCCCAGAAAATAATATAGTTTTACGAAATCCATTGTAAAACCTCAGGAAATCAACCGTGGAATATAAAACCTCACGAAATCCACCGTGGTCTCACTTAATCCACCGTGGAATATGCCTCCTGGCATCATACCCCCTGGGGTGGGATAGCATTTGTTCTCAATTGCTAGTAGCTCAATGTGGAGCGAGTAGTGAGGGATAAGCACTTAGATCGCAGGTGCGCATCCATTGGGCTTCTTGAAGGATGATTTTTAAACTTAACCAAATATCTAGAATATCTATGGCCAGTTCTAGTGGTCATAAAGTCAGTATCCAGAATGGTTTCAGATTCAAGAATTTCAGATTCTTCTTTTAACAAAGGAGGGTTTTCATAAACACGGTGAATAGGTAATTGGCCTCTAAAAGGACATAGTAAATTGATATGAAAAATATTATAAATTTTCTATAGTTGGGGTAGTCCTAATTTAAATGCATTGTCATTGATTTTGTGAATGATTTTGAAAGGTCCATAAAATCTAGAGGCTAACTTAACAATGGGGTGTTTCTCAACACTTTGCAATCTTATCTTTTCAATGCGTAACAAAAAATAATCATCAACATTGAAAATCATGGATTTTCTTTTCTTGTTAGCTTGTTTAGTATATGATAACTGGGCTTTTACAATCATATCTTTAACTTCAACAGTAATACTAGCATGCGTATTGGCAATATCATTAAGAGCTTTAACTTTTTTTGGCAATGATGTCACAGGCATAGGCAATCTATGTCCATAAATGATTTCAAATGGTGCTTCATGTGTAGCTGTATGTGTTGAATTATTGTATGCAAATTGAAGTAAATGCATGTGTGTCTTCCATGTTTGTGATTTTGAATTTGTGTATGCACACAAAAGATCTAATATTGTATTGTTAGTAGCTTCCATTTGCCCATTGGTTCAGGATGAGATGCAAATGAGAAATCAATATTAGTACTTGAATTACTAAACAAAGTAGTCCAAAAATTATTACAGAATCTAGAATCATGATTAGAAATAATAACTTTTGGCAAACCATGGTTAGTGAAAACAGTCTTTAAAAACAATTGTGCAGCTCGAGACGTAGTTAATGTTTTCTTGCATGAAAGGAAATATGCTTGTTTGCTAAATCGATCTACAATAGTCCAAATAATATCATGGTTAGCTTGGGTGTTAGGCAAACCAGCTATAAAATCCATTGAAATGTGTTCCCATGGTCGTTCAGGAATTGGTAAAGACATTAATAAACCATATTGCTTACCATGGTGTCACTTGACTCTTTGACAAATCAAACACTCATATACAAAGTTAAAAACATCAGATTCCATTTGTGGGTAGTAAAAATCTTCAACCAATAATCTTGAAGTATAAAAAATACCTCCATGGCCTTGATATGGAGGACAATGAATTTTGTGCAACACAAATGATCTAAATGGAACAATGATACACAATCTCTTCTCATAAAACATGAGTCCATCAAAATAAGACAAACAATCAATTGAAATCTAGTTATTAGCAACTAATTTATTCCAATCAGCTTGAACACCGGGGTCTTGGTCATAGGTATCTTTCATAGGGATAAGGAAATCAAAAGATATAACAGAAATATCATGGATACTTGGCCTTCTACTTAAGGCGTCGGCAACAACATTCTCTTTTCTAGGTTAATATTGGATAAGTGGATGAAAACTTTGAATAAAAGCAAACCATTTGATATGACAGTTAGATATTTGTGGTTGACTAAAAAGATGTTTAATACTTTGTTGATCAGTTTTGATCATGAATTGAGATCCCATTAGATAGTGTTTCCATTGATGTAAAGCTTGTACTATAGCTAACAATTCTTTATCATAGGTAGAATACTTCAGCTCAAAGGGTTTAAGTCTGCAGCTAAAATAGGATATGGGATGTGAATCTTGCATCACGAAAACTCCTATTCTAGATCCACTAGCATGGTCAATTAAAGTTAGGTAGTTGCAAAACAAGTGCATGCGTTGAAGCATGTTTCAATAAATCAAAAGACTTTTAGTGATTATTAGAACAATTATATAAAATACATTTATTTAATAATTTTGTTAAAGGTAATGCAAGCAATGAAAAATTTATCACAAATTTTTTGTAAAAGCTAGCAAGACATAAGAAATAACGTAACTTATGCACATTTTTTGGGATTGGCCAATTCAAAATTGCTTCTATCTTTTTAGAACAAACTTGAACACCATCAAATGAAACAATATGTCCTAAGTATTCAATGTAGGTTTGGAAAAATTCACTCTTTTAAGGGTTAGCATATAAGGTGCTTTACATGGTGGTTGAGAACCTGGGATTAAATCTATTTTATGATCTTCAGGACGTGTAGGTGGTAAACTAGGGGGTAAATAAGCAGCAAAAAAATCTTTAAACTGTGAAAGAAATTGTGCATGCCTAGTATGCATTTGATTTTCCTTAGCTTCAATTTCATTCACATGTACTAAGTATGATTTACTACCTTTTCTCAATGCACATTTAGCCTATTTTTGACTAAGCAATGGAAATTTATCAAAGGCGTGTGTTCCATGTAATGTGATTTGTTTTCCATTAGAATGAATTTTCATTGAATGTGTGGAATAATCTACATCGGGATTATATTTGTGATACCAAGGCATTCCGAAAATAATGTCACTAGCTTGCAAGGGCACAACCAAGAAATTTCTACGCTCAACATAATCACCAGTTTTCATTTCTAAATCATGAAATTCTTGTGTGCCATTGTATCTAGTGTCTAATAATGCATGTTTTATGCAATAATGAGTTGCAACAGTATGCAAATTTAAGTTTTTTACAAGCTTTGCATAAATAAAATCATGTGTGCTCCCATCATCATGTAAAAAAATCTTTTGATGACCATGCACAAGGCATTTTATCGTTAATAATGAATGAGGATTTGGCATATCTATTAAAATATCTAAAGTAGTTCTAATATCATCATCATCATCTATGAAATTTGGCATTTCTTCACGGTCTTCATCTTCAATTGCTCCCAAGTAGTTGATTTGAACAGTTGCCTTCTTGGATTGACAATTTACTGCTAAGTGTCTAGGTCATTCACACTTATAGCAAACTATAGGCTGAGCTTTGGAAACATTATTGGTAATAGCTAGAAGTTTGGGTATGTTGGGATTTGGTTGAAGACATGGATTAAGATTTGAATTTGTGTTTGTTGGTAAAACAGGGGGTCGTATCTAGGATTTACGAAAAGAAGAATGAACAAAGCAATTTTGATTGAATCTTCGAAAGTTAAAATTGAATTGCTTTGTACTGAAGTTACCGGTGGTTGAAATTTATTATGGTCGCTTCTCTCGTCCATGAATTTTGTCTTCAGCATCATGGGCGAAAGAAATCACATCTTCCAAAGTCTTTGGCTTGAACATGTTCACTTTTGCATAGAAGTGACAAAGCAAACCGGACATATATTTGCACTGTGGATGTCTTCAAAAACATATTCAAGCATTCAAACTTGCAATAAGGCATTCCAGAAACGCTCATTGTATCGCAAAATAGGCTCACAATCTCTTTATTGCAGAAGATTCCATTGTTTGATTGCTTTTTCATGGAATTGAGGTGGAAAGAAATTTTGCAAAAAGTTCTTTTGGGAGGCCTCCCAAGTAGTAGGACAATCAATACTCTTGCAGACAATAGTCCACCATAATGATGCTCTGCGCACAAAATGGTTAGTGACACATTTGAGTTTATCTTTTCCAGCATACTGTTGTTCATGGAAATAATCATCAAACTGACTGATAAAAGCGAGAACAGTTTTTTCGTCACATAGCCCATCAAAAGTAAAAAATTTGAAATTTCTTTTACTTATCTTGGCTTCTTTCTTGACAGATTGTGCTTGGAGTGTTGGATCAATTGTACATTATACAATATCTTCAGGGTGCGGTCCATCTTGATTGACAGTGGATCATTAAAGAGTAGCTAGTTGAGCTTGCAAAGTTTGACGTGCTCTTCATTCCTCTTGAAGTTGCATCATAATTACGTCCAATTTTTTCTCCATCGTTGGTTCTGGTAAATCACCTTCAGCCATAAAATCTTCCATGGTTTAATTTGACATCCTGAAAAATCTCAAACAACCTCACACACTCAAAATCTTATTAGAAGGATAAGCATAGCTCTGCAAGTTTGGGTTTACAAGGCTTGCTTTTTTTTTTCAAAGGTGTTTTGCGATCTTACTTCTTTTGTCGATACGATAATTGATGAAGGTATTCTTCCAACGAATACTTCATCCATATAGAGTGCATATAACAATCTGCTGGGCTGGAAATTGGCTCTATGTCAAAGTGCAAGTACAAAAAAGGGCTTGTTGAAGCTTTCGAGAGTAGTTCGAGGTAAGCTTGGTGTGAATGCCTTCTAAGGAGGAGATTTAAGCTTGAAATTTTTAAGCCTTAGTAAAGCTTAAATATATTAAGCTTTAGATAAAAAGATTAAGGTAATCGTTTTCCGGGTGACAAGATGGTGGTGGCTTTTTGGCAACGTCAACTACAGCGAGTATGTCCTTCTGCAACAATTCATTGAAATTAGAAAGATTAAGCTTTTTATAAAGCTTATTAAGATTTATAATCCCACACTTCATCAAGTGTTCTCTATCAATAAGACTAGTTTGCAAGGAAGCTTGGGAGGTGGTTCTCTACCACCAGAGAGTGGTCCTTCGCAATCCAATAGCACTGCAGGGGATCCTTCACTGTTAGGAGCACGTTGGTATTAATGGTTTTGCCTGTAGAGCAGGTTCGTTCCACAAGCTTCACCTTCGCGTGAGATGTTAAGCGATTGAAATCTCTTGATCTTAGCTTCGCTCCAATACCACGGATGCACAAATGGGATGTTGGATACGCATGTAGTGAGCATCGGAAAGTCCCCAAGAACAAAGAACTCTACTAAAACTCATCAAATTCTATCTTGATGCTTCAAATCTGCATATGCGTTCTGTCTATCCTTGGCGACTTGGATGTCTTGTCTTATTGACTTGGTCATCCATCTCTTCCAACATCTGCCTAGAAGCTTCAACCCTCGACGTTGGATCTGAGAAATCTAGGGGACTTCGACAGTCATGACCATACAATGCTTGAAAAGGGGTCATCTAAATGCTCTGTTGGTAAGAAGCATTGTAGGTAAATTCAACCAAAGACAAGTATTGAATCCACCTTTCTGGTTCACAACAGTAGTGTGCCCTTAGCATATCCTCAGTGACTTGATTGACTCGCTCCGTTTGGCCATCAGTTTGGGGATTGTAAGTTGTACTAAAACATAGTTGAGTCCCAATGGCTTCATAGTTAGCTCTCCAGAAATGTGATGTGAAGAAAGAATCACGATCACTAATGATTCTCATGGGTAGCCCATATAGCTTGAATATCTCCTTGATAAATAATCTTGCAATGTCTGAGGCTTTATAGTTTGTCTTTACTGGAATAAGGTGTGCAACCTTAGTAAGCATGTCAACCACAACCATGATGGAGTTGTATCCTTCCTCAACTCGGGGTAGGCCAATGACAAAGTCCATACTGATGAATTCCCATTTCATTTGGGGAATGTCAAGTGGTTGCAACTTCCTTGGCATTTTGACATGTTCGATTTTGATACATTGACAAGACAAACACTCAGTGACATATTTGAGAATGTCACCTTTAAGCCTTTCCCAAAAGTAGCTTTTCCTAACTGCATTGAGATTCTTAGCATAGCCAGGATGTCCTGAGAAAGGGGAATCATGAGCTTCCCACAATATCTTCTGCTTAAGTGACTGGCTTGCCAGTATACATACTCTCGTTCTATAGTAGACAAGACCACTATTGATAGAGAATTCATGATACTTAGCCTGTAGCTTTTGGTCTTGGTCCTTGATAGGGATCTCCCTTAGCATCTTTTGATAGGCTAGATCATGGCATGCTTCCTCTCTAGCTAGCTCAAGTATTGGGTTGTTTGGCATGGATACCTTTGTGGCTACAGGTCCAGCTGTTGATGGGTTTTGCAAGATTAGAGAATTAAGGAATGCCTTGCGACTGAGTGCATCAGCAACTACATTCTCCTTTCCATGTGGATAATTGATTTTAAGATCATACTCCTCCAGCACTTCAATCCACCGACGTTGCCTCATGTTGAGCTCGTTCTAGGCAAAGATCCACTTGAGACTTTTATGATCAGTCTCACTAGTGTAAACTTGTTACGCAACAGGTAGTGTCTCCAAAGCTTTAGGGAATGGATGAAAGCTAAATGTTCTAGATCATGGGTAGCATAATTCTTCTCATGGCTCTTTAGTTTCCTTGAAGAGTATGCTACAGGCTGACCTTCCTGCATGAGCACACAACTTAAGGCAAGCGTGCTAGCATCAGTTACTACCTCGAACTCCTTACTAAGGTCTAGAAGTTTTAGGATAGGTGCTGATACCAAACTTTTCTTCAATTTATCAAAGTTGGTTTGTTCGGTAGTTGACCATACAATGGATGTTTGCTTCTTCAGTAAGTCCATCAGAGGTGCTACAATCAAAGCATAGTTTTTTATGAAGACCCTATACCATCCTGTCAACCCAAGAAAACTGCATATTTCTTTGACACTTGTTGGTATTGACTATTCTAGCACATCTCTGACTTTGACAGGGTCCACTGAGATTCCCTTTGCTGATACAATGAATCCCAAATATTTAATCTGAACTTTGAAGAATGCACATTTCTTCATCTTAGCATAGAGCTTATGTACTCTCATTGTCTCAAGGACAATCTGAAGTTGGGGTTCATGATCTTCTTCCTGTTTGGAATAGACTAAAGTATCGTCGAAGAAGACGAGCACGAAGTTATCAAGATATGGCCTAAAGATATCTTGCATTAACCTATTGAAGGTGGTAGGTGCATTCGTAAGCCTGAATGACATAACTAGAAACTCAAAGTGTCCATATCTTGTGTTAAATGCTGTCTTTGGGATATCTTCATCCTTAATCCTTATCTGATAGTAACCAGACCTAAGATCAATCTTGGAGGAGATCTTTGCACCTTGAAGCCTATCAAGAAGCTCATCTATTCTAGGAATAGAGTACTTCTTCTTGATAGTTGATTGATTCAACTCTCTGTAATCAATACATAGTTGAAGCATTCCATCTTTCTTTTTCTGGAACAGTACTAGAGCTCCCCATGGTGAACTGCTAGGATGGATGTAGCCCTGATCTAGCAATTGTTTGAGTTGTTCCTTTAGCTCAATTGCTTCTAGGATGGACATTCTATAAGGTCTCTTTGTAATTAGCATAGCTCCTGGCACTAACTTGATCTCATAATCCACTTCTCTTTGAGGCGGGAGTTGTGTTGACTCTTTAGAAAATATGTCTGCGTATTCCTTTAGCCAAGAAGGTCCTTCACTAGACTCCTGCTTTTGATCTAACTTATTGAGCTTAATTAGGTAGACAGGTAGTCCCTTTCTAACTCCCTTTATAATCCGAGATGCTTTGGCCAATTGAATTTTTGGCTTTCTAGCCTCTCCTTGAGTTGTGACCAATTCCCCTTCAGAGTTTCAAAAGGAAATTTGGTCCTTTTCATAATGAATGTGGGTGTCATTAGGTTTAAGCCAATCTATTCCAAGTAGACACTCATGGATGCCTAGGTTCATGACTCTGAATTTGACCGAAGTTGTCTTTCCTCCCAAAAATAATTCCACCTTAGCAGTTTGCTTCCATGGTCAAATCTTCTTCTTCACACATTTCCCTGTTGGCAACACAGGCAGTTCTTTCTCTGCCTCAGGTAGTGGCTCCCTATCCATAGCCAGTTCCTTGGAAAGGTGCCTGGTGATGTCCTCCTTCAAGCTTGGGACATTTCCTCTTGAAATGACCGGGCTCGTTGCAGTGGAAACAACGGAGGTTTCGGCCATTGCTTTGGGTAGGGACAAAGTTGTTGACATTATTAGTCCTTGCTTTCTTTCTTTGTCCCCGATTCTAACCTTGAACTCTCTTCATTTGAGGCTTATATGCTCCTCTATTTGGGTCATTATAAGACCAAGTTTTGTTATCTCTTGGCCTAGCCTGCTCCTACTGAATTATAGGCGCATCTGGAATGAGTGCGTCCTGAAGATCTGATGGGTGTATAGATTCGAGACAGGTATTCACTGGTGGATTTAAACCAGCACAAAATTTTGACACCTGCTGTGTCATGTCCATCTGTGGTGCATACTTAAGAAATGAGACGAATTTAGAGTAGTATGCGTCAAAAGTGAGTCCCAACTCTTTCAGCTCGTAGAACTCATTCAATTTTTACGTGCGACACGCAACTGGTAAGTATCTTCCTTGCACTGCTTTCTTCAGTTTTTCCCAGGTAACGAATTCTTCTGCGATCCCTTGATCTCTGCACCATTGCTTCCACCAAAGCCTCGCTTTGCCAGTGAGCTTTAGCTTGGCAAGCATAGCTTGGTTGGTGGGTGCAATACCGACTGCTTCAAAGTAATCCTCCATGGACTCTATCCAAATTTCAGCATTTGCTTGGATAGACTTGCCTTTCTCGTCAAATTCAGGCAGCTTAATCTGCTTGAGAAGAAACTTCTTCTCTTGGATTACGACAATACTTGATGTAGGAGGCGAACTAGGAATCTGTACAGGGGTTGTGCCTCGATAAAGGTTTCTTAACGTTATTACTCGTTATTTGTTATGATTTATATTTCATCTCCATTTCAGCTATCAACCAAGCAATCTAGCCACTTAACTTTTTATCAATTCTCATCAACAAAATAGTCATTGATAAAAAGAAGTCTTATTTCATTTATATGGGTCTAGCCCTTTCGGAGTACAATATTTACTGAGATGATAGAGCAACTGTTACATTTAGTTTGGGGAGAATAATGTTGTATTATATTTATCTACGGGAACTGGATCAGCTTGCTTTGGAAAGGCGTGACATTACTACAATGAAGACGCCTCTTGGCCTAGTCCGCTGAGAGCGGAATTTTGGTGCCGGAAATTGCTTAAAAATAGCTAAAAATTATGAATATCAAAGGAAAAATATTCAACATCAAAGGCGGCGGCTCGACCTAGGACGATTTTAAGCACCAAAGTGCTTTAAAGGTGCCCGAGCGACACTTGTTGATTTTTCATAAAATTTTAGACAATCGTGCGGGTTGACACGAGTTACCGGCCAATGCGGGATGCCAAGCCGGGTGCCCAAGATTTTTCAGAGCTCAATTCCGAGTCCGGACGGGGAAATGGCCAAGGAAACGGTCAAGATGCGAAGAGATGGACATTAGAGTGGCCAAAGTGGGCATGACCCTTGGGAGCCCAATTTGAAAATGCCACATGAAATGTTGGAGTGAAATCTTGGAGAGAGAGAGAGGAGAAGATCACGCCTGCCTGCGCCGAAAAATGCACCATCATGGTGGGAGATCAAGCATGTTGCCTGTGAACAACCATGCCAACAGACATTGGCCCTTGCTTCCCTCCTGAATGCTGACTCTATCGCCGCTCTTCGCCCGTCAATTGATGGTCTGAATGCTGAGATAGAAATCTAGTCTTTCTCTCTCCTCGCTCTCTCTCTTCTAAGGGGGGATTCATGTGTGAAGAAAAAGGAAGAAGAAAGAATGATGGAGGCTTGTCTGGCATCGATCGAATTGCTCCACGGGCTGGAAATGGTGACTTGTGATCGTCATGAGCATGAAGTGCTACTGATTTTCAGATTTGCAGCCATAGACATGAAACCCGAAACACGCAAATAAGCGGTAATTCAATTTTTTCAAAGGAAATTTGAGATTTCATGGCTTTTGATTGATAAAATGTTGTTTATGTGGGATAAAAATTGTTTATGTTGCTGTTTTCCATAAGCACTTGTTTATCATAATCAGAAAATCAGAAAAAAATGCATCTTGTGACTCAAAATAATACACTAAAACACGTAAAATATGGAAAATCAAGGGAAAATGATGTTTTGGGCATAAAAATGGAAGAATAAATAGGAACACCAACTAAATTTTCATTTTTGTTGCAAGAACGAAATAAGGGCCACAACCCATAACCTATTTTGAATTTTCAATAATAAAATAATGCAAAAAATAATAGAAAATACAAGGAAAATAGAGAAAAAACCATTAAAAATAGGAGAAAAATGCATTTTGGGTGCGGAAAATTAATGAAAATTAAGAGCAATGTTTGTGAATGCTTGTGGGGACTGAAGCATGAGGATTTGCCTTATTTCAACCTCACGTTCTTGTTCTAGTGTGTTTTTCCCGCTTTTTATACATAAAATGATGGCAAAATGCCTTATAAATCTATGCAACAATGCAACATTTGATCGATGGGAGGGTAGAGTGGTTCAAATGTGTCTCAATGCGGAGTAAAATGATGAAAAGATTTCTGTTTTTTGTTTGCATGCCATATAGGTCGGTGAATAATTATAAAATAAGGGCCTAGTAGCACGAGGGTTTCCTCGGTGCTAGGTTCGTGCAACGCCGCATAAGAACGGTAGTTGAAAATCATTGAAAGGATGTTTTCCACATGCGCACAATATTGTTGTTATAATTGTTTGAGCACTTAGCATCCACAATATGCATAAATCATGGAAATATTTAAAGGTATTAGAAATCCTGGATGCACAGCAATTGATTTCATTAGGACCTTGACCCACGTTGAGTGAGAGACAGGGCACCCTAAGCATAGGCTAGTCGTGGGGTCTAGGGGAAAGAGAAGTAAGGACAATGGTACATTCCTGTACATGATTAAATAGTACCTTGAGTGGATTTTGTGCGAAATGTTTATATGTTGAGCGATGCACCGAGGGGCCAATCCCCAAGGTGTAGGAGAGTCGCAAAGGGGTGGCGGCATTTAGCCGTTGGAGGACCCCCTATGTTTGTGCTTCGTGCCATTAGGCAATGTGTAAGGGACTCCCTCTAAGGAGTAGTGTGTGAGAGAAGAGTGGACTACAAACGACGTAATACAAACACAAGATGTCTAGGAAGGCAATGTATGTGTCATCAACGCTCCTGGCCGCGAGGCCGTGGGGTTGTTGAGTGCGTGTGATAGCGGTCCGGGTAGTGCACGAGCCAATGTCGGCCCATTCTAGGTTCCATTAGTGGTGCGTCTGTCGGGAGCCGCTTAAAAGTGGCGGTCCTCGAATCCTGGTTGTCTAGGGACCAACTAGCAGTTTATGCCAAAGGACATTGTGATTGATCTGTTATTTATCGATAAGCATCGTCTAGTAGAAATCCAAAAGCAAGAGAGAGACAAAAGAGCTAGGCGACGTGCTGAATTTTTTAGGAGATATTCCCCTAAGCATAGCGGTGCTGAACCCTTACGAGGGAGTGGCTCTAGTGGTCTTGGTGTGACAAGCAGTAAGTTAGGAGAAGGTGGAAGCTCTAGTGCTCCCCTTTCTTCCATAAGCCAGCCTACATCAAGTGTGGGAGGTGCAACCCCACCGTCCCCTATTCCTAGTGCAAATCCAATTCTCGTCATGGCACAGCCTATTGCAATTCCTGCAGGAACGACAGACTTGCCGGCTCTAGGTTACCCGCTACCCATTTTTAATGGGCTAGTTGAGGAAGATGCAGAACTCCACATTAGGGAGTTTCAAAAGCTGATGTTTAACTGTCGCATCCAAGAAGAAGGACATTTAATGATGTTCTTCAATATGACTCTCAAAGGAAGAGCTGCCATATGGTATCATGGTTTAGAAGCCGGAACCATATTGAATATTGATTCATTTTATGGAGCTTTTTGAAGGGAGTTTGCCCCTGAAAGGGGTGGGCAATATTGGTTGCGTGTACTCAACGTAACCCGCCAAGAACCACACGAGGATATTCATGCTTATGCGAAGAAAATAAAAGAGGTTTTTCGTAAGTTGGACACCTCTATTCCTATCCCCGCAGCCGCCCAATTGCAATATTTCCTACATGGTTTGGACTTTAACATCCAGTTGCAATTGAGTAGTGTCCCTTTGGGGGATATAGATACTACCATTACAAGAGCACAAGAAGTGGAATCCCGACTACAAGCAGCCTATGCTTCTCGAGGCAATTTGAATATGGGTCTAGCATTGGGAAATAATATGGCGGCGGCCAATGGTAGTAGTGGCCAAGGGATAGCGATGGCTAATCCTAATGGGAGAGGGAACATGATGCAGAATGTGCCCTTATTACCAGCTCCCTGTAGCATGTCTATGTCTACGGGCAATCAAATGGCTCCAAATGGTGGAGGCCAGGCGGTTAATTCTAATATCATGCCTGTGGCTCAATAACCAGTGCCTAATCAAATTGTTAGGCCGATGGAATGATACGGTAATGATCAAGGCTACGAGTCGAGCGCTTCCAATGTTCTTGGCGAGGTTAAGGACATGATGAAGCATTATACCGACATGATTACGGAGTAGTATCGGCAAATAGCCATTGATGTCAACTTCCTTAAAAAACAACAAAATCTGATAGGAAGTAGATACCCAGATGAGGGTGCACCTTCGAGGTTTAGCTGCAAATGGTGTGGTGGGAAGCACTATCCAAGAAATTGCCCAAATGTTAAGTGCAACATCTGTGGAAAATCCGGCCATTTAGCAGCTACTTGCTGGAGTAAGATCAGTTCCCTCCAGCGAGGTAGTCGGCAACCAAGGCCTGTTAATCATCGTGCCCAAGGAAATGATTCCCAGCGAGAAGACATGCCTAAACAAATACTTCAATGACCAAAGACTACAGTGGAGGAGCTACCCAGTGGTAGTGGGGTTAGTTTGATTGAGGCTATATGTGTTAATGATGCTGAAACCTCTAATCTGCGAGTTGTTCTTACAAGAGGTCAAAAGGGTAGAGAAGCCGACAAGGATAAGCCTGTCGACGGAAACCCTAAACAAGGCGACAAAGGAATGCAAGTTTTGGATCCTTCCATGGAAGGGGGACCTTTGAAGCCCGTAGAAAGTAAAGCTGATAAGGAACCACCAAAGAAGAAGGTGAAAGTTAAGAAAGAGGCAATAAAGCCGGTTCAGCGACCTAAAGAGCGGATGGTTTGGCGTGAAAAGCGAGCTTTATCGAACTATCATGAATTCGATTTGGCGAGCTCTCTTTGCGAAGTCAAGCCGGATGTGAATCTTTTACAGCTTATTAAGCTTTCCCTAGGAGTACGCAAGGAATTTAGAAAGATTCTACGTACCGGGTATATCGTAGAACCTTTGGGTATTGTGCGAGTTGGTGATGATTGGTTTGAGCATGCTGAGAAGCATTGCCCAAGGGTTGCAGCCTATGTCAATGGGATATTAGTAGATTATACCATTGTCAACACGGGATCATCTGTTAACATTATGAGTTCTGAACTGATGGAAAGGTTGGGTCTTGCAATCCAGAAAGATACCTCCACAATCCTCAGAATGGCAGATGATAGTTTGAGACAGCAGGAAGGATGCATTACTAAGTTCCATGTCACTGTTGCAAATGTAGAATGCCTATTGGACTTTAGGGTGATTCATTTTGCAGGCCGGCCAAGTTACCAAGTATTACTCGGACGACCTTGGATCTTGCAAGCGGACTGCCAAGTACATATACCCACCGGTCGACTAATATTCGGCAGAGGTGCCCAGCGTGTGGTGGTTGATGCTTACCCTGAGTCCCCGCAGAGTGAGAGAGCTCCTCTATCTTCTACAGAATTGGAGACATTAGAAGATTTATTTGCCAGTGAGACATCATCGAGTGATGAGTCCAAAGAGGGATCCACCATGGAAGACATCTATCAGATCACTTTAAACGAGCCGATAGAGGGCCAAGATCGTATAAGAGATGCAGATGTTATTGAGCTAGACCTTGGTACGCCTGATGATTCACGACCAATCAAATTAGGTTCTATGCTTAGCACAGCAGAAAGGGAGGACTATGTGGCCTTGATTCAAGAATTCCGTGATATTTTTGCCTGGAGTTATGATGAGCTGAGAGGCATTCCTCCTAGTCTTGATGTTCATACAATCCCATTGAAAGAGGGCAGTCGTCCTGTACGACAGAAAGTAAGGCGTATGCCTTTCGAACTGAGGGATGGACTGTTTGAAGAGTTACAGAAGCTTCGGAAAGCGGGTTTGATTTTTCCTGTGCAACACACGGAATGGTGTTTGCCAGTTGTAATCAGAAAGAAGAAGAATAATCAAATCTGATTGTGTGTAGACTTTAGAGAGCTGAATAAGCAGACAGTTAAGGATTACTACCCGTTGCCATTTATTGACCAGATTTTGGATCAATTAGCAGGTAGTGAGATATATTCGTTTATGGATTGCTTTGCAGGATATAATCAGATGGCAATTGCAGAAGAGAACAAGTTGAAACAACTTTTATTACTATATTTGGTACTTTTGCGTACCATGTGATGGCCTTTCGTTTATGCAATGCGCCTGGTTCGTGGCAACGAACAGCAGATAAGACAGTCGGTGACATATCCCCTGAAGAGTTGAAGGTGTTTATTGATGACTTAGGGGCCGCCATCGTGAGAGGAAGGCAGCTGATCATTTTAAGAAAATGCTTTGAGCGCTGTAGACAATTTTGCATCGCCCTAAACCCACGGAAGTGTGTTTTTGGAGTACCTTATGGGCTATTATTGGATCATGTGGTCAGTTCGGTAGGAATTGCGACAGACCCCGAGAAGGTCAAAGGTATAGTTGCCATGGCTCCACCACGCACTCCGAAGGAAGTTCATAGCTTTCTGTCTTCGATTGGTTATTACCGTAGATTCATAAACGCCTTCGCAGAAAGAATGTTGCCGCTTACAAATTTATTGTCCTTTAGCTGTTTGTTTGAATGGGGTGACCCTTGTAAGATAGCATTCGAGGATGTGAAACAGGAGATAGCAACAACGCCCGTTTTAAAAGCACCTAAAAGAGGTGAGGTGTTCTATATATTTTCAATAGCCACCATGTATAGTATCATATGTTGTTTGGCCCAAATTTGGGAAGAGAAGTAGTACCACCCGATTGCTTTTGCTAGCCGAAAGCTGGGGGTATCCGAAATCAATTATACGTACATGGAGAAGTTGTGTCTACCGATGGTCTTTGGGACCAAGAAATTCAGGCATTATATTCTCTATGAGAAAGTCGTGCTTTATACGAAGGCGGAGGGACTTCGACTATTGATGAATAAGCTACAGCCACCTGATCGTCTAGCGAAGTGGTTAATCATTTTGCAGGAGTTTGATTATGAAATCAGGAGTAAGCCACCAAGGTTGCAAGGCATCGTGGAATGTCTTGTGGACTTTGGGGAGCCGAAAGAATCTCTGGCTGAAGGTAGTGACATGGAGTTGTTATTTAAAATAGATACGGCATCTATTCCCTCCTGGTATGCTGCAATAACGCATTATTTATTGACGGGAGAGGCGGGATCCGAATTATCTAAAGCTGAGAGAAGGAAAATTAAGCAACAAGCGTTAAAGTTTGCCTTGATCTCAAGTACATTATATCGGCAAGGGGTTGATGACATCTATCGCCAATGTGTGATGCCTGACGAGGTGCCATTCATTTTGGAAGAGTGCCATGATTCTGCTTGCGGTGGCCATTTTGCTGGATGGCTTACAGCACAAAAGGCTTTAAGAGCAGGTTATTGGTGGCCTACTGTCTTCGAGGATGCGTTTGAATATGTTAAGAGATGCGATATTTGTCAACGACAGTCGAGAGAATAGGAAACGACCACTCACCCCTATTATGGCGATACTTCCATTTGAGAAGTGGGGAATAGACTTTGTGGGTCCTATTACTCTGTCGTCGACTGTGTAAAAGAGGTACATCATTGTAGCAACTGACTACTTCACAAAGTGGTCAGAAGCACGTGCAACAAGGAAAGATGATGCTAAAGAAACTGCTAGTTTCCTTTTAGAGCAGATAATATGCCGTTTTGGTCCGCCGAAAGAATTAGTGTCGGACCGCAGAACCCATTTCCTGAATAAGGTGATCAAAAGCTTGACAGAGACTTGGCAAATCAAGCATAACAAGACCACCCCATATAACCCGCAAGCCAATGGGCAAGTTGAAAGCACCAACAAGCAGCTTGTGGGCATCCTGTCCAAAATTGTATCGGAAAAGAAACGGGATTGGGATAAAAAGTTATACGTGGTAGTGTGGGCCTACATTACGACTTTCAAACGAGCCATTGGCCATACCCCGTTCAAGTTAGTATATGGGGAGGAGTGTGTCTTGCCTTTAGAGATTGAGCTGCCGACTATTCGGTTTGCCATCAATCATTCTTTGAGTGATGAAGACACTTTTTGAGCGCTTGACGACACCAGCACATTTAGATGAGCTTAAGCTGCAGAGCTTATTGCACCAAGAAGTGGCAAAGCGCCGAATGAAGTAGCTACACGACCTCAAAGCCAAGAAATACACCTTCAAGAAAGGACAGCTTGTTCTGTACTATGATGCACGACGTGAATTATTTTCAAGCAAGATAGAGCTCAAATGGGATGGGCCCTATAGGATCATTAGAATAGGAAAGAATAAATCCACAGTCTTGTTAGCTGACCTTGAGGGGATAGAATTTAAAAATAAGGTTAATCTTAATAATATTAAACCTTATTATTTCTGATTGCACTAATGCTATGACTGCCTTGCAGGTCTAGGCGAGATCAATCAAATATCTGCAAGGAAATCGTGATAGAGGTTGATGGGTCATCTGATCCCTTATTTAGAACACCCATATTTAGAACAGAGGTATCATCAAGGAAAGCTCATTTGGTGGAGCAAAGGATACAAGGTGATTGAGCAAGAAGGCGGGACATTTATTTGGGAGATCAAGGTCTTCTGCCATCACTGCCTACAAATTTTGACGAGCATCCCTGTTGAATTCAATGATGATGGAGGGATGGAGCCTACAGTCCACCCGTTGAATATGCTGAATTTCGATTACCATAATTACGAGTAGAGTCCCGGATGGCGGGATATGTAAACCCTTTATGGACGTGCACCTTCTACTTTGATGGGGCGTCCAGGGGTGCATGCAAAAAAAGAAGTGTAAGTGTTGTCATCCGAGACCCCCGACGATGCATTGTCATGAAGTTAGCTGCTTATCTCGGGGTGAATTTTACCAATAATATGGCAGAATACAAAGCCCTGATTATGGGTTTGAATATTGCAAAGAAGGGTGGTATCTGCCAGTTATTGGTGAAAGGGGACTCTCAGTTGGTTTTAAATCAACTCAATGGGACGTACATGGTATGAAACCCCATCCTTTGCATGTACCATCATACTGCCATAGCCCTGCTAGACGAATTTGATAGAGTGTCTTTTCAGCTGATTCCACGAGACTGGAATCAGTTTGCCGATTCATTGGCTAATTTTGCGTATGAAGAAGACCTCTTCTTTAATTGTGGCCCTTGTCCCGATATATCTATTGATGGTGAGACAGGACCTGGTCGTTTGTGGAGTATGCTTTCTGAACAAGCCCTTTTTGGCAGACAATGGTTGATCTGGGTGATGCAGAGGGTAGGCAAGACTCATCTGCCTTTATTATCTTGGACCCATAGACTGATTAGACGACATGTGATGCGAACACCTCTTGCGATATGCGCAGGAGGGATGGGTCATAATCTAATGCACCTAGGTTAGGGCTACGAGCCCTGTTCCCCTAGGAATGGTATGCTTTGATGTCTATCATAGTTGTTTTCAGGAGGATATTATGCGTAGTATTGTTTGATTTCATTTGGCCAAGAGGGCCATTTCCCCGTCTAGTGCGGGTGCGTTTAATCAGGTTTTTGTTTTAAGTGTTGTGCTGGACAAGTTTTGTGATTCGTGGAATTTGGTGGAGCTTGGAGGAGCCTTTGCTGCGATGGAAGCTTCTTGTGGCCAATCCAAGTGATACCTCTCCTTTACGAGTACCTTTCTTTCCTATTATATATGTATTTGTACTTGTCGAGGGGATATATTTTTTTTGGGGACCAGCAACCAAGGCATGAAGTCCCAGGTTTAGGCTAAGTATGTTTGAGGGAGGTCGGAGTAGTCATTGCCTCCTGTAAAGACATTGTCAGGCATTGAAAGACCTATTTTAGAAGGAAGTCCTAGTAGCCCTGTTCTGCTAGCCTGCTAGACAGTCGTTCTAGGAGTTCTTGTTAGTAGTGAGGCAGTTAGAGAAGCCTGCCAGAAGAGAATAATGATGCCAAGAAACCCTAAACATCCCAAAAGATGAATATAAATATGAAGGTGTGTAAAAAGGGGTTCTAACCCCTATCAAAGAAAAGAAAAGGAATGAAAATGAATAGGCAGTTGCTCATCGCCTTGCGAAGGCCTGGTAGGTTCCTGGGGACGAGTCTGACCTGGGGCCGATACCTTGTCTTCCTAGGGGTGGCTTCTTGCTGAAAAAAAAATGATGACAAAACAAGGAAGGTTGGAGCGAAAATAAAAGTGAGCGTTAGAAAATGATTAAGTGTCGCCTTGCGAGGGCTTGGTAGGTTCTTGGGTGCTGAGACAGGTCATTAGACCGATGCCCTGTTCTCCTTGGGTCACTATGCTCAGCTCCCTCCTTTTTACATGCCCAAGTATGTTACTAAAATAAAAACCCTAAAAGAAGAAATGTCCTGAACGAAAATACTCCTTGATCAGGCTATAGGAGTCCTCGCCTAGTAGGAGCTCTTAGTTGGGTTATCTTTAGTTGGTAAGTAGTTCAGACTACCACTTAGGGCAACCTCTTTGATAGGGTTTTTAGTTTGGCTGTGTTGGAGGAGTTGGTCAGCGACTCACTTCGGATCTTCTATTAGATAATGCTAGGCCTACTCCTTGTGGATATCATGCCTAGGTTCTATCCAAGGGTAGGGGGAGCATTGTGCTGAGTTTTATTATATATTTGTTTTGTATCAGTTTGATGCTTCTTTTGTTGTTTATGTGTAGATATGTTCGTGGATTCGACGGGTTGAGTCGCCCTATCCTGTGGTTGCCAATGAGAGCCAAATTTTGGTTCCAGAAATTGCTTAAAAATAGCTAAAAATTATGAATATCAAGGGAAAAATATTCAACGTCAAAGGCGATGGCTCGACCTAGGACGATTTTAAGCACCAAAGTGCTTTAAAGGTGCCCGAGCGACACTTGTTGATTTTTCATAAATTTTCAGACAATCGTGCGGGTTGACACGAGTTACCGGCCAATGCGAGATGCCAAGCCGGGCGCCCAAGATTTTTCAGAGCTCAATTCCGAGTCCGGACGGGGAAATGGCCAAGGAAACGGTCAAGATGCGAAGAGATGGACATTAGAGTGGCCAAAGTGGGCATGACCCTTGGGAGCCCAATTTGAAAATGCCACATGAAATGTTGGAGTGAAATCGTGGAGAGAGAGAGAGGAGAAGATCACGCCTGCCTGCGCTGAAAAATGCACCATCATGGTGGGAGATCAAGCATGCTGCCTGTGAACAACCATGCCAACAGACATTGGCCCTTGCTTCCCTCCTGAATGCTGACTCTATCGCCGCCCTTCGCCCGTCAATTGATGGCCTGAATGCTGAGATAGAAATCTAGTCTTTCTCTCTCCTCCCTCTCTCTCTTCTAAGGGGGGATTCATGTGTGAAGAAAAAGGAAGAAGAAAGAATAATGGAGGCTTGTCCGGCATCGATCGGATTGCTCCACGAGCTGGAAATGGTGACTTGTGATCGTCATGAGCATGAAGTGCTGCTGATTTTCAGATTTGCACCCATGGACATGAAACCCGAAACACACAAATAAGCGGTAATTCAAATTTTTCAAAGGAAATTTGAGATTTCATGGCTTTTGATTGATAAAATGTTGTTCATGTGGGATAAAAATTGTTTATGTTTTTGTTTTCCATGAGTACTTGTTGATCATAATCAGAAAATCAGAAAAACATGCATCTTGTGACTCAAAATAATACACTAAAACACGTCAAATATGGAAAATCAAGGGAAAATGATGTTTTGGGCATAAAAATGGAAGAATAAATAGAAACACCAACTAAATTTTCATTTTTGTTGCAAGAAGGAACTAAGGGCCACAGCCCATAACCTATTTTGAATTTTCAATAATGAAATAATGCAAAAAATAAGGGAAAATACAAGGAAAATAGAGAAAAATCACTAAAAATAGGGGAAAATTGTATTTTGGGTGCGGAAAATTAATGAAAATTAAGAGCAATGTTTGTGAATGTTTGTGGGGACTGAAGCATTAGGATTTGCCTCAGTTCAACCCCACCTTCTTGTTCTAGTGTGTTTTTCCCGCTTTTTTCACATAAAATGATGGCAAAATGCCTTATAAACCTATGCAACAATGTAACATTTGATCGATGGGAGGGTAGAGTGGTTCAAATGTGTCTAAATGCGGAGTAAAATGATGAAAAGATTGCTGGTTTTTGTTTACATGCCATATAGGTCGGTGAATAATTATAAAATAAGGGCCTAGTAGCACGAGGGTTTCCTTGGTGCTAGGTTCGTGCAACGCTGCATAAGAACGGTAGTTGAAAATCATTGAAAGGATGTTTTCCACATGTGCACAATATTGTTGTTATAATTGTTTGAGCACTTAGCATCCACAATATGCATAAATCATGGAAATATTTAAAGGTATCAGAAATCCTGGATGCACAGCAATTGCTTTCGTTAGGACCTTGACCCACATTGAGTGAGAGAGAGGACACCCTAAGCATAGGCTAGTCGTGGGGTCTAGGGGAAAGAGAAGTAAGGACAATGGTTTAATCCCCAAGGTGTAGGAGAGTCACAGAGGGGTGGCAGCATTCAGCTGTTGGAGGACCCCCTATGTTTGTGCTTCGTGCCATTGGCAATGTGTAAGGGACTCCCTCTGAGGAGTAGTGGGTGAGAGAAGAGTGGACTACAAACGATGTAATACAAACGCAAGATGTCTAGGAAGGCAATATATGTGTCATCAACGCTCTTGGCCGTGAGGTCGTGGGGTTGTTGAGTGCGTGTGATAGAGGTCCGGCTAGTGCATGAGCCAGTGCCGGCCCATTCTAGGTTCCATCATCCGCATGTGTACTCTACCTCAAGGGGCTACGAATTCAATAGCTCACATGATGAATGCTATGCATAAAGTATTAAGGGATTATATTCCTGAATTGACTCTTTCTTTTCTTGATGATGTTCCAATCAAAGGATGTGAAGTTCATGAGAAAAATGAAGAACTCAATGAACTTGGATGTCGAAAGTTTGTTTTTGATCATATTAATGATTGTGCTCAGATCCTGTCTAAATTAGAAGAAGTTCATCTTACTCTTTCAGGAGCTAAATCCGTTTTTAGAGTTGAAGAAGTCCTTTTGGTCGGTCATATGTGTGGTCCATATGGCCAAAAGCCTTCTCCATCTAAAATAGATGCAATCAGCAAAATGCAAGAAGAATGTACAAATGTTTCAGAAGTGAGAAGATTTCTTGGTGCATGTGTTTTCTACCTTATTTGGATACCTCATTTTGTCCATGTTACTGAAAGTCTTTATCAGCTTCTAAGAAAGGGCCAAAGGTTTCTATGGACAAAAGAACTCACTCAGGCTATTCGAAAACTCAAGAAAATGCTGACTTTAGCTCCCACTTTAAAGAGGGCTATCTACTCTAATGGACAACCCATTATACTCACAGTGGACACAAGTCCTATTGGAATAGGATGGGCAGTTGGTCAAGATGACCTTGAAGGCAAAAAATATGTAATCCGCTTTGGAGCAAAGGTTCTTAATGAACGACAAAGAAGGTATGCCCAAATTAAAAGAGAGCTTTGGGGAGTAGTAACTGCATTAAAATGTGACAGGGAGTACTTCATGGGCACACATGTTATAGTTGAGATAGATTGCCTTCCACTCTTGGGCATGATAGCCAACTGTTCCACTCCTGACATAGCCATGCTAAGATGGATAGCATATATTAAATCCTTAAATCCTGATTTGAAACATATTGCAGGTAGAGATAATCCAGTTGTTGACATGCTTTCACGTGCCAGATATATGGATGAAGAAGAAATGATGGATGAAGAAGAATAAGAGTTTATAAATGAAGCTGTTAATGCAAGTATAACATAAATTACAGCAAGAACAACAGGTTCAGCTGTCAAAACAACTTTTACATCATCAAGGAAGGATGAATCAACCAAAGAAGTACAATGGACAGCTAGTAAACAACATATTCCATGTTTTGTTATGGTTTGTTCACACTTTAAAGAAGAATATTATGCAGATGATTGGCTAAAAATTGGCCAATTTTTGAGCACTATGACAAAGAAGGAAGAATGGACTAATGAAGAGTTCAAGAGAATTAAGAGAAAAGCCTATGGTTTTTTTCTTAAAGATGGTTACCTTTGGAGGCATGCAAAAAAGAAAGGAAGGGCACATGTTCGTGTCTTAGGTGACAAAAAGACACAAAGACAGGCCATGCAAGAATTCCATGAAAGCCTATTGGCTAGTCATAGAGGCATATGGGGTACTTTTGCCAAAATAAAAGAGAAATTTTGGTGGCAAAACATGTATAAAGACATTGAGCATTTTGTTGAGACTTGTCATGTTTGTGAAATGTATTCCATGGTAAAGCATAGAGATGGGCTTCAGCCTACCTATCCTTTATCCATTCATTATAGATGGGTTATTGATTTAGTAACCATGCCTACAGGAACTTGGAACATGAGATATCTAGTACTTGCTAGAGAAGATCTCACAAATCAAGTGGAAGGAAAGGCCTTGACAACAAAGTCCACTCATGCTGTTTGTAGATTTTTACTTGAAGAAGTATTTTGCAAGTATGGATGTGTTGCTAAAGTAATTGCTGATAGAGGAGAATTGGATGCCGATGAAGCTCGCCATTTCTTTGCTCAATTGGGAATTAAGCTATCTCTTACTTCAGCCTACAATCCTGAAGGCAACGATAAGAGTGAAAGAGGCCATTAACCAATTCTTAAAGCTTTAGCAAAATCATGCAAAGGAAAGTTGAGGGAATGGCCTAAAATGCTTCCATTTGCATTATGGGTTGATAGAACAACCCATAGTGTAATGAGAGGATATATGCGAGCTGAACTCATGTATGGACAGCAACCTGTTATGCCTATTGAGGAATCCATTGTCACATGGAGTATCTTGCCTTGGGATGAAGGCATGAATAGGGAAGAATTGCTATCTTTACGCATAAGGCAACTTGAAAGAAGGCCAGAAGATGTTAAAATAGCCATTGAAAGGCTAAAAACAGCAAGATTAAAGAATAAGAAGAGATTTGACAAGCACCATCGACTCCATCCAAGAGCTATTCAAGAGAATGACTGGGTTCTTGTTTATGATAGCAGCCTGGACAATCAACATAGTGCTCATAGGAAGTTAGCCAAGCGATGGTTTGGACCATATGTTGTAAAAGTAGTAAATCATAATGCTACTTACTCTTTGGCTGAAATGGATGGGACCATGATAAAGACTCCAATAGCTGGGAAACGAATCAAAATCTTCAAATGAAGAGAATCTTCAACTTATGAACTTGATGACTTAGATATAAGCCCTCTACTTGAAGGCATGTAGGAAGAAAAAGACTTAGGGAATGAAGATGAAGAAGAAGACCCTCCTTGACTTGTAATCTTATGAAATGGCACATGTCGGAGGATGTGCAGGTTAGGAGGGGGTGAATGTCAAAGAGTTTATTGTTCATGATATAAATCATGGGATTCTTATGAACACAGAAGAGTTTCACTGGAAGTTATATGAGATATTTGCATACAAAATTCAGGCATTGTTATCCACTAACCACCTTAGTTATACAAGTTCTTTTGTATTTAGCATATAATTTTCAGTTATACCATGTACGTTTATGAAAAATAAGTCTATGAGAATCTACAACTTGGACATCTGGAAGTAATTGACAATCTGCAGGATAAATCACATTAATTCAGGTACAAAAATATGGTTAGAACCCAAGAATGATGCCAAAAACTGTCAAAAGTCCACTAGGTCCACATGGGACCAGAAGTAACTGACTTAAGTGACCAGCAAGTGACCTAGGCTGGTCAGAAAGTGACCAGGGACTGAGCAGGGAGCAGGTCGCATTTTTTGGCGCAAAATGCAGGCTGCACTGTCTGAGTCAAACTGGAGAGAGTTGGAGCTATGGTGCATGAAATGAAGCATGCAAACTAAAGATTAACATGCGCAACTACTGAAGATGTAAACATGGTGAAAGCTCCACTTCTCTGCCTCTTTGGTCTAACGAAAATGCATGTTGAAAGAGTCTATAAAAGAGGGAAATCTGAGAGAAGAGTATTCAGCCTGCTCTTATGCATGACTTCTCTCATCTTGTTTACCTTATTCTTGGTCCAATGAAGCCCGACTTGTACCCAAGTACTTGAGTGACTTTGGGGCAAGCAAAGGGTGAGGATATTGAAGACTTATGGACTGTTATGGGCTGTAATAACCAGTCATAAACAGGGCAGCCCATTGTTATGATCCATTTTTATGAGCAAACGTGTGTTTTTTATGGTTGTAATGAAGGGAAATGACCTCTTTTCTTCAAGATATTGTTCATAGATGATCAAAATTGCTTCTTCTTGAGTTTATGCACTCATTTTGAACTTGATTATGGGCTGGAATTTTCTGTTTTAAAACAGGGATGAAGCTAAAATTATACTTTTTCAATTCATTTCATGTATCTTTGGCCCAAATCTTGGATGCATTTGAATCTATCAACATTATACTTGTTCCAAAGGATTGAAATCCATCTATGTACATGAAATAAATGCCATAAGATCTTGCATTTGACATTCATAAATGAATTGGGAATCTGAAAATATCCTTTATGAAATTATGTATGTATCCTGAGGCATTTGATGTAATCAAGATAGTCTTATTCCTTCTATTCATGTATGCTAAGTACATAGTGAGAAGGCTTGAACTCTTCTTCCATACCTAAATCATTTCTAAATCCCGGATCTTATTAAACCCCAATCCATTTTTCCTTTCTGAATCTTGAATCTTAAACTCTTTTTTTGCACTAAAAGCCCGGGCAGTAGACCTTCAACTCTTAACGCGACGACAGGGGTAGCACCTTGTTCCTTTTTAGGGGCCATTGCGAATTCAACCTTTTTGCCTTGGACGCAGACTTATGATCTTAGCCCATCTCCCTCACACGCACAATTCCCTTCTAGAATCGGCTTCCTTGACCGATGCTTCATCTTGTGGACTTGAGCTTTAGAAGGCCTTATAGGCTACCTCCTCAAAGCAGGGAATGGATTTAAAAGACTTGTAATGGAAGGATTTAAAGGGAAACCAGGGGTTCTAAATAAACTTGTGTGGGAATACCATAGGAGCCTTTAAAGAACTTGTGTGGGGGAAATCCACAGAAGGGTTTAAAAATGGCTTTTGTGGAATGCAAGGGGAGGATTTAAAAGGAAACGGGGGTTAGATAGCCTTGTGGAAATGCTATGAAAATGGTTTAAAAACCCTGGCTAGATGACTTTTGGGGAAACCAAGGCCGAAAGGTTTTAATTCCCGGGGGATAAGAAGTCCTCTTGAGAAGGGGCAATAGAAAAGGGTTTTTAAGAAACCCGAGAGTAATATGGCCCAAAAGGGACTTGTATAGGAGTTTCCCACGGGAAGGGCCTTTAAAACCCGCTCTAAGGTGGGTTTTTGGGGGGGCAAGGGGAAAAAAGGGGCTTAAACTCCAAGGGAAAAGGGGATGTAAAGATCACTTGGGAAGGTTATGAAAGTCCAAGGGAGGGATCTTTTAATGGGATTTGTGGAATGCAAAGGGGGGAAAAGACGGCTTAAAGGGCCCCCCCTTAAAAGCTCCTAAGAAGCTTCTAAGGCTTCTAGCCTCAGCACATGGCAGGGAGGAAAGGGGATAGGAATTTGATGGCGGCACGTTCTTCAGGTGGCAGTGGATGGAGACGGCATTGGCCGCGTATCAAGGCTTCAGGCAGCAATCCTCCTCCCTCTCAGCGCATTCAGAGCCGCATTGTTGCTCTCCTCTTCCTCTTAGATTGGCGGTGTCACGATCTCCTCTTCTTTCCCTCTCGGGGCCTGCAGTGTTCCCCTCCTCTTTTCCTCTACTCCCCTTCTTTCCCTCTCGGGGCCTATAGTGTTACCCTCCTCTTTCCCTTTACTCCCCCCCCGCTCGCAAGGGGTTTTTATAGGCTAGGGAGAGGGACCTTCTCTCTCCCATGTGGCCAACTGCATCGCCCTTCTCCCCACATGACCTCCAGCAAGAGGCTTACGTACCCATGCCTTACTCCCCCTCCTCTAGCACAGCCTTTCGCTGGAGGGAAAAATAAAATTTTCATAAATCTAATCAATTATCCTCTTAACCTCCTCCTAAGAGGAGGTTCTCATGAAAATAGGCGGGCTTCTTTAAACCTTATTCTCGATTCTACCAATGGAGATCATGATACATCGTGTACAATTTAAAGATCGTACCGTCCGTATTTTTTTAATGCGGGCATCATCATTGCGTGAGACTCACGCATGTACGTAATATTTTCAGCAGAAATATTACATTCTCTCCCCCTTGGAGGAATTGAGATGTCCTCATCTTGAGATAAACTGGGGATATTGATGGTGGAGAGTGCTTTCATCTATCCAAGTGGCATCCTCCTCAGCAAAAACTTTCTACTAGACGAGGCATTCTCCCAAGGTTCTGGATCTTAGTTGTCTCTCCCTAACATCTAAGATCCTGTCAATCTACAACTTGTTGGTCATCAAGTACATGACTAGGATTTGGTACATACTTCTTCAATAGGCTGATATGGAATACATTATGAACCTTTAGGTTCTCAGGGAGTTGCAGTCTATAAGCATTAGGTCCTAGGCACTTGAGGATCTTGTATGGTCCACAATACCTTGGACTTAGCTTCTTGCAATCTCCTAAGGATAGAGAACTCTTCTTTGGGCGTACGCAAATGAAGACCATGTCTCCTTCCTTGAAGATTCTATCTTGACACTTCAAATCCACGTATGCCTTCTGTCTATTCTTGGCGGTTTGGATGTCCTGTCTTATTGACTTTACTAGGTCATCCATCTCTTCCAACATCTTCCTAGAAGCTTCAACCCTCTAGCTTGGATCTAAGAAATTTAGGGGACTTTAACAATCATGACCATACAATGCTTGAAAAGGGGTCATCTGAATGCTTTGTTGGTAAGAAGCATCGTAGGAAAATTCAACCAAAGGCAAGTATTGAATCCACCTTTTTGGTTCACGACAGCAGTGTGCGCTTAGCATATCTCAATGACTTGATTGAGTCGCTCCGTTTGGCCATCAGTTTGGGGATGGTAAGCTGTACTAAAACATAGTTGAGTCCCAATGGCTTCAAAGATAGCTCTCCAGAAATGTGATGTGAAGAGAGAATCATGATCACTAATGATTCTCCTGGGTAGCCCATGCAGCTTGAATATATCCTTGATAAACAATATTGCAATGTCTGAGGCTTTATAGTTTGTATTTACTGGAATAAGGTGTGCAACCTTAGTAACAATATCAACCACAACCATGATGGAATTGTATCCTCCCTCAACTTGGGGTAGGCCAACGACAAAGTCCATACTGATGAATTCCCATTTCATTTGGGGAATGTCAAGTGGTTGCAACTTTCCTGGCATTTTGACATGTTCGGCTTCGATACGTTGATAAGATAAACACTTAGTGACATATTTGAGAATGTCACCTTTAAGCCTTTCCCAAAAGTAGCTTTTCCTAACTCCATTGAGAGTCTTAGCATAGCCAGGATGTCCTGAGAAAGGGGAATCATGAGCTTCCCACAATATCTTCTGCTTAAGTGACTGGCTTGTTGGTATACATACTCTCGTTCTATAGTAGACAAGACCACTATTGATAGAGAATTCATGATACTTAGCTTGTAGCTTTTGGTCCTGGTCCTTGATAGGGATCTCCCTTAGCATCTTTTGATAGGCTGGATCATGGCATGTTTCCTCTCTACCTAGCTCAAGTATTGGGTTGTTTGGCATGGACACCTTTGTGGCTAGAGGTCCAGCTGTTGATGGGTTTTGCAAGATTAGAGAATTAAGGAATGCCTTGCGACAGAGTGCATTGGCAACTACATTCTCCTTTCTAGGTCAATATTTGATTTCAAAATCATACTCCTCCATCACTTCAATCCACCGACGTTGCCTCATGTTGAGCTCGTTTTGGGTAAAGATCCACTTGAGACTTTTATGATCAGTCACTAGTGTAAACTTGTTACCCAACAGGTAATGTCTCCAAAGCTTTAGGGCATGGATGACAGCTAACAGTTCTAGATCATGGGTAGCATAATTCTTCCCATGGCTCTTCAATTTCCTTGAAGAGTATGCTACAGGATGACCTTCCTACATGAGCACACAACCAAAGGCAAGCATGCTAGCATCAGTTACTACCTCGAACTCCTTACTAAGGTCTGGAAGTTTTAGGATAGAGGTGCTGATACCAAACCTTGATTCAATTTATCAAAGCTGGTTTGTTCGGCAGTTGACCATGCAATGGATGTTTGCTTCTTTAGTAAGTCTGTCAGAGGTGCTACAATCAAAGCATAGTTTTTGATGAAGACCCTATACCATCCTGTCAATCCAAGAAAACTGTGTATTTCTTTGACAGTTGTTGGTATTGGCCATTCTAGCACATCTCTTTGGCTGGGTCGAGTGAGATTCCCTCCGCTGATTCAATGAATCCCAGGTATTCAATCTAACGTTTGAAGAATGCACATTTCTTCATCTTAGCATAGAGCTTATGTGCTCTCATTATCTCAAGGACAATCCAAAGTTGTGATTCATGAAATTCTTCCTATTTGGAATAGACTAAAGTGTCATGGAAGAAGATGAGCACGAAGTCATCAAGATATGGCCTAAAGATATCCTGCATTATCCTATTGAAGGTGGCAGGCGCATTCGTAAGCCCGAATGACATAACTAGAAACTCAAAGTGTCCATATCTTGTGTTGAATGCCGTCTTTAGGATATCTTCATCCTTGATCCTTATCTGATAGTAACCAGACCTGAGATCAATCTTGGAGAAGATCTTCGCAGCTTGAAGCCGATCAAGAAGCTCAGCTATTCTAGGAATAGGGTACTTGTTCTTGACAGTTGATTGATTTAACCCTCTGTAATCAATACATAGTCAAAGCATTCCATCTTTCTTTTTCTGGAACAGTACTAGAGCTCCCCATGGTGAATTGCTAGGACAGATGTAGCCCTGATCTAGCAGTTGCTTGAGTTGTTCCTTCAGCTCAATTGCTTCCAGGATGGACATTCTATAAGGTCTCTTTGCAATTGGCACAGCTCCTAGCACTACCTTCATCTCATGATCCACTTCTCTTTGAGACGGGAGTTCTATTAACTCTTTGAGAAATACGTCCGCGTATTCCTTTAGCCAAGAAGGTCCTTCACTAGACTCCTACTTGTGATCTAACTTATTGAGCTTAATCACGTAGATAGGTAGTCCCTTTCTAACTGCCTTTATAATCCGAGATGCTTTGGCCAATTGAATTTTTGGCTTTCCAGCCTCTCCTTGAGTTGTGACCAATTCCCCTTTAGAGTTTTGAAAGGAAATTTGGCCCTTTCCATAATGAATGTGGGCGTCATTAGGTTTAAGCCAATCCATTCCAAGTAGACACTCGTGGATGCCTAGGTTCATGACTCTAAATTTGACCAAAGTCTTCTTTCCTCCCAGAAAGAATTCCACCTTAGCAGTTTGCCTTGTTCAAATGACTTCACGACCATTTGCTAACTCCACAAGCAAGGTAGGTGCTTTTGCTGTGGCTATTCCTAATTTTCTTGCACAAGCTGGTGAGATAAAGGAATGTATACTGCCATAATCAATCAAGGTCTTGAAACCTTTACCTTGAGAATCCGACAGTGTCTGAATCACCGAGAATTGGCGATTCGGGCCTTTCTTGTGTAGAGTGGCATGGACTGTCGCCCTTTCAAACTCTGCTTCCATGGTCGGATCTTCTTCTTTGCACATTTCCCTGTTGGCAACACAGGCAGTTCTTTCTCTACCTCGGGTAGCGACTCCTTGTCCACAGCTAGTTCCTTGGAAAGGTGCCTGGAAATGTCCTCCTCCAAGCTTGGGACATTGCCTCTTGAAATGACCGCGCTCGTTGCAGTGGAAACAACGGAGGTTTCGGCCATTGCTTTGGGTAGAGACAAAGTTTTTGACATTATTAGTCCTTGCTTTCTTTCTTTGTCCCTGATTCTGACCTTGAATTCTCTTCATTTGAGGCCTATATGCTCCTCTATTTGGGTCATTATAAGACCAAGTTTTGTTACCTCTTGGCCTAGCCTGCACCTCCTGAATTATAGGCGTAGCTCGAATGAGTGCATCCTGAAGATTTGATGGGCGCATAGATTCGAGACAGGTATTCACTGGTGGATTTAAACGAACACAAAATTTTGACACCTGCTGTGTCATGTCCATCTGTGACACATACTTAAGAAGTGAGACAAATTTAGAGTAGTATGCGTCAAGAGTGAGTCCCAGCTGTTTTAGCTCGTAGAACTCATTCATTTTCTGCATGCGATACACAGGTGGTAAGTATCTTCCTGGCACCACTTTCTTCAGTTTTTCCCAAGTAACGGATCCTTCCGCGATCCCTTGATCTCTACACCACTGCTTCCACCAAAGCTTGGCTTCGTCGGTGAGCTTCAGCTTGGTGAGCATAGCTTGGTTAGTGGGTGTAGTAACAGCTGCTTCAAAGTAATCCTCCATGGACTCTATCCACATTTCAGCATGCGCTTGGACAGACTTGCCTTTCCCATCAAATTTAGGCGGCTTAATCTGCTTGAGAAGAAACTTCTTCTCCTGGATTACAGTAGTACTTGATGTAGGAGGCGAACTGGGAATCTGTACCTGGGGCTGTACTTGGATAAAGATTTCTTAACGTTATTACTCTTTGATAGGCTGGATCATGGCATGCTTCCTCTCTAGCTAGCTCTAGTATTGGGTTGTTTGGCATGGACACCTTTATGGCTAGAGGTCCAGCTGTTGATGGGTTTTGCAAGATTAGAGAATTAAGGAATGCCTTGCGACTGAGTGCATCGGTAACTACATTCTCCTCCTAACACTTTTATCATCTAGCACTTGCACTTGCACCACATTCCTACACTTGTCACTTACAACATCCAGTTGTACCACTAGGTTTGCACCACGTCTTGCACCTAGAACTTGTACTTGCACCACTTTGCTTTCACTTACAACACCTAGGTTTGCACTCTACACTTTGCACTTACACTACCTACCTAGAACTTACACCATTTGTCATTTTCGCACATCAAATACTCACTCCCATACATAGTCCCACTCCCATGCACACATGCCTCCACTCCTCTAAGGTTAGCTTGACATGATTGTGATTCTTTGAGGAATTTCTGCACACATGCATATTATTTGAGTAAAATAAAGCCTAGTTTTTCACATCTCACTCTTATATGTTCAAAGTGTGTAAAGTGTCTTGAAGACTATATGCTTTGGAATGAATTTGTTGATTTAAATGCCTTCGTAATTCACTAAGGAACTTGTACAACCAAGGAAACCTAGGAGACACTTTGTCACATCATAAGGACCTAGCACATGTAACCTAGGCAACTATCATCAGGCTAACATCACCTAGGGAAATTCAGGATCATAGTGCAAAACCACAATAATCATTTCCATACCTTGGAGATCACAAAACAAGTCCAAGGGGAAATCATCCAAGCTACCACTAAGAGCTAAAGTCCAATCACTATAGGAGGGCCCAATGAGAGAGAAGGTATTGATGAATATGTCAAGAGTACCATGATACATTCAAATCATTCTAGAGATTGAGAAGGACATAAGGACACATAATAACTTTAACTTACAAGAACAGTATTTTTTGGATTTTTGAAGCCTAAGACAATTGATGTGCGTTCCTAGAAATTGTTACCGTGTTTCTTGAAGGTGAAACTTTTTCTAGATACTATAGAGATGATAGTACCAAGTTCCATCTTCAAAAAAGGTATTAAGATTTAGCCACATGGCCAAATCTTTATTTCTTATTTGAGAGTGGAACTTGGGAGATTTCCAATTTCTCTAATATTGTGTTCTTTAATGATTGGTTGCTCTGCTATTAGGGGACCATATCCAATAGATACATGCATTAAGATCACTTGCAAGCTCTTTCAAATTGAGTAAACTATGGGCTTCCATGTTAATGATAATTTTGAGCAGTCCAAAACAGGTCATAGACCAAGAAAATTCACTTCTCTAACTGCCGCAAATGGTTCTCTAGAGCTTGAGGGCAAGATTCAAGCTTTTGGGCATTACAAAATCCCTATTAATGGAGATGAAACAAGAAGAAACCTTGCTTGTCATGGATACCATGTTCTTTCTTGTTCAAGACATCACCATACCTCCCCTCTTTTTCCCAAAATGCATACAATAGATACACCTTACCTTTCCATCTTGTTAGAACCCATTTTTTTGGTGGAACTCCAGTTGCATGCCCTTGATAGGTCAACATATGGTCCAACTTTGTTCATGCAATTCACATATGTGATTTGCGATGCAAATCACATTGATCTCCCTACTCACTCCCACACAACTCTAAGCTTTCACACAATTACTCTTCAATTACCTAAGTCACTAACAGGTCTTGTTTCCTATCCCATGCTCAAACATAGTTGACTTGTTGAACTTAGTGACTTCCAAACAAAAATGAAGCTAACAAGTCCCTACATTCCATCATGTGACCTGACTTGAAGCTCCTGTAGACCAAGTATGCAGACTTACATGATCCATAGCATCTTCATTTTTCACACTCTAAGCATAAAATCCCATGACAAAGTTCTTCAATTCCATCTATATGTATCTCCATAGAACCTAAGGATTAGCATTTGTATGCTAGGTCATTTTCAAGAATGGGGCATATTTGGCCTCCACTACAATATACAACTCCTTTATTCCTATATGCATTTTACTTATTACTTGTGCCCTAGTTGTTGTAGATATATAAATTCATTACACAAGGATACTAATGAGAAATTGAGGTTTAGTATTTAGAGAGCTAGACTAGAGAGAAGACAAATAACACTCATATATTATATTCATAGGTCTAGGGCTTTTGAGTTTATCATGATAAACTAGAGAGGCATAGGTAGAGATAGTGAGATAGGTACATAAATATGTTAATGAAAATAGTTGGTTTGGTGTCTATATGGAGATAGGGTAGAGGGGATGCATAGAGATTAATAGAAATGTAGAGCCATGCTTGATTGTCTCAAGAGATAGAGCAGAGATGCACAGAGAGACACACAAAGGTATGAAAGAAAATGGGTAGCTTAGTGTAATGAGAGAGTATAGATAGATAGATTACATCAAGTGGTTATGGATGAGTGCTTCCGAGAAAGAGAGATGTAAGTCGTTCTCTGTGTGTTAATGAAGATTGCATGATCATACAGAAGAGGTCAAAGTAAGGCCATGAAAAAGTAAAAAAATCGGAGATATTGGCTCAAAGAGTAGGAATATCTAAGAATTCTCATATTTTAGAGAATTCAATTTTACCTCCAAAAATATCTCTAAAGAATGAAAAAATTCACTAGCAAGTTTAAAAAAAAACCAAAATCTATTATATAAGAAATTTCCAAAATAGTTGAAAAGGAACTTCAAATTTTTCTTTTTTCTCATGTTCAATTGAAATATCAATTATCTCATATCCACTAACCATTTTTGCAATAAAATCCAGCACCAGACTCACGTAACTAATTCCTTTTTAGATATAAAATTTGGTTGGAAAAAGGTTCTTGAGTGAGGAGAGAGAAGGAATCTGAGCAAATCCTTTGTGGATAATATAGAAAAGGTAAAATGAGCATTAGGGCCAAAAACGCTTCAAAAATGGCACTTGTAAGAAAGTGATTAAGTTGCTAATTAGTTGAGGTTTAGGAAGAATAAAACCTCTAAATTTGGTTGTCTAGATGTGATTAATGAGAGAATATTTGGTTCATTGAAGAGGTTGGCCATTAATTGCCCTTATCTTTTAATCTAGGTCAGGGGTCACCTTTTCGGCTGTTTATTGTCTTGGAACTTGAGAGATTTTGTATTTTTGAGATTTTCGTACGAACTTTGCATTTGTTTGCTCCTGCGTTTTCTTTCTACACACTATTCTCTTTTACCATTCCTTTTGTTGCACTTGCTTCCTATCACTGTGAGATTCTTGCTCAGTTCATTTGCTAGAATGTCTAGCAATACTACTTCAAATAACACAGGCGCAAGCACACGTAAATACAAGATATCTATTCAGCTAGATCCGACTTACACATCTTGGAGAAGTATACATCATCGAGAATTGATAGATGAGATTGAAGCCAACAGGTTGCGAACACAAGGAATGAAGCTTATAGATTTGTGGGTGGATGGAAATATCTATCCCAGGGATCCTTCTACAGGTAAACCACCTCCTTTTTTGAATGTCCATGACTATATAAGATATGCTGGAGAAGGTTACAATGGAATGCTTGGCTACTGTATGAGGTTATACTCTGCATCTTACACATATATAGCTCAAATGCACGAAATGAAAAAAGCACTAGAAACTACACAAACAAATATTTTAGAGTTGACAAGTCAGATTGATATTTTGAAAAATGTTAACAAGTCATTGCAGGATAAGCTAACACGCTTGAGAGAAACTCCAGTAGGATTTAGAGAGAGGAAGAGACCATTAAAAAATATAACCAGCTTGTGTGAGAGAGCAAAGAAAAGGAGACTAAATCTTACAAAGAAATATGTCTCTAACATTCTAGGCATAAATATCCGAGAGAATGAGGAAAGAATCAAACTTTTGAAGGAAACCATGAATAAGAAAGATATTTTGAGGATTCTTAAGTCACCAGAAAATGTGGATTTGACAGGTCCAACTCTCAGAGAGTTAGTGAAGGATTTAAAAGGCACAATGAAAGCAAATGAAATCGTAGAGACATGTGATACTGTGGGTATAAGTCGAAAAGGTTATCGTGATATCTCTGGATTATGGTTTAAAAATCTTAAACGCAATAGGGTAACTATATTTGGATTGCCCCGAGCCCTTGCAGTTTCGACTGCAAGAATTTCCATGAATCGCAAGATTCCACATGTTTTTGGAGATTACATTCACATCGAAAGGTCTATGTCCTATGAAAAACAAAAAAAACAGGCAACTTTTGATTACAATGAGTTTAACAATATATGGGTTGATCTAAAAAAGGTGCAAATTGCAATGGTTCACATGTATAAAATCACAGTAGAAGAAAGTTATGGTGTTCTAAAGTTTGCCTTGAAGTTGGATGAAGCACAGATTCAAAAGGGAGAGAAGATGGAAAGAATTAGCATTTGCCTCATGAACATGGCATTGGACCATGGCAATGGTGAGGGCCAAGTTCCATTGCATAAGATCCAATCTGAGATGGAGATTTGGTGGATTGGTGCAGCCCAGGTACCAATTGAAAATCATCAAACGTTGAAATGGTTGTTCAACCATACAGGTATTCCAAATATCATTAAGTCTCAAAGTGAAGGCGAAATGTTGGTAGTTGATGGGGTTGGTAAATTTAATGTGGAATGGCATATGAGTGCTGATTTGAATACTATCAAATGTATGCTTGGAATATGTAATGGTGCAAATGCAAAATATCCTTGCATTTATTGCATGGAAAGTATTGGATCCAAAGATTGGAGTAGTTTGCGACCAGTAAGAAGAGCCCCAAATAGAGACTCTATAGATTTGAGTAAATTTAAAAACATAGAAGACATTTGGGATCCCATTCTTTCCATCTCTCTTAAGAATGTTCATATTTGTACTTTGCATGCAGAGATTAGAATAATCGATAAGCTTCTCAGGTTGCATCTTGACTACGCATATTCCATTAAGCCATTATCTTTATCAGATGAGTGTATTGATAAATGCGAGGCATTGCTATCGAAAATGGGATTTCATGGGGGCCAAGTTCAATTGAGAAAGGATCCAATACTTTCAGGAAAAACAAGAGATATCTTGGCCGATGTCTCTATGGGAGGCTCAAAAGCTAGACGATTCTTAGGAAACCATTCAGGAAGGCAGGTGAATGCGGCTTGGGAGTGTTGGAGAGAGCTATGTGAAATCACAACAAATGTTGCAAGCACGCCGAGGCTTGCATTTCTTAGAATGGAGGTCTGGATACACCTTGATGTTTTTCTGAAACTCCTCAGGCAACATAAGACAACATATACATATGCGGAAGAGTTCAAAAGATCAATCAAAAAGCTTGTTCAGGCGATAAAAGAGGCATGGGGAGAAAAAGATATCACTTTTTATCTGGTAAAGTAATAATTATTTAATATGGGCTTATTTTGATAGGTTTTTCAATTGGTATAAAATTAGTGTTACTTTGTATTGCAGCATATTCTTCATATTCATGGACCTTTCTTTGTGGAGGAGCATGGCCCCTTAGCAACTTATAGTAACCAAGGCATGGAATAATCCCACTATCAAGCACACAAGCTATTTTCAAAACACAAGGCATGGGGGAGGAGTTACAAAAAGCAATGCTTTGGAGGAGCTATTCAATTGGTTTTTTCGACGACAACTTCAAAGAATGCAGATAAAAGACGGCAATGACACATGAGCAATCGCACTTTTATATATAAGAAAGAATATATACAAAGCTAGTTTTCCAAAACTCTCACATTCTCTTCCTCCTCAGGAATCTTTCCTCTATAACGTAGAAATTTTTTTCTCTTGTAGCCAGCTATAGATTTTACAGCAGTTCGGTCTGCAACTAAGGCGTAGGATGAAAACGCCAAAAAGTATCCTGCTCTAGAAGCAGAGTAACCTAGACCGTAGCCAAAAATCCTAATTGCTGCAGTCTTTTCCAAAAACATTACTTTGTGGGCATTATATTGTAATCCTGAGAAACCTAGAAGCCTTGTAAGAGCTTTAATACAAAGTATGGGCCATGCTGCATCCTCTGAGAAACTACTATGAAGTACAAAAAAGAAATCAGGGTCAATCCTAGCCAAGTAGTGGCCGAGTGCAATGTCTTTGAATGTGTTACTAGCAGCTCTCGATCCTTTGCCACGCCCCAAGAAGTTATCTGTATCAGCAATCTCCAACTGCAAATAAAACCCATACTGAATGAGCATGAAATGTAAACCTACCAATGTGTAAAAGCAAATTCAAAATTATATTACCACTTGATTTTCATCGTACTCCAATTTAAATGGATTCCATAAATTAATTGATGATGCTGTCTCATTGGTGTTAGTCAATTCTTTAACATATTCAGACTCCTCTCTTCCAAAATTGGAAATCACGAGTTCGCTTTGAATGCGATCGAAGTCCTCATCAGTAATACTGAACTCTTTCTCAGCTTCTTTGGCCTTTTCAAAACAAAGAGAGAGGGCCTCACCAGCATCAATAAACTTATCGTCTAGAGTTTCTTTATCAAGTTTGAGAATCTCTTCCTTTGATTCATTTTCTGTGTCAATTATCCCATTTGCAGCATCAAAAGCCTCTGCAATAATTGCTAGACAATAATCTTCCCTGAGATTAAAAAGTTTTTGAATATCTGACAGTAAAATGTACTCCTTGTCCTTGAAAGGTATAGATGGTAGAGAAGGAACAATATGGTAAGAACTCTCATCAGGTTGAGGGTTTGTATCTCCTTGGCTCTCCTCAATGATAGTCTCAGCTTTGAAGTGAGCAACATCCAAATTCTCAGCAATAGAAGCCTCAAAATCTGTATCTACAACCTCCTCTGTTTCCTTTTCATCTACCAGATCATCTAACATGCAAAAGCTGGCAGACTTTGCTCCTTCCAACTGTTGCTCCTCAGCTTTCACAAGGTATTTGACAAGGGTGAAAACAATAAAAGCAGTAGATTTTCTCATCATCTTGCAGTTTTTGGAATGAGTGGAGCAAAATATGTTTCTTGAATAAAACCTCTCCAGAGAGTGGGCACCACACTTTTTGGTAAATACTGACTTTTCATTTCCTATTGACCCAATGGGAACATGGACATATTCAATTGTGCCAACTTCAACAGAAGGACCTGCAAGATTTTCAAACTCCAAAAAGTCCTCCAAAATATATTTTTCACAAGATTTCAGAACTTTATCAAGGTCCCAATCAGAATTAAACACATTTTTCACAACTCCATAGAATGAGAGATCCATTCCATTCTGAAGGATAAAATCAAGTAGCCTCTCTGATGGAGTGATATCAGTGAGCTCTGATACTCCTTTACCTCTCATTACCGACGTTCGCTTCCTTGGAGATGTACTTGGCATTCTCACACTGGTGGCAGAGGATGTAGAAGAAAAAGAATGCACAGGCTCATCACATGTTGATGCCCTTGAGCCTTTTGAAAGCCTTCTTCTTTTACCAGTTCCTGGAGGAACCTTGGATCCTAGGAATTCTATGGGTTCAGACATGTTTACAGCTTCTGCCGATACGGCGCAATAAGAGAGAAACAATTCAGACGGATGTGCCCCCTCGCGCCACATCCGTGATTCCAGCAAGAAGCGAGAGAGCCACAACGGTGGTCACACGAGCTTGGGCACTATGAGCTTGGGAGGAAAGTTGAAAGAAGACTCTGCAGAACCTCCAAAATGACGCGAAGAGAGGAAAGCAAAGAAGGCAAACAGTCGCTCTCACGCCGTATTAGGATAAGAGACAGAGGTCCCGAAAAAACCAAAAAAAGCCGTACGGATTAGGGACACACCCTTATGTAGGCGCGGAATTATGCCACCTGGCACTATCCGTTGGTCTTCAACACGTGGCGGTAGCCGTTGGCCAATACGTGGCCGATAACCACGTGGCAAACACGTGGACCGGTCGTTAGTTGACATGTAGCATACGGACCATATATGAAGACACGTGGCACAATCAGCATCGGACACGTGTCCGACACGTGTCATGATTGACGTGGGTATATAAGGGGTTATTTTTCCTACGTGTACACTTTTCATTTCTCGAGCTCTCCGGCCTTGCTTGCCGATACGGTGCGATACAAGTCTTGTGTCTTCTCCGTTTCTAATCTCTCGCGTTGTATTGGTGGTCTTTTGGCTGAGTCCTTGCTTTGTTGGTCAAAACGAGGTGTGCCGATACGGAGCGAATACGATCGTTCCAGGCTTTCGTAACCTCCCCCTCGCGTCATATCGGCCAATACGGAGCGAGGGCGTCCATACGTTGTCTTCATTTCCTCCATATTGCACCGTATCAGCATTGTGGTCTCCCCCTTGTGTCATTGCCAATACGGAGCAAGTTTCGTAACCTCCCCCTTGTGTCATTGCCAATACGGAGCGAGGGCGTCCACACACTCTCTTCATTTCCTCCATATCGCAGTGTATCAGCATTTGGTCTCCAATTCGGAGCGAGGGAGTGGTTCCTCCGTCTACGCATTCCTCCTATCGCGCCATTTCGGCATCTCTCCTCTTGTAATCTCCAATACGGAGCGAGGGCGCTGTTCCATTCTCATCGTTTTGTTCATATCGCGCCGTATCGGAATTGCTCATTTCATCCCTTTTCGCGCCAATTAGCCTGTTGGGCTTACAAATTTTTGCTATTTCAGTTATTGTCCTTCTGATTGTTGTTTTTGCTTTTCTGGATGGCAAGGACAAAGCAAATTGCAAGAAGAGTGTATCTGGATGGGAAGGATAGTGGGGGTTAGAAGAAAGTTAAAATTTGATGAATCTGAGGAGGAGCCCTCTTCCAAGTTTCTTGAAGCTGGGCCATCATAGGCCCCAGAGCATTTTACCACAGAAATCCCCCCTACACCAGGTGTTGACCTAACATCTTCCATGAATGTTTCTTCTCCTGAAGTTGATCTAGCAAAGGGTGAGGCTTGCCATGTGAAAGATTCATCCCCCATAATTGCACCTCAGCCTACATCTGCTGAAGCCACTGAACCTCCCAAGCCACAAAAGAGAAAGAGGAAGTCCAGGTTCTTCTATACGCAGAGATGTTTCAGTGAGATCAAGAAAGCCCAGAGAGCTACACAGCATGTCATTCCAAAAGCTGCTTTTATAAGGGTCGTTAAAGAGATCTTTGATAGATTGTCTCAAGTGGCAACTATCTCTGGTCTAAATAAGAAGTGGCAACTCTCAGCCATTCTTGCCCTGCAAGAGGCCGCAGAAGATTTTGTTATTGATTTCATGAACGATGCTTACATTGCTGTCGCCCATGCTCATAGAATCACCCTTATGAATAAAGATTTCAGCATCATCAGCAGAGTCAGGTATAGGTTTGACAAAGTGCTGAGGCCCTTGCCTTCGAACGATCAAAAAGCCCTTGAAATCCTTAACATTCCCCCAAAATTGTCCAGGAAAGAGAAAAAGCTAAATGTTGAGGATGTTACTCACCTTTACTCTACAAGGGGTGCCACCCAGCAGGAGTCTTTCTTGAGTGAAAAAAATTAGGAGGTGTTTGAAACTGAAGACGATGTTTACAAGAGGAAAGCCGCATCACTTGCTCCCGTCAACAGCAAGAGGATGGGCAAAGTGTATGGGCAGATTCTTGTGAATGTTTCTGTGGAGCCAGAGGAGGAATATCTTAGTATATCTCCCGAGGACAAGCCCATGTTGGAAAAAAGGGATGTCTAACTATCTGACTCCGTGGTTTTTTGTTGCATAAGGTAAGGCTTATATTTATTTTTTTTTGCGTAAGTTAAGTCTTTTAGGTTCAAGTATATTTTGGATGAAATTTGTATTGAATATCTTTTGCTATTGACTGCAGGGCATTGGTCTCCTCTCTCACTCTCGATATCCGAAGAACCATATATATTGTTGATCCACTTCTCTCTGTGGAACTATTTGCAAAATCTGGTTCTAATATTTCACCGTTTTTTCGTAGCTTCGATAGTGTGACAAATTACCACATCTTTTTCCCTTATGTAGAAATGTATTTTTCTTTTTCTATAGAGGAAAATTTATATTCATTTGCTTTCACCCTTCTACTCACCTCTTTTATGAATTTGCAGAGGGCATTGGAGTCTCATCTACATTAATTGTCTTTCAAGAGAAATTATCTTTATGAATTCTCTCAGCGGTGTTCATGGTCAAGCACGAATGTATGTTGAAAGAAAATTACTTACTTTGATTTTATTTATAAAAAATATTTTGAACTTACAAAGCTTCCTTTTGCATTGCTGGTAGACTCGTTTCTACATTTTTGGATACAACATACGAGGATCTTGCTGATCCTCAAAGGCCTTATACTTTTCTTCTACAAGAAGTTCCATTGCAAAGCGATGCGCATTCTTGTGGATGGAGAGTTATCTCAAACATTTGCAGAACAGTGGATTCAAAGTTGTTATAAATAGGAGTGAATGTAAGTTAATTTCATTTGATGTTTGTGTAACCCTTATCATGATTTCTTTTCACTAACTTATAACATTTATTCTTACAGTGTAGAGACTATCTTGAATCATATGTTTGGTGGATAAGGGAGAGATGCATTGAGCTGATTCTGGACAAGGCAATCACACCATATGATCCAGACTCCCCTCTTCCTCCCAAAACTTCAATGGCCAAGGGCACAAGCAAGGGAAAGGGCAAGGGAAAGGGTAAGGACAATGGCAATGGTAAAGGCAATGGCAAGGGCAAGGGCAAAGGCAATGGGACCACTGCTGCAGAGTCTAAGAAAAAAGGAATGCCAATGCTCTCTCCTCTGAAATTTGATCCATCCCCTCTTAAGCCCCAAGAAAAGAGACTACCTGTAAAGGTGAAATTTTTTCAACAATCAAAGAAAGGCCCTGTGAGAAAAAATATCTTTGAAGAAATCGATAAAGAATCAAAATAGCAAACATAAGCATACACGAGCCTTGTATGCTTTGTACATTTATATGAAATTTTTGTACCTCATTGTGTAATGAAAATTTTCACTTATAAATCGAATGTAATGTACATTTTATTTATACACATTCGAAAGGCAACTTGCTTCATGATAGCTTATGAGTTCCCATTAAAAAATATCTTAAGGACAGTCTATTAAGATAAATTCCTGCCAAGTCTTCATTCTCAAGGCTCAAAACTCACAATTGTGGGAGACAAACAACTCGTACAAAAGAAAGAGCACTCGGCTCTTTTACCAATTGTTACACCATTCACTTTGAACTTATATCTAGGGGATGTATTGTCTAGCAATTACAAGGTATCCCTCACATCTTTCAGACTCCAATTGGAAGTAACATTCACCTTCTTTACTTCTTCATGCCGCAAAAAGTGCACCGCAAGTTTATATGGTGTATAATCTGTATCGGAATCCAAGGGAACCCAAATACCCAATCTTAGTTTGTATCTCCTGTAATCAAAGCCCAAAGCAAGAGTTTGGCAAGGGATACTGTAAGCCAAAGTTAAGGATTGAGGGCATGCACTGCACCTCAAGATATCACCCTTATGGTCGCACTCTCTAGATTTCCAATGCGTCCCTATAGTGTTGTCCAAATCCTCTTCCGAAAAGTTTCTACTTAGCCAGGATACCTTCGTTCTTTGTAAATTTGCTGTTTTGAAGCAAGCCACGAAGATATGGAGGGGTACAAACCATGATAAACGTATTCTTCTTGAGATCCTTCCAGCTGTCATGGATTTTTAATATCTTGAGATATTTTGAATTTGAAACTCTGCACCGTTACCTTGTCAGGAATCTCCCAGTTTAGAGATGAAAGACTTGGCAATGGCAAATCTTCAATATTCCCATACCTATCTGCTTTAGAGGGAACCACATGCTGTGCATAATATATAAAAACCTTGCATTCACTAAAAAAAGACACAGTTTGATCGGCATAAATAATATCTACCAATACCTTATGAATGGCATGGAAAGTCTCACTTAGGCTTTCCACAGGTTTCCATTCAATACTTGTTGACGGAAAGATATCTACAATGACGAACCATTTGTTAGAACTTGCATAAATGGAAAAGAATTATATACGTTATTCAACTTATAACTTACAATGTGTTTGTTGGGGAACACGTTCGTTTGGAGGCAAGTGCATATCCTTGGCCATGTAAACATGTTGCACCTTGACAAACCAGCCTTCCGGCATAATTTTGAAGGCAATGATACGCCCCTTCCAGTGATGTTTTATATCATCTCGTTTTCTTCTTTTCACCTTATGAGAGCCCTTGCAAGATGGCAGCATGGTAACCCAATCGTTTACATCAAAGGTTTTGGGCTCAAAATTTCCATCTACTCCTTGGCTATAGACTGTGTAAGAGTGTATTAAACGAGAAGGGCGCCTGGAGGAAGCCATGAAAAGAATGAAAGCGCAGAGAAAGAAGCTCAAAGAGGGGTGAATGAACTAAAAAGTAGCGCCAAGAACCCAAATGAGTATGTATTGGGCGCCAAAAACAATATTGAAAGATCTCCCGACTTTCAAAAAACTCATTATTAATTTCATCACATCTCTGTCACGTATTTTGTCAGATTTGTAAGTAAATAACGTCTTTGGGACTCCAAAACATGTCAGACTTTAGGGGTTTTGGCTAAAAAAGAAGAGAGAATCATGAAATGGACTCCACTATCTCTAAAAAAGAGGAGACAAGAATACCATATTCTTGCACATGTGGCGAACTCTCTTTGGCCCTTTCCTTAATCTCATGATTAACAAAAGTGCATTTTTTGAAGCGTTTTTGGCCCTAATGGAATGAAAAAGTGGAGAGAAAAAGTATTATTTTACTATTATTCTCTCTTCTTTTCCTTCTTTTAAGGAGGAGAGAGGGGGCTAAAAGGCCTATTTTTTAGTGCATTTTCTTCCTAAAGAGAGGAAAAAATAACATCAAACTTGAGCATTACAAGTTTCCTAGATAGAAAAAGTCTTAAAAAACCTTATCAAAAGGAATTTATAGACCTATAATAGCAATATATAACAATAGAAGCATCAACCCCAATATCTGATACCATCTCAAAACTAGATGTAGTAATGAAAGCATAGAAGAATGGTTTTGATTTTTATCGTACCTAATATAATATATAGTATTAACTAAACAACATACATAGCATGTGCATGTTAAATTTCTACTTCGTTACCTTCCTCCAATGCTTTGAGTAAAAGGACTCCTAAAAAAAATGTGGAATTTCTATCTTTTAAGGTACGACTCATCAAATTGTAGTTAGTACAATCCATATTTGTACCTCTAGAGACACTAAGATCACTATTGACTCATTGTACAATTAAAAAAACTCCACTCATATCTCTTGAGCAATATTCAAATACTCATTGTGGGCTATCAGAGTCCATAGAGATGATAGAAATAGAAAAAAATGGATACATGCATTCATCTTGTCCAATATGTGTGAAACTTCACCAACTAAACTTTCTCATCTGTAGAAAGATTGGATATATCTCTAATGAATAACCTTTGTCTTGATCATGATCTTTGGAAAATCATAGGACTCCAAGATGGCAAGCATCATCATTTGCCAAATGTGATAGTTCTCTTCATCAAGTTTCTAATATTGTCGATGAGCTAGTAACATTGGGACCTTATGATCCATAATAGGTTCAAAATGTTATATTAGTCTCAGAAGACAACTTGACAAAAGAAACTTGTATAAAAACAAGGGCAATCCTCTCTAACTCCAATAATACAACCTACTAGAGCTTCATACACTCGTCTCATATCTTCTTGAACCTCACAAAAGCCAATGGAAGAAATAATTTTCACCACAAGATTGAAATTGCAACCTTTCTCCTTTAAGAACAACAAAATTCTACAAAAAAGTAGTAACTTTTCTGCTTTCTAAGTCTTGTCTCTTAACTTATCCTTATGTCAACATGTAGCCCTTCCATTCACCCTCAAATGCTAAAAACATAGCATTGATGTCACACTAAAATCTCCTCTTTAGGTCTACCCATGATCAATCTATCTCCCTTCAATGTTTCTTTGATACCATGATAGACTACAAGAAATGTGAAAGCATATAGCTAGATAGAAAGACAGATAGAAACACAAAGAAAAGAGAGAAAGAGAAAAGGAGAAGAATATACTATAGAAATATGCAACAAAGAATGCTTTATACAAGGACTATATACATATGTTAGCTTGTATGTCCAAACTTGCACATGAAATCTATGAGTGACTGTGTACTAACATGTTGATCAGGTGGATTTGCATAGAGTAACTAACTACTGCCAATGTAGCATCAATGCTAATAAATATAAACTTGAAAATAAGTGATCAATATAGGTTGCCATGTGGCAAGGTGCCCACCTTTCCCACTCTATATGGCATTATTCAACGTGCAAGAATGGTGAAAAACATATTGTGATTGCCACAAACTATTCCTCCTACTCATGAAATGCATAGTCTACCCTAAACCTATTGTATACTACTCGTGCCCATCCAAGGGATTACTAAATCTCTAATAACATCATTCCAAATACATATCGTTTTTTACCTTTAGTCATGTATAAAATAAGTTTCAATGATGCTCTATCTCTCCTCGTGAATGAAGCCAAAATTTCCACATTATGAGTAGCCCTCATGGCACCAAAAATTCAATGTGCTTTTCTCTTATCTATTCATATAGTAGCCCCTCATTACAAGGATATAGGCGCATAGCGATGGTACTCAGGTGAAAAAATGCGAGTTGAAACCCGAGCTCATCATTTTGCACGAACGAACGAAAGCAAGATCAAAAGGGAGAGCAAACTCCATCTTGCATTTGAGAGGGAGAGGGAGAGAAAGAGAGAGAGAGGGAAAAGGAAAGCTTCTCACCGCCACCGCTGCCATTTATAAAGAAGAGGAGGAAGTGTATGTAAAGCGAAGAGGAGCCGCCGTCGCGAAGAGGAGCCACCGAATCCATCCTTGGGCCATTACGGTGAGTGCATTGTTCCCACTTGCTTTGTTTTTTTTTTTTCTTCTTTTCTTTTACTTTTTTTTGTTAAAATTCATGTGTATTGAGAGAGAAAGAGAGGAAATGAGAGAGGGAGAGAAAGAGATAAAAGGAAAGAAGGAACGAGAGAGAGAGGTATAAAACATTAAACATAATAGGGAAAGACAGAAAGAGAGGGAGAGGGAGAGAGGGAGGGAGAGAGAGAGGGAGGGGGAGAGGTTGTTATTATTGTTGTTAGTGTTTTATTTCTTCTTTTCTTTTTTTCTTATTTGTTGTTATTGTGGTAGTTGTAGTAGTAGTAGTAGTGGTAGTGGTAGTGGTAGTTTTTGTTGTTTAATTTCTTATTTTCTTGTTTGTTGTTGTTGTGATAGTCATACTAGTAGTAGTGGTAGTGGTAGTGATAGTAGTAGTTGTTGTTGTTTAATTTCTTCTTTTCTTGTTTGTTGTTGTTGTGGTTGTCATAGTTGTGGTTATAGTAGTAGTAGTAGTAGTAGTAGTAGTAGTTTTCTTGTTTGTTATTGTTGTAGTAAAAGTAGTTGTTTTTCTTTTCTTGTTTATTGTTGTTTAGTTTTCTTATTTATTGTTGTTGTTGTCGTAGTAGTAGTAGTAGTAGTAGTTTTTTTCTTTTCTTTTCTTGTTTGTAGTAGTGGTAGTAGTAGTTGTTATTGTTGTTTTTTTTTTCTTCTTTTCTTGTTTACTGTAGTGGTAGTGGTAGTGGTAGTGGTAGTAGTAGAGGGAGAGATTTTTTTCTTAATTTCTTGTTTATTGTTGTTTAGTTTTCTTATTTGTTGTTGTTTTTGTTGTAGTAGTAGTAGTAGTAGTAGTAGTAGTAGTACTTTTTTCATTTTTCTTATTTATAGTAGTAGTAGTAGTAGTTGTTGTTGTTGTTGTTGTTTTTTCTTCTTTTCTTGTTTATTATAGTGGTAGTGGTAGTGGTAGTGGTTTGTTGTTGTGGTAGTCGTAGTCGCAATCGCAATCGTTGTGATTGTAGTAGTAGTAGTAGTAGTAGCCTTGTTTGTTATTGTTGTTGTTGTAGTATTAGTCTTTTTTCTTTTCTTATTTATTGTTGTTTAGTTTTCTTATTTGTAGTAGTAGTAGTAGTAGTAGTAGTTTTTTCTTCTTTTCTTGTTTGTAGTAGTAGTAGTAGTAGTAGTAATTATTGTTGTTGTTGTTTTTTCTTCTTTTCTTATTTATTGTAGTGGTAGTGGTAGTAGTAGTAGTAGAGAGAGAGAGAGATGTTTTGTTAAAGGAAATGAGAGAGGGAGAGGAAGAGAAAAAGAAAGAAGGAACGAGAGAGAGGGAATAAACATACAACATAATAAAGAAAGAGAAAGAGAGAGAGAGATAGAAGGAGAGAAGAGAATGAGTGGAAAAAAAACAGAGTTTAAGATCTTGTTCTTTAACATCTTCTTTTCTTATTTGTAGTAGTAGTAGTGGTAGTAGTGGTAGTAGTAGTGGTGGTGGTGGTGGTGGTGGTGGTGGTGGCGAGGTCCGGTACAATACCACAAGATCGAAAACACTCCGAAATACGTTAATTTGTGGGTGGATGGAGACTTTACATACGTTAATTTTGTTGAGTTACAAGAGAAAAAATCCATTCTCAAACAATTTAAGAAAGAAAAAAAGAATGATAACAAGAACAAATTTTTTGTCGTAACATACACCAAATGGAAAACAATGAAGGTTGTGATGTTCCAGATCGCAAGGCGTATCTTAATCAGCATGCTCCATGTCCTTGCTCTCACTATAAGCTAGCA